>NC_137970.1:17175382-17617882 GCF_963924665.1 Micromys minutus | reverse complement strand
CCACACTCAGGATGATATTCTCTAGATGCATCCATTTTCTTAGGAATTTCGTTAAGCCATTGTTTCTAATAACTGTGTAGTACTCCATTGTGTAAATGTACCACAATTTCTGTATCCATTCATCTACTGAAGGACATCGGGATGGAGCACCATCCATCTGTGATTCTTATCAGCATATTCAGTCTTTTTTAATTAAACTTTACCTCCAACTCCTTCCATGTCCCCTCTAATCCCTCCCAAATTCATGAATTCATCTTTAATTATTGTTTTACACACACACACACACACACACACACACACACACACACACACACACACGTGTTCACACTGCTCCAAATGCACAGAACAACAGACTCTGAAGTACCTGTCCCCAACTGATACATTTACAATACAATTCATTTAAGGTACAGGGGACAGTGCAGAAAGAATTAAGGGTGGTGCTGAATATTGTAATGGCCAATGGACCAAGAAGTCTGCCGTGGTGTGTGTGTGTGTGTGTGTGTGTGTGTGTGTGTGTGTGTGTGTGTGTGTGTGTGTGTGTACATATAAAAATGAGATAGGTATATATATCCTACGGAGTCCAGTTAGTGTTGTTCGTATTTGTGTTTAGGACTGAGTAGGACAAAAACTCCACAGTCTGTTTTGCTCCGCATTTGAAGCACTGTGGCTTTCTGCAGTGGTTTATATATGCTGTAAAAAGAAGCTGCTTTGATGAGGGGCAAGAGCTATATTTAACTGATTTAACTGCAGGTATAAGGATATACATTTAGAATGCTATTACAAATTATACTGGTTTAGGAAAATGGCAGTGATAGTTTCTCCTCTAGTATCTATGACCTCACAGTCATGGGTGGTTGACTAGGTTTACAAACCAAGCATGAATTTCCTCCTATTAATTGGGTCTTAAGTCCAATTAACTGCTGTTCCTTACCCCTATGATAGAAATGCAACTATTGCATCCTTGGGCATACCTTGTTGAGCTGGTCATTGTTATTTTGTGTAGGCTTTAGAGTTGGATAGGACTAATAATCATTTTTCTCCATTGGCAACTTGAATAGCCCCTTCAGATACCCCAAGATCCAACCCTCAGCGGGGAGGCTTTCAAGTCTGTTACAACTGGATTCCTCAAAGATCTGTGTCTGAAGTGTGTGATAGTGTCCTATTTTTAAGTTCTGGGTGGCAACAAAGGGAAATGGCAAAAACCTATCTTGTTTCAGGAGTCTCTTGGACTCCCTGATGAGCAACCAGAAGGGCGGCTTTCTCATGCGTGGTACTGGGGTTTTTGTTAGACAGTCCACGGTACCTGATGGGAGAATTATCACTCCCCCCCCCAAGTAGCATAACTTCTTTAGATTATATATCTATGTATTCATGTAGGAACACATATGCAGTTACAGGTAAATGTATTAAAAATAATATGATTGCCTACAGCTTCTTAAACAATCTTGGTGATATTTATCTCTCTTCCCCTTGTTTCTATCAGTGTTGTCCTCCTTCACCCTTCCATGGTTAAAGCTCTCCCATTTTTCTTATTTCCTCATTCATAACACCTGTGTTCAGCTGTCTCCTACTTTAGAGTGCTCCCACTCCAGTATAATGTGTTCTGGTTCATCCATATACCTGAAATTTTCATTATTTCATTTTTGTCTTCCCAGTTCAATAGAATTATTCCTATATATATGTTTTATGTTATGTATTATGTGTCATATGTTATTTGTCATATGTTGTCATGTTATATGCTGTCATAATATATGCTATATTGTATTACACATTACATATTATATTACATATTAAATATTATATTATATATTATACCATATATCATCATTTTATATCATATATAGTGTATCATATATCACATACTATATATATCACATTTTCATTATACATGCACCAGTTGAAGGAATGTAGCAAATTTTATAGATTATGATAGAAATTGACATCTCAATTCTGTGGGACTATTCACTAAGCAATTTAGGATTACTGTACAGTCTGTTGCAAAATATACAAAGGATCTATTTTAAATTTATTACCCTAACACACATTATATATGGATCAATAATGCTAAAGTAAAAAACTGAAGGTGCATAAAGAGCACATGAGAAAATATTTTATAGAATTAAGTGTTTGTAAAAGTAAAACTAATAAAATTAGGGGCTGGAAAAGTGACTCACCAATTAAGAGCACTAGCCACACTTCCAAAGACCCTGGTTCGAATCCCAGAACCCACATGGCAGCGCACAACTGCCGTAACTCCAATTTGAAGCTCTCTTCTATCCTCCAAGGGCACCAGGGACACATGTGGTGCACATACATAGAGAACCACCCATACACATAAAAATAAAATAAATAAAGATTTCAAAAAGTGTACATGAGAAAATATTTTATAGAACTTAGTGTTTGTGAAAGTAAAACTAACAAATTTAGCAATACCCAATTTAAAACCTTACTTATAGAAATTGACCATAAACAATATGGGGAAATGTTTTGGAATGAACATGTTAATTAAATATTAACAAAGTAAGTTATGCAAAACACCATGAAAGAAATAATTCTAGGGAAATGATTGTAAAAAGTGGGTGTATATATAAGTTACTTAAACTCATTTTGAGTTTTGATTTCTTTTTTACTTTTCATTGAACAGATTATACAGCATTGAATGTGTTTGAGAACACATAACATTGGTAAAAGTATAGGGAAGTAGACACAATCAGTGAATGTACAATAAATGGGTCCCCTGGCTCAGTCTCATGATTGGCTCCGAGTGTCTACATCTGTATTAGTCAGGTGCTGGCAGGGCTTCCCAGAAGAGAGCCATGCTAGGCTCCTGTCTGCAAGCACATCTTGGCATCAGCAATAGTGACTGGGTTTCGTGTCTGCAGGTGGGAGGGGTTCCCAGATGGGGCGGTCACTAGATGGGCTTTCCTTCAGTCTCTGCTCCATTTGTTTTCGCCCTGCATTTCCTTTAGACAGGAACAGCTGGGTTAAAATTTTTGAGATAGGTGGGTGGTCCCATCCCTCAACTGGAGGTGGTCTCTACAGGTCTTCTATTCCTGCTGTTGGGTATTTCAGCTAATGTCATCTTCACTGGGTCCTGGGAGCCTCTGGCTTCCCTGGAGTCTGAAACTTTCTAGTGGCTCCCCCAAGTTCCCCACCCCTCACTGCCACATATTTCAATTCATTTTCCTGACCCTCTGGATTTTTCTCCTTCCTCTACCCATACCTGATGCTGACGCCCATTTTCCCCTCCTTCTCTTCTCTCCCACCCAGGTTCCTCCCTCCTTTTACTTCCTGGGATTATTTTGTTCCTCTTTCTAAGTAGGATGGAAGCACCCACATTCCTTCTTGTTAAGCTTCATATGTTCTATGAGTTGTATCGTGGGTATTCTGAGCTTTTGTGCTAATAAGAAAGTGTGGTACATTTACACAGTGGAGTACTACTCAGCTATTAAAAATATTTACTTCATGAAATTTGCTAGCAAATGAATAAAACTAGAAAATATAATCCTGAGTGATGTAACTCCACCTTTTCCTTCATATCTCCATGCTTATGTTTCCTTCAAAGTTGTGTACTGCCTGAGTTCTTAATCAATTTCCTCCTGTGATTAATTGAAATAGTGAGTTGTCATGAATTTTGGATTAAAGAAAAAAGTTGTGTGGAAGGAATTTAAAAAAATCTTTATTTTTGGTAATTGACAATATACTTATATACATAAATATATATGAATATAAAAATTGGTATAATGCAACGTAATCATACTTCTTTTAAAACATTATACAATTTAGATTTTAGTAACTTGATGTTTTCAACTAGGCATTATTAAATTCTATTTAAAAACGAACTGTGTTTTTCTAATCCTACGAATATAGATAATTAGTAATTTTGTGGTTGTGGGGTGTGCTCAGCCATTAGCATAGACAGCCTTAAAGTGAGACTTTTAGTTATTTAAGAACTGCATAGATTTTGTAATCAAGCTGATTAATCCATGCTATAATTTACACGTTTTATAAAGTTGTAGAACATATTTCATAGAGCTTGCAGGAAATAAACTCATGGAAATAAGTTAGTAACATTTGAACACATTTATGTTTCTGTAATTGTTTCTTTTTTTTTCTTGTTTCAAGTTTATTTGTAAAAATGGCATAGGTCACCGGTCATCTGCAATAGTGTGTAGGTGGGTGTGTCACGGCAGTCCGTCTGTCTGCACATTGGCAGGAGCCTTTTCTACGGAGCCTTCACAAGGGCCTGGGCACCTTTGGGAGCCTGAGCTGGAGCCGAAGCCTGGGCCTTAGCTGGGGCTTTGGCCTCTGCCTTGGTTTGAACCTTGGGCGTTGGTTGGCAGAGCCTACGACCCTTGGCCATGTAGCTTCGAATCTTCTTCCCAAGCTTGGGGTGAGCAATGAAAGCCAAACGGCTGAGTTTGCGGCTGGGGCCCTTTGGCATCTTGGGCTTGATGACCTCAGGCTTCACAAGGGTATTGATGGCCTCTGCACGTGCGCTCACTGCCTTTGCACTGTTGGCCTGCATCTTCTTCAGGCCTTTCTTGCTGTGCTTCTTGGCAAAACGCATGTTCCTCAGGAACTTGGGATCAACCCCCTTAAGAGATTCGTATCTTTGTGACCGGGGTTTCTTGATGCCATTCCTGTGCCATTTGCGGGACTGGTTGTGGGTGGTGTGGTTCTTGGACTTGGCCATGTCTGCACTGTAACCCGCGGCTCCCCCTGTAACTGTTTCTTAAAGGTTTTTACATGGCTTCCAGCTGTAAAGTGGCCACACTTAGAAAGATTTCAATAAAATTAGGTTTTTTCTTTTCATTTCCTGATGTTGTGATAAGAATAAATCTTTACAAATTAACATACTGAATTAGTTATGGATATATTTTACTTTTAAAATTATATTGTACATTTTTGTTGTGAGTCTAGCATTTAACAGCTCAGTCATCTCTCCAGCCCACCCTTAAATTATATTGTAATATAGATATAAAATTGACATGCTTTATAGGCAAATTAATTTAAAATATTTTAAGAATATAGTAAAGAAATGTAACTTTCAGAGGCAGTGTATATGCCATTATTGCATTAGTACCAATATCTTCTTTTTAAAAGACTTTTTATGTGTATGAGTACTTTCCTGAATGTACATTTGTGTACCAGGTGTGTGCCTGGTGCCTGAAGAACCCAGTAAGGGGTTGCTGCATCCTGTAGAACTGAAGTTAGGTAGTTACATTTCACACATTGTTGAATTTTTTATTTGGCCTGTAGACAGATTTGAATTTGATATAGTCTTTTGTCTTAGTTAGGGTTTTATTGCTGTGAACAGACACCATGACCAAGGCAAGTCGTAAAGGACAACATTTAATTGGGGCTGGCTTACAGGTTCAGAGGTTCAGTCCATTATCATCAAGACAAGAGCATGGCAGCATCCAGGCAGGCTTGGTGCAGGAGGAGCTGAGAGTTCTACATCTTCATCCAACGGAAACCAGAAACAGACTAAGCAACCTCAGGCAGCTAGGAGGGGGGTCTCCAAGCCCACCCCCAGAGTGACACACTTCCTCCAACAAGACCACACCTTCTAATAGTGCCACTCCCTGGGCTAAGCATATGCAAACCATCACAGTCTTCCTTGTCTAATTTGCTTTTGTTGCCTAAATTTTTAGTACAATATGCAAAGAATCCTTGTTATAGGAAGCATCAGTAGTTTTTTTTCCTTTTTGCTTTGTTTTTTCACAGTCTTACAGTGCCAGAATTTATTTGAGAGAGTTTAATCAATTCTGTATTGGTTTTGTATATTATGGAAGGTAAAATTCAATTTTCATTTTTAAATACAGGTTTTCAGTTTCTTCTAGCCCAGTTTATTTCTTAAAGAGAGTACCCTTTCCACACTCTATTTGTGCCATCTTATCAATAACCACCTGTTTATTGGTTCCTTGGCTTCCTGCTACTATAAAGCACCAGGAAAAAAGCAACTTAAAGGCGAAAGGGTTACTTTGGCCCATAGTTTGAGTATATAGCCCATCATGTGAGTCAATCCCAGGTGGCAGGAGGGTGAGGCAGCTGGACCCATTGCATCCTTAGCCAAGAAGCAGAGACCAATGAATGCTGCTGTTCAATTTACTTCCTCTTTTTGATGTAGCCATGGACCTCAGCCCATGGAACGGTGCCACCAACACTCAGGATGGGTGTTCCCAACGCAGTTAACCTAATCTAGATAATTGCTCATAGGCCTTACTAGAGACATCATTATAGTTTGTGTCAAATTGGTAATATTAATTATCACAGGCTGTATGTGAAGGAGGTATTACTGCATTTTATCAGGCTTTCTCTGTGTTAAGGTAGTACTTATGCTTGTCTCATTGCTTTACCTGTGTATTATATTTTGAAACCAAAAACTATTCCATCTTCCATAATCGTATTGACTACTCTCGGCTTTTTATAATCCTATACCAATTCAGGGTTTTTACTCATATATCTGTTAAGATTACCAATGAGGATTTGATGCTCATAATCCATTGATTGTCTTGATTAATATGAACAATATAGTTAATAGTCTTAAGCTTTCAGATCCATAACCATGAAAGCCTTTATCATTTAGTTGTTTTTTTTTTTTTTCCTGCCATTTTTGTCTGCAGCTTTTCTATTTTTAAGTGTATACGCTTTTAACATCCCTGGTAACGTTCATTTTTATTTGTTATGCTTTAAATTTTTATACTTACTTGAACTTCCCCCTGCCAAGTCTTTACTATTTCTTACAAAATAGAAAAGTTGCAGAAAGAAATGAAAGAAAAATATACTACATAGGTACAGTAATGAGGCAAGCATAGTAATACCTTAACACATACAGAGAGAGTTTGATAAAATGCAGCACTTAAATCTTCCACCTCCATACCACATATGCTCTGTTATAGTCAAATTGGTTTTACAGGCACATCAGCTTTTTTTGCTAGCCTTGGCATGACAGTTTTCCACTCCTACTTTTCATGTGGTTTTAGTTCTTTTTTTTTCTTTTCTTTTTCTTTTTTTTTTTCTTTTTTTTTTTTTTTTTTTTTTTTTTTTTTTTTTTTTTGTTACAAATTTTGTTGGTGTGGTATAGCCATTGTAGAAGTCAGTGGGAAGAGTCCTCAAAAGAACCGAGAAATAGAACCTCGTTCAATTTAGCTACGCCACTGTTCTATTTACAGTACCTAGGAAATGGAGAACAGCCTAGATGTTCACCACCTGAGGAATGGAGAGTCAAAATGTGGTTGGGAAACACAATGAGATTTTGGTCAGTTGTGACGAGAAATGAAATTATGGATTTGGTAGGTAAATGAAAAGAACTGGAATGATCATGCTGAGGGAAGTAACCCAAACCCAGAAAGACAAATTCTGCATGTTCACTCTAATATGTGGCTCCTAACTTCATATGTTTAATCTGGAGTAGCTATAGTAAGGGAACTACAAAAGGACCATTGGCATGTAGGCTGCCTTAAGAGATGATGGTTAGAAGAACATAGATTGTATTGAAGCAGAGAAGAAAAACCATTGGAACATATTTAGTTACTGACATATTGATTTGAGTTAGGATTTTGCCATGTAGCCCTCTTGGACTTGAAACTCATTCCATAGAATAGGTTCGTTTCAACGCCACAAAGATCTGCCTGCCTCTACCTCCGCAGTGTTGGTATTAAAGGTGTGTACAACTATACCCAGCAAGAGAAGGAAACATTTGAAGGTGGAACATTTAAGCAGGAGGGAAGAGACAACTGAGGAGGGAAGGAGAGTTCAGGGGGAAAAAAGATGCATGTCAGAAAATATAGCACGTGGAAACTTCTTATAAGTCAGTTTAAAAAAATGTGTTAAAATAGGCCATGGGACTGGAAAGTTGACTCAGAAGTTGTTGCTCTTGCAGAGGACCTGGCTTTGGT
Organism: Micromys minutus; assembly: GCF_963924665.1. Lineage (NCBI taxonomy): Eukaryota > Metazoa > Chordata > Mammalia > Rodentia > Muridae > Micromys > Micromys minutus. Next base: position 17,609,978 of record NC_137970.1, on the reverse strand, counting down.
TTCCAGTATCTGTATATAGTCTTTCCAATCATTTGTAACTTCATTTCCAGAGGATCTAATATCTTCGTCTTATTTCCACAAGCACCAGGCTTGCACATATATGATACATATACATAAATTCAGCCAAAACATACATACACATAAAACAAAATAGATATTAAATCTAAAGTATTTTAAGAGAATGTGTGTAAAGGGTGATACCCTGCATGTCTGTATAATGTTGCTCCTGAAAGCAAAGCGTTCCTAAACAAAAAGTCTGAGATGATTCCCTGTGAGTTGTTGATCTGGAAAGGCCCAGAGCACTCAGACCAACACATGCTCTTGCCATTCTTCAGAGTTCTCTACCAAAACTAATTGTTTTGGCTGCCCTTCTCCTGAAGTTACGGCACATTGTGATTGCAAGATAATTAGTCTGGAATTGAGCTGAAAGCTCTTCCCTGCTAGATAGTTTTAATATAATACCAGGAAATGCTTTTACAGGCTGTTAGTGGACAAAAGGAATCCATGAGGTGCCCATCTGTGAGCCTACAACCTAACCAGGCATCAATATGAAAAGAGACCTTTGGTCCAGGGAGGGTATGTTTTCCCAATGTAGGGGAATGCCAAAGCACTGGGGTGGAGAGGGTGATTGGAAGCTAGTGCACCTTTGTGAAGACAAGTGGAGGAGGAGGGGCCATGGGAGAGGGGTGGGAAAAGGGAATAACATTTCAAATGTAAATACAGAGAATATCTAAGAAAAAAAAAGTTGTATCCCTTAACTACAGCTGTTGCTACTATTATTTCTTTTTTCTCAGTAGTAGGGTCCTCCATATCCAGTCTAGACTTCTATGAACCATTGCTATGAAAAGCATATTATCTTAAATTTATTTCTTTTACTTTATGTATGTAATTATTTTTCTGCAAGTATGTCTGTGCACCATGTTCATGCCCACTGCCCATGGAGATCAGAAGAAAGCATCAGATCTCTGAAACTGGAGTTACAAACTATTGTGACACATTATGTGCCATGAACTGAGCCCATACCCTATACAATAATAACAAATGCTTTTAACTTCCCAGTCATTTCTCTAATCTACTGTCTTATGGAGAGTTTAACCCCCTATGTCTGTGTCTGCTTTCTTCTATTTACAAAAAAAAAAGATAAAAAATAAAAAAAATAACGTCTCACTGCATGCTTAGGCTGTGTTTTAGATACTCTTCCTTTGAATTTTGTTATTTCAAATAAACATCTAAGAGAACTAAAGGGTCCCAGTTAGTACTTAAAAACCTTCTTCTGGGACACATTCCTTGAAAATGAGAAGAGATGACAGTAAGATTGATGGAAAATGTTCTTTACTCACCAATGGCCCCAGTTTATCGTGGCAAGTGCTTCTGGAGTCAACTCTGTTCCTTCATTGAGCTCTTGTCCTGGAGATTACTCTCTGGAGAAAATTATTTTTGTCCTGGATGCAGGGGAAATTCTACCACTGGTGACTGTTAATAAACAGAACATAAATTAATGTAAAATTTGAACCCCTCTTCTCCATGTATTGACAATCACTGCTTGCTATCATGTTTACATCTTCAATCATAAAAGTCCCTTTAAGGAATATTTTACGTAAAGAATTTAAACCTTTGTTCTTTTGTAAATGTTGAGAACACAATTTCATTTTCTCATTACGGTTCCAAATACATTCAATAACATAAATGTTTATAAATTGCACATAATTAACGAGGGTGTTAATGTTTTCAATCCCTTAGAAAACAGAAGCAGAGGGGTCAAGGGTTCAAGCTCACCCTGAAGTACACAGCAAGGTCATGATTCGTTTTGTTATTTTTGTTTTTGAATCAGAAACTGAAATCATCGAGATGCTCTGTCATAACGTGATTATGCAAGTACTTTTACCATCACACAAGGCAGGCCTCAGCCTTCAAATAGACTGTAGACAAATCTGAAAATTTCATAGCCTCTGGACCAAGAAAAGAGTTGGAAAAATGGATGATTATATGTATCATGTGAAATAGGAATATACCGCTAACATGCCATTTTCATTGATAAATAAAAGAAATACTTCGAGTTCTAAAAAAAAGAAGAAGAAAAGAGGTTGTAGAAAGGAGAGGGAGGTTGATAGTGGTGAGAGAGTTCAGAGTGCTTGGGACAGTAATCAGAATGTACTTTACACCAGTAAAAAATTTCTAAAAAAAATTGCAATAAAAAAGAGAGAAATCTTGCTTTGTGACCTTTGACTTTTAATTAGAACATCCATTGCCCTTTCATTCTAACTCAATTGCTGGTAGAGTTGCAGTTAAATCTCCCATATTTTGTGGACTCTGTTTTGTCCCACCGGGTGAAGAGTACTAAATTGCAGTTAAGTGAAAAGTTAGCTCCCTTTGAATGTCCCATAATTATTAAATACCTCCAACAGCGAGGGATTCAGGTTACATGGGTCCAGCAGACTTTTTCCTTTTGGATCTCTCTTTTGTTTTCAGGTTTTAATTCCTTGGTCCATGGTGGAAGCCGTTTTTTGTTAATGTAATTCTCTCTGTCTTTTCAATATTGTGGCTAAGCTTTATTGGCAGATGAGTATATTTTGCTATGTAACTGGAGAAATAATATAATTTAGCCTGTCAAAGCTGATCTCAAGCATATTGTTTTACTAAACCCTTCTTAAAGTACTAACCTTCATTTGTTCTGTCACACAGGTAGAAAGCTACACAAGAAACATGATACCATACAGGAAATTAAAACACCATTTCTAATACTTTAAAGTTATTATCAGAATCACTATTGTTTTTTTCAATTTAGATTTTTAAAGTACTGTAGCCCGTTTAAAATATGCTAATTTAGCCCTTGTATAATCATTTGAATTTGTAATTTTTAAAATGGTTTTTATGTCTAGGTTTTCAGCCCATTTCAGTTATCCTCTCTACTTTGTCCTTATTTTAAGAAGACTTTTATTGGAAAATTAATTTGGATGATTGTCTCCAAAATCTGCTAACCCGCTTATTCTTTCCACACTGAAGAGTGAGCACTGGAGGAATCGGTCATGCCACTTGCCACGATTTACTTGAGATGAGATCTCACTACGGTACCCATTCTTATTCTACAGCTTAAGCCAGCCTCTTGGCTGAGCCTCCCTAGGTGCTAGAAATACAGAACTACATTATTACACCATCCTCACAGTTAAAATGGAGTTAGAGTTTTTCCTTATTTCACTTATAGTCTTGCTTAACATTTTGAGGGACAAGTTGAAACCTCTACTCCAAATGGGTGACATTTTTTTTTAATGGAGAGTAAGAGATAAAATAGCCCAGTCTTTTGTTTGGTTGGTTGTTTGATTTTGTTTTAAAGATGTATTTCTTTTATGCATATGAGTACACCATCACTGTCTTCAGACACACGCAGATACTGGTGGAGGCTTCAATTAACCACTTTGAGTCACCCCATATGGGAGAATTACAAAAACAAACAGGGGAAGAGGGAGAAGCAGGGAGATCAGAAGGGAGAGAGAGGGAAGGAAAGGGAAGGAGACACTAAATGCTGTAATGTTAAATGATAACACTTGGGAGAGGTAGGCAGAAAAATTGTTATGAGTTCAAGGCCAGCCTGAGCTATAGTCGCTGATCCTGTCTCAAAAATGAATGACAGGGAGAGAAAGAGGGAGGGAGGGAGGGAGGGAGAGAGAGAGAGAGAGAGAGAGAGAGAGAGAGAGAGAGAGAGAGAGAGAGAGAGCGCAGAAGGAGATATCTCTGCATTGATTTCCAAAGTGGCTAAACCAGTTTACTTTTCCAGCAATGAGTTGACTGTTTCCACATCCTCCGCAGCATCTGTAGTCATTTGTTTTCTTGATAATAGCCATCTTGAGCAGGGTGAGATTGTTCATATCTGTAATGGAGTTTCATTAAGCCTTAAGGAAAATGGTATTACATTTGTAGAAAAGTACGTGAAACTGGATATCAGTAGGTTAGATGAAATGCACCAAAATCAGAAAGACAAATATCACCTGTGTTCTCCCATATGAGAGAGTGTACGCATCCATGTGTCAGACATGAAAGTAAAGGAGCACCCGTTAAAAGGGAAAGGGAGACAGTAAAAATCTCTAGAAGACAATATTATTTCCTGTGTAATATAGGAATGGCCATGACTCTCTTTCCACATGAACCATATTCTGTCACTTGCACAAGGGTTGTTCATGTAGATTAAATGTAAATTTAGTGCTTGATATCTACACACATAAACCCTTATTTTCTCCCCAGGCCCCAATTCTGAACAAGGATCCAAGAATTTTCAGGATTTCCATAAAGAATTCATCTTTATCAAGGTGGTCATGAAGATTACAGATAGCAGAGGTTTAGTCTTCAGGATTCTGCTGGAAAAAATCCTTCATTTCTCACACCTCTTTCATAGTTTTCTTCTCAGTCTCCAATCAGACAACCACCCTTTGTCTTTATTTCTTCATTCTTCTCCTAGGCAGCCTCTAAATTTTCCTGGGTCTTATCTATTTAGTTATCAGCCCCCACATCACCCTACCACAGTAGAACGGTTACAAATAAATTACTTCTATCTCCCAATTTATAAGAATAAATCTGACCCCCAGACTATTAATGAATTATCTAAAAGGTCATTATGTAATCTACTGCTAAAGACAGCACATAGCAAGACTTGCTAGCTTACATTGTATATACATGTGTAATTTTCCCTATGGATACATGCACAGTATAAATCAACAAGTTAGTTGTGGCTAGGTAAGATGGATACATTGAGTCTTGTATCCTATTGCCTGTACTCAGATAACAACTGAAATTTCATAGATAGATAGATAGATAGATAGATAGATAGATAGATATGTATATATGTATGTATGTATATGCACATACATGTATAAACACCTAGTAGAAATGTAACAAAATAAAAAATGCATATATCAAGATACCTAGGTCAGTTAGACTCACAGAAATGTCCTCTAACCCATAAGATGCAATGTAAATGCTTTGCTGATTATAAATATATAATTGCTTCAGAGTTCTGCCAGCTGTGGCAAGCAGACATTTCAACTCTAATCATTCATGCAGCATGTAAAATCCTTAATAGATCACCAATTAAGTTCAATACAGAAGTTGGTGTACACTAGGACATCTGATTCTTTTGATATCAGTAACAATAACTGGGCCTGTATGAAGCATCACGTGCTTTTTAGTTATAGTATCTAAATTAATCCTCATGATGTTCCTCTGAGATGAATTGTAATGATCATGTCTTACGAATGAGGAATATGAGACATAGGGAGATTAGTGATTGACTAAAGGTCAAAGAGCCTGAGTTGTGAATACATCTGCCTCTCCAGAGATTCTATTTTTACCAATGGATTATAATGCTCTCTGACATTTGGCATTCTGATTTGAGAAAAAAAGAAAAAGAACCCAGCCTCAAATTTGAAGATTGCATTTTACGTGGAGAGTGGTATTTTCCATTACCAAGAGGCTCAGCTACATTTTACCAGGGACATAACGTGAAGACAGTGCAAAGAGAAAATAGCTGGATGACGAGTGGGTTTGCTAAGCAACAGCTTATTAAATCTAGTGAAACCATGGTGATGGAACACTGTGGTCCCAGACATGCACTTACTTAACACTGAAGAGCACAGACACGGCTATTGGGAACATCTGGGAAGATAAATCAGGACTCCCAGCCTTTGAAAACAGAAAGCCTCATCAATATTGCTATTATCATGACACATGATGCCAAAATCCAAGCAAAGAAGCTTATAGACTCTTATAATTAAAAATGTCATTGTTATACATGGAAATGAGTTTTAATTTTTTTTCTTGACAGTCCCTACTTGCCTTATGAAGCAGAATTAATTCATTTTGATTTTTTTAAATGGTAGGTACTACATAATGAATTTTAGTCTTTGTAGAGTGCTTTTTTGTTTCATTTTTTGTTATCTTGTTGTGCATGTGTGCATGCATTTCACAACATAAAATCATTTAGAAATATAATAAAACAGGAAATCAATTTGATAAGTAATATGGTGTGAGAATTTCATGTATCTAATAGACTCAACCAGAGATGAAGAGCTCTGTGAGAGGGGGACCCAGTCTTCTTCAAGACAAATCCCTGACAGGTGACCCAGTCCCAAGTGCTCAGCTCAGCTGTAAAAAAGCTCTACATAAATAGGAGAAGCCCAATATGGACTCAGCAGGCTCTATATGCATTTATATACATATATGTAATAACAATAATTAAAGAAGGACATATCATGAACTGGAGGAGTTGGAAGGAGGGTGGCATTATATAAATATAATCACATATATAAATTCTAATATAGCACCCTCTCAGAGTGTGGTACACCTGGACCTCAAATCATTAATAATCCAAGAACTAAGATAATAACCTTGTGGCAATTTTTGGTATTTATAGATAATTATGCTTAATGTATACTCAACAAGAAATCTGTTTCCATGTTACGTTCTATCCTACATGTACTTCATGCTTATGGTAACTAGTGGGATTTCAATGCATACTATCAAACCTCTAAAAGAATTAACTACTGACAAAAATATTCATATAGTGTTATGCCAAAATGCCTTTAAAAATCTGTATATGTATTCCTCTATTTTTTAAAAATAAAGTAGTAAGAAAAAAAAGAAATTCTAAAAAAAAATAAATTAAATGTCTGATAGTTCTCCTTTCTCTCTCATGCATTAAATAAGCAATCAACTGGTAGAAAAGATCAAATTTGCTTCACCAAGGTCAAATATATTCAAATCACACCATAAAATCCAATGTATCTTCAAGACATTTTAAAAGTTTTTTTAACTGTTAAACATATTAAACTCACAAGTCCTATAACACACTTCTTTCTGTTTTACTGATTTTTTTACAGTTCTTCTATTGTACATTTAATTTATTTTTATACTAGTAACATTTTGTACAGATGTTCATTTCTCCATATCCTTACACCAGTCTTTGTTTCTGTGGACTATGGTATTGCCATGGTGTGTATGTGTTTATGTGTGTGTGTGTGTGTGTGAGTGTGATTAATTGTCCTACCTTTCTGTTAATTAAAACTTTGATCACTACAAGAGCTTTTTCTCTTTCTCTACCAGTTATTTTCATCTTAAGGCCTATTTGTCTGATATATTAACCCCAGTTCTCTCTTTGAGTTTTATTTCTTTTCATTTACTCTTTGAAAATGTAATATACCCAACCTCTCTTTTCCCCCTCCCATCTCCTAGCTCCCTCCTTCAAGCCAGGCCCCCTCCCTAGTTGCAGGAGTCTTTGATTGTTTGTTTTCACTTTGGTTGATTTTGCTGGTTACCCACTGGGTTTAAGCAGATCTGACAACAGGAGTATGGCTGTGAAGTTATCCATGGCCACAAGACAATTCACATCACTAAAGTTAATGACTCCCTTCCACCAGTACCAATTAGCTGCTGTCCTGGTTGGTTTTAACATCAACTTGCTTCAAATTAGATTTACTTAAGCAGGGATCCTCACCTGAAGAACTGTCCCTTTGATTTCCTTGATTGAAGTAGAGAGGACCCACCCCAAATGTGGAAGGCACCCTTCTGGTATTGCCCAGATGAAAAGGGCAGAAGAAGATTATTTACATTTGCTCCCTTGGCCTTCCCCATTATTGTTGCTGATAGCAGAGCCAGAGAACCTCTAAGCCTTCCAGGACCAAGACCAGAGTCCCTTCCACAATCCTCCAAGTCTTCAGTACTGAATGGTGTCTGATTGGGTACCAGCCTTGTGGACTGAGCAACTCCTGCAGTTTTGTCTTCTGCAACTACTCTGGTACTGCTCCAACTTCTGAGACACCTGACCTTAAGGGCCTAGCAATTACCAGGCTGTTGGCTCTCCGGTCTGTTTCTGCTGTTGTTACTATTTTAACATAAGCTGACTTAATAAATTATACATATATACTATATCACACACACACACACACACACACACGAAGTAGAAACAGTCAGTTGTGTTGGATGGTGTTTTGCTGGGGTAAACATGTAAAGGAATGTTTTCCTGAAGTGGACACAGGTGAAGTCGGCTAAGACAGACTGGTGACGAAACATTTGGCTGAAACAGACATAGGACAAAGGGTGTTCTGCTAACGCACGTAAGTACATGAAAGGACAGCTGAAAAGGGTTCTTTACTAAGGACATATATGTATTGGTTCTGCCTTATTTTAAGTAGTTGAATTCTATTTGTCTGAACTTTATATAGAAGCACAATCTTATGGTGTGTTGTAGTTTCTAATTGGCAGAGTAATGTCAGCGGAGACAGGTACATGTGTTGAGTGTGGCAAGACATGTGCTGAGGCAAAACTCATAGAGGACATGTGATGTTTGGAGGGAGTTTAAAATGAACTTGTCTAATAATGATGAAGGCTGAGTTTGGCTTGCTTATAGAGCTAGCTATACAACAATTGCTGGTCTTACCTCTTCGCTGATCTTCACTTCATTGAGAGGCACAGCTGAGAACTTTTCCTGACGTACCTGCTGGTCCCTCCTGCTGATTTGTTCTGAAGAAGCTGATACCTGGTTGTCTCTGCCACCACTGATGATTCCTGTTTGCTATCCTGATCCTACCAAACTGGACTGCTAATGTATCCATGAAGTGTTTGTGAGGAGATCAAGCTGCCGCTGCTGACCAATGAACTAAACTGCCAATTCCCAGAAAACACAGATGGGAGTTGCTCCAAAGAATCTTGCTAAACAGGTTTGCTTCCTGCCCCTCACTCCATATCCTTTCTTTCCCACTACTTCTGGTGAGTGGTGGGCTAAAAGAGAGGTTAAAGCATTTAAGAACCATAATTTAAGCTAAACTTTAAAAAATTAACATAACACACATATAGATAGATAGATTCATTCCATTGTGAAAGACACAGAGAGCCTTAGTAACTGGGAGAACCCTCTCAAATAGACATAGAGGCAGCAATCAATGCAAAAGCAAGAGGTTTATTAGTCAGTGCACTGGGGTGGCCTACATCTAGAGGAGAGGTGACCCCAAAAGGCTGTTACAAAGTTTTTATACTTTTTAGGGGTACAGGTTACATCATCAAGGTTATAATTTAAATTCATTGGCTAAGCATATTGACCTTTAAATCTATTGGCTAGTGAGCATATGCGTCAGGATCCTGTCTGGGACCAGAGGGTCAGATGGCTATCAGTCAGCACATTTTACGATTCTCCTGAGAATTATTTACTCAAGGAAGTCCCTTAGGCCGAGGGTGGGAATGGGCCAGGGAGAAGAAGGAGAATTTAAGGAATCTGTAAGGCGGGGTGCCAAGGATAGAGAATTTCCCACTTCGACTTCTTCAATTGCTTCTCTTCCTGTAGCCAAGCCTAACTTTACAACTGCCAATAGCTGTCTGGGGAGAGGTTAGACCCTTCTCAAACTCACCCATCTATGACTAAGTGTTGATGTGTTGTGGATCCCAGTTTTGTGCAGGCAATGAAAGCTATTGAGATTTTATGAGTATGACAGCCCTGCCCTGCCTGGAAGACAACGTTCCACAGCCCTCCTCCCCATTTCCTGGCTCTTATACACTTTCTATTCAGTCTTTTCTGATGTTCCTAGAGTCACATAAGGGCTGTATAGATGCCTCATTTAAGACTGAACACTCAACAGTCATTATTCTCAACCTCTTAAGCAGCTGCAAGTCTATTAACTGCTACTTACTGAAAACGGTTCTCTGATCAAGGCAGAGAGTAGTACTAGTCTGTTTATCTATATAGACAAAAATATTTAGTAAGGGGGACGGAGAAATGACTCAGTGATTAAGAGCACTCACTGCTCTTCCAGAGAACCCAGGCTTAATTCCCAGCACCCACACGGTGGCTAACAACTGTCTGTAATTCCTGTTCCAGGGGCCAAACCCCAACACAGACATACATGCAGGCAAAGCACCAACGTACATAAAAAATAAAAATAATAAATTGTTTTTTAAAATATTTACGTGGAGTTTGACATGTCCATTCAGTAGAACAAAGCAGTCAGCTCATCCACAGTGCCTATGCCCTTCCTAGAAAAGGATCTTTGGTTCACAGCACTAGGCATGGACTTCCTTTTGTGGAATGGCTCTCTGATCCAACCAAAGCAATTGATTACCTCCATAACAGTCTTGCCATAATCACACCCATGAGTGCATCATGCCTGGAGGTAGTATTATAGCTTCTAGCTTATTGGGTTCACATCCGGATAAGACTACTTATGATTTTTTTTTCCTAGTTGCAATGATGCTATGAAAGCTAGTGAGTAGGGAGGAAGCTTCAAGCTCAGTTCAAGCATGGTTTTCCTATGTCTGTAACCAGTTTGTGGTGTCTTCAGCATTAGGGTCTTATCATCCCCTTCTGGTGGGCAAATAAGAGCATAGCAATAACCTAACAGCTGGGAACCTAGTAACAGTTCTCATTTAGGTACTGTTTCATGATATATCCTGTTCAGTCTTTTTACTTTGGACACATTTATGCCATTGAATCAACTGATATCTTCTTTGGGAACCATAAAGTTTGTTTGTTTTATCTTTTTGAACTGGGTCTTGCTATGCAACCTTGGCTGGTCTGGAACTTCTGTAGAACATGCCCTGAACTCATAGAGAACCCTCAACCTCTGCCTCCTGAGTATGGAGATTAAGGTCGTAGGCCACACCACACCTGGCAAAGTTGATCATTTTGAAGACTCTCCTGTCTCCTTTTGGTTAGAATTGTTTAATCAACTTACATTTTGTAGACAGTATTAGCATTGACATTTAGTAATTTATTATTTGCTTTCTGTATTTCAAATGTTCTTAATCTCCCTTATATTCCATTATTATTCTGTCTTTTTCTACTGGGAAATACATAATTGCAATTATTTTTCTCTTTTTATGGAATATTATTGATTAGCTGTCTTAGTGATTTCCCTTGTGGTTTCAACTGACATCTTAAAACTATCTAGTTTGAATTAATTCTAACTGAATTTCAACAATATGCATAGATTTTGCCCACTTATAGCTGTATATTCTACCCCTTTTAAATGTAGTAGCTGTACAATTTTTATCTTCTTTTATTGTATTGCCATAGATAAAAAGAAAAAGAGATATCTGGTTGTTTTAGTCAGGGTTTGTATTCCTGCACAAACATCATGACCAAGAAGCAAGTTGAGGAGGAAAGGGTTTATTCAGCTTACACTTCCACATAGCTGTTCATCACCAGAGGAAGTCAGGACTGGAACTCAAGCAGGTCAGGAAGCAGGAGCTGATGCAGAGGCCATGGAGAGATGTCACTTACTGGCTTGCTTCCCCTGGCTTGCAGCTTGCTTTCTTGTAGAACCCACCAGGTCTACCAGCCCAGGAATGGCACCACCCACAATGGGCTGGGTCCTTCCCCCTTGATCACTAGTTAATAAAATGCCTTACAGCTGGATTTCATGGAGGTATTTCCGCAACTGAGGCTCCTTTCTCTGTGATAACTCCAACTTGTGTCAAGTTGACACAAAACCAGCCAGTACACCAGTCGTGAGGAAATCTAAGCTCCTCACACGGAGCACCAGTGTTGTTAAAAGATGACATCCCATGTTTTGGCACTAATGTTGGGAAAAGGATGAAGACAGTGGGGGGGGTGATGTGCTTCATGGAGGTGCAGTGAGGCATGGGGACTAGGGGGATGCCTCTGGGGGAATCCATGTTGGGAATCCCTTTCCCCTAAGGGACCAGCCACACGATTCTGTATAGTACAGAATAGAGTTTATTCAGGTCAGTAGGGAGAGGGAGAGGGAGAGAGAGAGAGAGAGAGAGAGACAGAGACAGAGACAGAGACAGAGAGGAGGGAGGGAGGGAGGGAGAGAGAGGGGGAAGGGAAGGGGAAGAAGCGGGGTAAGGGTGCAAGAGCAAGAACAAGAGAGAGCAAGAGAGAGAGGAGGGGGCAAGCAGCCCCTTTTATAGTGTCAGGTCACTGAGGCGGAGCATACCTGGCTATTGCCAGGTAACTAAGGGGTTGGTTGGGTTTACAGAATCCAAACAATAAGCATAGTTTCACAATTATTGTTTTCTATGGTTGACTCTTAAACTAGAAGAAAACATTGACAACAAAGTACTATCTTTTATATTTTGTATGTGACCTTTTATTCTTACTTAATGCTTAACCATTTGAAATTAGTAATATGTGTCTAGCTGTTTCATTTTGCCATAAAAGGCTCCCCCTCATACTTATTTATAATAAATGATGTCTTGGGTTGCTTAAGACAGATTAAAACAATTCTTTTGCATCAGTCTCTTGAGTGGATCTACAAGTCCATATTGCCCCAGCCAGCTCCTTTAGTCATTTTGCAGAAAAGATTTGCTAGTGACACATTGCCTCAATATATGTTTATCAGATAGTGTCCTGATTATTCCTTCAGTTTTGAAGAATATGGTTTTGTAGTCACGTATTTTTAGCCCATTTCTTTCATCATGTTGAATATGTTGTTCACAAGCAATCTGGTTTCCATGGTTTCTAATAGGTTTGCTATACCTTGAATATGATGAGTCACTACCCTAGCCAAGTTCAGATTTTTCTTTTCCCCTGCCTTCTTAATCTTTTAAAATTATATTACATTATTTAGTGTGTGTGTGTGTGTGTGTGTGTGTGTTCCTGTGTGTGTGTGCGCGCGTGCACGCACGTTTGTGGTCTATGTATGGGAGGTGTATACACGTTCCACAGCAAACCTGTGGGAATCAGAGGACTATCTGTAGGAGTCGGTTTTCTCCTTGCAGCTCTTGGGCCCCAGGGATGGAATGGAGAGATCAGGCTTGGTGACAAGCACACTTACCAGCTGAATCATCTTGCTAGCTCCTTAATTTTTATTTCTATTTACATGCATTAATTGTACATATTGATGGTCTCTAGTATGAAATTTTGCACATGCACACAACACACAATGATCAAATTCAACCTCTTTTGAAAACATCCATACACCAGTCTCAGTCTTTATCATTTGGATGGCTTAAATAAGATGTTTATGGCCCTTTTAAAATATATGTGTGTGTAATTATGCTTTGAGAATTTCATACAGAGATACTATGTATTTTGAACATATCTATTCCCATGTTCTCCTCTGATTCTCCCAGATCCCTTCACTACCTCTGTCTTTCACCTTTCTCATATCCTGTTCTTTAAATATTTTTCTAGCCCTCTAAATTCAATTAGAGTATCCTGTATGCATATCAGTATGGGGCTATCCATTGGTTTGTGGTTAACTTACCAGAAAGACTCCTCCTTTCCTAGCCAATAAGCAGCCAATGGCTCGTTAACTAGGGGTAGAACCTTGTGAATTCCTCCTTGCTGGTGCTCGATTGGTACTACGCAGGTCTTATGTAGAGCCTTTGATTATATCATCTTTTGTAGCACAGAATTAAAAAAAAAAACATTCTGAGAAAAAATAGCATCATAAATTCTGGAGAATGTGAGAGCATATAGCCACAAGTCAAAGACTGGAGATGGACTATGGGAACTGAAATTAGAGGCAATGAGATTCCTTTCACATTGGAAGTAGAGTTCTCTGCTGACAAGTTGATTTTAGTGAACTAATTCTCATTTCTCATTTATGACTTCTAGAACTGCAAACATGAAATTTTTGTTGTCTTAAGCCACCAAGACTTGTAGCAATTTATTGCAACAGCAAGAGGCAATTGGTATATCAAATCAATATGCAAAAATAAATTGTATTTGGTGTGTCAGCAACTAATGGTCTTGAAGTTAAAGCCAAAATTAGCATTTACAAAATTATTATATAGAGAAATATTTTAGGTTCAATTTGATGAACTACATGCTGTGACACTTTAAGATTATTTTTACCTTTATACTAACTTAAAACTTTAATGAATAAACAACATACTCCAGAGTACAAGACTGGATAGGCTAGGTCCACATTACATGCAGCAAAGCTGAACATGACAGTAGTTTAACATGGCATGCTGTTGTGGATTTGGTCTAATGCTTGTATTATGTTAATTGCGTCCCCCAAATTGCACAAGGATCCACATGTAAGATGCTGAGGGTCCCTGCCCCCATTGGTTTTGATTGGTAAATAAAATTGCTGACAGCCAATGGCTGGGCAGGGAGACAGAGGCAGGATTTCAAGATTCAAAGGCAAGGGACCAAATTTAGCAAGAAGGAGACAGAACCACCATGCCAGAAAAGGAGTAAGAACCAGGCCTGAGAGCTGCCGACAAGAGAGCATAGGAATCATGTAAGAGCTGGGGTAGGGTGGCCCCAGGGGTCTCCACTGATTGGACCTATGGCAGCAAAGACGGAATATAGATTTAGTAAGTAATAACTCAGTAATATCAGAAAGGAAGTATTAGTCACATGGAAGTTAAATAACCCAACCATTGAGTTATTTAAGGAATATTAAAATATAAGGCTGTGTGTGTGTGTGTGTGTGTGTGTGTGTGTGTGTGTGTGTGTGTGGTAGCTTTCATTGGGGAACCCAGAACATTGGGGTAGGTACTTGGAATCATTTTGAGGAGAGGTTAATTGGCAGCTACAACAGTGTGCCAAACAAATTAATCCTTTTTTATTGTACAAAGGTATTTATGTAGCTGATGTGCAAAAAGAAAAGTTTGATTAATACTCCACATTTCACAGATCATCTTTGATGAGTCATTTAAAGGAGACATTTGAAGGAATTAGTAACTATCTTTAGCATATAGCTCAAATCAAGTATTTACGCATGCACTGCTGAAACATTTCAACCCTTCTTGCATTCCAAATTAAATCATCATTCAAGCACCATTGTTGCTGACCACTTCACAAGCCTGCCAACCTCAGAGTCCAAGTTCTGAATTCATACATTAAATATTAAAAAAACCCAAAATACTAATTACGGCAAAATTCATGTAAGCATTCATGGTAGTCCACTCTAAGAGTCTTCTAGTCTCTTGCATTCATGACTAAAGCCTACCTTCAGTACTAAAATTCTAACATTTCAGTATCATTTCAGAGAAAGAAAACCATTCATTTCAGTAATGGTATCACCACAACATTCTTTAAAAAAAAAAAAAAAAAGGACAAAATCATAATTAATGGAACCAGAATTCATAGGTACTTGAGGGGGAAAAAAAAGACATCTTTTAGGGAAAAGGTGTGCCTTGCCTGCACAGCAGAAATTATACAAGTAAACACCAAAAAAAAACAAGATTAGCCACACCCAGTCTGTCTTGTACCAATAATGAGAAATAAAAAACACACTTTTACACACACACAAATAACTCTGAAATACTGAGCAAGGCTTGTTTCTCTGATGCTAATTTCAAATGGCATTCCTACTAGAAATCTAGACAGAAAACATTTATTTGGTGAACATGAGAAGCATTTGAGCAAGGATGAACAATAGATGGTGTCATGGTGGTAGGACAGAAATGACAAAGAACTGCCTTGGATGCAAATGCATGTAGAATTTCTTTTTCTGTGAGACTTAGCTGCACTTTGAATGGATACCATTAATAATAATAACAGCAATAATAATAATTATTATTACTCTTATGAAAATATATTTATATGTACACATATTTCCACAAGTTCATTGACTTTTACACATTTCTTTTAATTTCTTTTTTAATTTTTGAGAATTCTATAGATGAATACTACATCTACATAATTTTCACCCTTCTCTCCCCTGCCTCCAGTTTCTTCCATGTCTCCTCTTTCAAATGAATGATCTCTTCCCTTTTATTATTGTCACACATACATATGTATGTGTGTCTGTATGTGTATATATATATATATATTAACATATATGTATGTATAAATACAACTGTCTTAGTTCACTTAGTGTTGCTCATGTTACATGCATTTGAGGCTGACCACATGGTATGAGAAAACCTATAAGGGGGCTTGTCCCTAAATAAAACTGATATGCTCTTTTGCAGTAGCCATTGGTCTAGCCTGGTGAATTTTCCCCCATCTAAGCTGGCATATCAGCTTGTGTTGTCATTATGCAGTTCTTGCTTACACAACCATATTGTTGAGATTTCCTGGGTGCAGCTTACCTGTCATGTCTAGAAGATAGTATCTCACAGCAGAAATCCTGGTCCTCTGGCTCCTATAATCCCCCCACCTCCTCTTCCACAATGTTTTTGTAGCCTTAGGTATTAGGGACTGTGTTGTATCAATCTGGGTTGTGCACCCCATGGATACTCCTCTGCGTCTTGACAAGATGTAGTTCTCTATAATCACCTCCATCAGCTGCAGAGACAATCATCTCTGATGAGGGATAAGAGCTATAGTTATCAGTGGGTATAGCTTCTTCGATAAAATGAAAAGTTGTATCTGATAAATGTGCAAACATTTTAAACAGAACTGATAAAATGAGAGTAATTTAGCTATAATACTCAGATTTTCACCATGAAAGTCATGATTACATTTCAGTTTACCACAAAAAAAAAAAATGTGGATATGGCTAATGAAATTTTTCACTGTAGAGAAATGAAAGAACATAGCCTTCTTAGACATGTGCATGAAAGATGGCCATCATTTTTTAATCACAAAAAATATGCTAAAATGTTGGCCTATATAATATAAATAATATGTGTATTATCGTATATTACAATATGAATATAATCATATTTTCAAACTGTGAGAGAATAATCTCATTTGAAAATACATTAAAATAAGAAAAAAGAGGATTACAGTAAAAGAAATATTTAAGTCATTTCTTCAAAACTGTTTCAAGATCTTTGATGAGAAGATAAGCAACCTACCAAAGATAAGTAAATAAAGCCACTACTTAGTGCAGTAATGGAAGATTTTAACCAGAAATACACTACTGCAATAGAAGGAACAGGGCATCATTAACATTAACGGAGGGCAGCTTTGATCTGTATGGAGGTGACAAGGTATTTTACAGTAAAAACAAAGGAGGTGGGCAGGAACAGTGGGTCTAGATGGAAGAGATAGAAATGCAAAGTCACTAGACCCTGTGAAAATCATCTGCATTTGCTGATTTACCTTCATTCATTATTCCTCCTATTCGAACTGGGAAAAACAAACAGCATTTGGCCAGATGAGAGCTTCCTTGGAAAGGCTTGAAGGTCAGGGGTGGGTGTTGGAGTCTGGGTAAACTGCGTAAATTCATCCTCTCTAAGTGGCCTTATGGGACATGGTTGAGGCCTAGTGAAGAAATGTCAGAGGAGTCTAGCTAGAAGCCAGACAAGAACATAACTGTTGTTCAGGGCATGAAAGAGTGGACTAGTTTGAGGTCAGTCTCACATATAGGTTACAGCAAGAAAACAAAACAAAACAAAAACACAAAACAAAACAACACCTCATTTCTCCAAATGAATAAGATTGTTAAAAAAAAAAAAAAGAAAAGAAAAAAAAAACAAGAAAAAGAAATACCAGAAAAATACAACCATGCTATAAAACAACTTCTGGAACTTCATTACCAAACTGACTGTTTGGAATCTGACTTTGGTTCCACGGTTTAAAATAATTCCTGAACTCCATTTTCTCTGAGAAACAGAAATTTCAAATCTGATGGCATGAAATATATTTCTGGGTATTTAAAAGTTACAGTACTTTGGATACAAAGAGGAATTTATAGATTCAAATAACTAGATTGGCTGATAAGAAAAGAGTATAGGAGACACAGTAGATTGACATTTTTGGAAACCTGGGTAATAATTCTCACAATCTAAAAATGTCAACTAGTGCATGAAATGCATGCCTTTCAAATTTTTTATTAGTTCTTGAGAATTTCATACAATGTGCTTAGATCACATTCAGTCCCCCATCCTCACCCTGTTACCTCTCCTCCAAGCCATGCTCGCCTTTCCTACTCACCCTGCCTTCACCCCTTTTCTAAGACTGTCTGGTCTACTTTATGCTGCTCACAGATTATTGCATAAATTGCCTTCATTGGAGGGTAGTGGCCTCATTCTTAAAAGGAATGTACTTTCCCGGCAGTGACTGTCTATAGCTAGGGTGGAGTTTAAGGAAGTAATAGGTTTCCTTAGGACTTTTTTTTAAAGGTCTTTTTTAATCCTTCCCTATATTGCCTCCTTTATGCTGCCCTCCCAAGCCCCAAGCCAATTTAACTCTTCCTGATGGAGTGGATGAGGAATGTCCTCAGCCGTCTCAGGTATTATAACACTTGCTCTCTAATTGGTGGCACAGGAGGTTATAATTAAGAGATAGCCTTGAGTCTCCAGAAGACTTTTAAGCAGTGTTGAGACTAAAAGAATCTGGAAACTTTTGAAGTTGGGCCAAATGTATTTTGCATTGCTATTGGCCATGAGTATATTGGCACCAGGGAGGGGGTTGGTTTCTTGATGTTTAGGGTTTTTTTTTTTCTTCTTATATGTATACCCTTGATACTCGCCCATTGTCAGATATATAGCCAGTAAAGGTGGGGATTTTGTCCATTCTGTAGGCTACCTCTTCACTCAAATTATGGTGTCCTTTGCTATACAGAGATGTTTAGCTTCAAGATGTCCCCTTTAGTAATTGTTGTAATGCGGCTTCAAAGCAATTGTATGTCTCTTAATCTTGGGGAGGCCACTAGTGAATCATAACTTTCTAAGTTTCCTAGGTCTTATAAGTATTGATTATATATTTCCACGATTTGGTATGGTTCATCAGTTTATTGGATTTACCTAACTTTGCCTGGATCTACTTAGGCTCATTCTTCCCTCTAGAGGGGTGTGAGACCCAAATTGAGTCTTATCTATTTGAGGCGTCCATGAATGAGACAAGAGATGGGGGATCGATGCAAAAGCAAGAGGTTTATTAGTCCAATGCACTAGGGTGGCCTGTATCCAGAGGAGAGATGACCTGAAAGGCTGTTACAAGCAGTTTTTGTACTTTGTAGGAGTGCAGGTTACATGAGCAAGTTTATAATTCAAATTCATTGGCTAAGCATATTGACCTTTGAATCTATTGGTTAGCAAGCATGTGACAGGCATTTGAATTCTATCTGGGACCCGAGGGTCAGTCGGTATATTCTGCGATTTTTCAAGAATGTTCCTGTTCCTTCCATAAACTGTGGGTGGAGAATGGAATTTGGCCTAGCCTTGACCTGAAGCGGTAGGTGTAAAGTTAGCGAAAGACTCTAGGGTCCTTCAGGAAATATTTCAATTCTGTTTCGGTTCTTGATCCTTTTGGAATTGGACAATGGGGGAGTGATGATGTTATTGTTTGATGGTTGTTTTGTTTTATTTTGTTTTTGCAGGGTGAGAGAGAAGGATCTAAGTTCTTTCTTCTACCTGTACTTATTCCATTTCATTTCTTCTCTTTATTAAATGTTAGGTGGCTGTAGCCTTGTGTGTGGCTCCTCAATTCTATTCTATTGATCAATGAGTCGGGGGTGTTGTTTGTTTTGTTTTTGTAGTTCTGTGGTGTAACTTGAACTCTGATTTGGTGATAAATTTAGCAATTGTATATTATTATCAATCAAGCTGTAAGGCATTTTCTCAATTAATAATCAAGCGGGGAGGGCCCAGCCCATTGCTGTGGTGCCATCCCTGGGCTGGTGGTCCTTAGTGCTATAAGAAAGCAGGCTGAGCAAACCAGGAGAAGCAAGCCAGTCAGCAGCACCCCTCCATGGCCTCTGCATCAGCTCCTGCCTCCCGGTTCCCACTGTTTGAGTTCCTGTCCTGACTTCTTCAGTGATGAACAGTGATGTGGAAGTTTGAGCCAAATAAACCCTTTCCTTCCTAACTTAATTTTTGGGTATGCTATTTCATTGTAGCAATAAAACCCGGACTAAGATAGTGTCTTTGCTGTGATTTATTTTTTTCCACATTTGTTTTTGTTGCTCATACCTTACATATTTATCCTAAAACTCTTTGCCTAACCGAATGTTTTGAGTGCTTTCCCTCATTTTTTTTCTGCTGTTTTCGTAATGGTTACAAAGAGGGAAGTGTGTAAGAGGGTGGGAGAAAAATCTCTTTGACTGGTCAAGGAGTACAAACTAATACCTAGGCAGAACAGAAAAATTCTGCTGTTCTTTCCCACAATAGGATGATAAGAATTAGCCATGGTATTTTTATATATATTTCAAAATATCTAGAAGAGACAACACTGAATATTCTTATTTTTTAAAAAAAAAAAGCATGATGAGATTGGATTTATTCATCCTTTCATATGGGTAATAAATGCGAATATAATATATACCATATGGCCATGTATACACTATATCCTGGAATCCACATATATGGAAGATGATGCAGCTTTTGACTTTCTGAGTTAGCATTATCTCACTTAGCATTATACTTTTCAGGTTCATCTAATTCCTGGAAGTTTTATAATTTTTATTTTTCTTTATAGCAGAATAGAATTCCATTGTTCATACATTCCGCATTTTCGTTATACATTCACCAGTTAATGAACATCTTAGGCTGAATCCATGTTCTTATTATGGGCAAAAGGACCCTTGGGACATGAAAAGGAAAAGTGGAAAAGAGACTGAGGAGGCCACAGGAGGGTTAGGGATAGCAGGGGCTGGTGTGTGTGTGTGTGTGTGTGTGTGTGTGTGTGTGTAAGAGAGAGAGAGAGAGAGAGAGAGAGAGAGAGAGAGAGAAGGGGGGAATAAAAACAATCACTAAAACAAAGCAGGAGCTGATGCAGAGGCCATGGAGGGATGTCACTTACTGGTTAGCTTCCCCTGGCTTGCTCAGCCTGCTTTCTTATAGAATCCAGGTCTACCAGCCCAGGGATGGCACCACCCACAATGGGCTGGGCCCCTCCCAACAAACAGCAATCAAGAAAATGCACCACAGGCTTGCACACAGGCCAGTCTGGTGGAAGCATGTTCTCAATTAAGGTTTCCTTATTTTCCAAAATGCCTCTCACTTGTGTCAAGTTGACATAAAACTAGTCAGAGCAATTACATTTATTTGATCAGTACATAATGAATTCCTGCATCAAAACATGGTGTTATGTTCCAGAGGTACATAAAGTGACAATATAATAGCCATAAGTAACATTTACATTTTTATATAAAGTGAAATTAAGTCAAATAACTAGGGGCTTAGACATGTAGCCTAGTTGTAGAACACTATCCCATCATGCACAGCGTGCCACAACTAGTCACAGAATTACGAATATGTTTCTAGATCAAGCAACAGAAAGCGTTATAAAAGTGTCACTAAACTTTTCATACATACTACTGATCCCTATTATTAATATTTACTATTTATGAGTCAGTCATATTGTAACTTTGAAATGTCACTTGTGTACACAAACAGAAAATAAGAAACCTCTAAATTCATAGGAATCCTTATGTTTCATATTCTATGTTGTTGATGCAAAAATATAGCTTTTCACTTCAAGGGGAATAAAGATATTCTAGAGTCAAATATAAGTGGTCACAATCAAAGAACACAGATTGTTTGCCCCAAATACCACTTTCCAACACAGCAACAGTTTTATGCAGTTTTTAGACACTGAAGAACAGCTGAGCATGCTGGTGTACGCTTCCAATACCAACACTCACGAGGTAGAAGCAGGCAAACTAATCTCTGTGAGTTCAAGACCAGCCTGGTCTACATAGTGAGTTCCAGGCCAGCCAGGGCTGTATAGTAAGACCCCCATCTATAAAAACAAATTAAAGGTATAGAGAACTTAATAGATAAAGGCAATTTAAAAGTACATTAGTGGCATAATCAGGTAGATATGTAAAGCAGGGAAATCTATGCCATAGAGTTCAGATTCTAACTAATGGCATTCTTAGCTTTTTGTTTGGGGGAAGGTGAAGGCCTGTTAGGGTTTACCTAATAGTCACAAAGATGTTAGGTCACACACAGAGATGGGCAATGATGGCTAATAAAGGCTATAGACCCAAAATAATTTAGCTCCAGACCTGCTACATTTTTACTCTCCACAGTCATAAAAGTTCTAATCAGCCTTATAGAATAAGTTTTAGAGGCAAGGCTCTTTTTGTTTGGGAACTTAGGATGTTCAAGCAATAGTGTATATGTATATCACTAATTATTCTATTTTCTCAGTTTATACATACACTGTAATTCTCATTGTTATTTTTGTTGAAACAATAACATTCTGGTAACCAAGGAAGAAATACAAAATTATTAGTTGAAATAAATATTTATATTTATACTCATGTTAGAATGATATAGTACATATAGGTGCTGCTAACTATCTGTGCTTATTGCCTCCAGTGGCTGGGTTAACAGTGATGCTTATAAAAAAAATGGTCATCTTGAGACAGATGTAGTAGTGCCAGTCCTTAGGAGGCAGAGGCAGGCTGATCACTATAAATTCAAGTCCAAACTGTACTATGTAGTAGGTTACAGGACAGCCAGGGCTACAGACTGAGACACTGCCTTAAAAAGAAAGGAAGAAGGTAGGTAAGGAGAGAGAGGGAGAGAACAAACAAAAATTGGTGACCTAGAATTTTATTTTCTAAGCTGTAAGATTTCTAAAATGTCTTCCTATTTCAGCAAATGGTGTGACATGAGAGACCATAGTCTAAACTGCCAAAGCACATTTCTCATTCTGTTTCCTTTCGAGCTACTGTTAGCATCCCATGCCCCCAAATGATTATTTGTTACTTAGTAAGTAGACGTTCTTTGCATTGCTGATGACAATCTTTTTTATTTGCTTTTGAGACATTCAGATGAAATGTATTTGTGTATCCAATTTTATTTGATATTTCCAAATACTTTTTAAAAGCTCATCCTTCTTATAACAGTCAGGGTAAGATCAGCTCAAATAAGACTGTGTGACGCAATTCAGCTTTTACAGCAATTATTTCTCCAGCTACTTCTGCTGCTTTGTACAATAGTGTAATTCGTTTGGATGGCAGGTAGTTGCTTTTAAAAATGTCATTTCGTTACAAAAACAACACTCAGGATAGTTTCTACTTTGTCTGAAAGTCAATTTGTAAGAACTTTCTTTTCCTCTTTTTTAAATTTAGGAAGAGTATAGAGAAAATGTAGGGACCTGATTTTATTCCATTCCCCAAAACTAGATACAAATGACAGCATTGCAGATGTTAGAGACTTGAGACAATCCACATCCTGTGTCGTGTTTGGTAGCTTTAGCTATTCATCCTTGAATGTTTGCTGTTTGTAAAGAGAGCTAAATCTCATTAGGGCTTCCCCTGCAATTTTTATATGTCGGGTTCCAAAACACTGAAGAATCCATTGCATGAAATTTTAAAAGTGCAGACTCGATTCTCTTGCATTGCACAGCTTGTCTCGCCTGTCTACCCACCAATCTACCTTATCAGGCCAGACACAACTCCCATATCAGCAGAGAGATGGAAGGCCAGAAAGAGAAGGGACTCGTTCGTATTCACAAAGCATGAAAAGTGACAATCTCCCTGCAGCCTTAGTCAGGGACAGTCTCTCTTTTGGGTTTCTGCCTCAAGGACATGCTAGGAAAAGAGAAGAAACAAGAAACATGCCTCTGTGTTATTTGTTGCTCATGATTGCTTTTTAAATTGCCAGCCACTCATACTTTGTAAGATCCCCCCGGCTCCCAACCTGAGCTATTTCCTATAAAGTGAGCAGGCTTGTTACTCCAAGTGCTTTCACAATATTTACTGCTTCACTACGACCCTCAAAGCAGTGGAGTGGAGCTGAAGGAGCAAGCAGTGAAACAGGCAGGATTCAGGTAGCTTCTGCTCCTACAGAGTGATTTCTCTCAGGTGCATTGCGAAAACACACCTCATAGATTATGCATAGCTGGCCATACATTACAGAGTTAATAGGAAAGTTTGCAAAAATTTTTCTCTTGGCACCCAGGGAAACATTCTTGTAAACAGATTTCCTCAGAAGAAAACAGACTCCTATTTCAACTTCTCACCTCATAGTCACTGTAGGGGAACTAGAGAACTGTGGTCTTTCTCCTTCCCAGACCACACTGGTCTGTGCTAAGCTAAACAATTTAAACACATGGATCTATTTTAAAGCTGTAGAGATAGTGGTTCGAAACCTTCCTAATGAAACCCTTTAATATTGTGCCCTGAATAGCCAAGAAGCACCTAAAGAAATGTTCAACAGAGAAATGCAAATCAAAACAACCCTAAGATTCCACCTCACACCAGTCAGAATGGCTAAGAACAAAAACTCAGGGGACAGCAGATGCTGACTAGGATTTGGGGAAAGAGGAACAAACACTCCTCCATTGCTGGTAGGATTGCAGCTGGTACAATCACTCTGAAAAAAAGTCTGGCATTTTCTCAGAAAGTTGGACATAGTACTACCTGAAGACCCAGCTATACCACTCCTGGGCATATACCCAAAAGAAGCTCCAACACATAACAAGGACACATGCTCCACTATGTTCATAGCAGCCTTATTTATAATAGCCAGAAGCTGGAAACAACCCAGATGTCCCTTAACAGAAGAATTGATACAGAAAATGTGGTTCATTTACACAATGGAGTACTACTCAGCTATTAAGAACAAGGACATAATGAGTTTTGCAGGTATTTACTCACTGATAAGCGGATACTAACTCCAAAAAGCTCTGAATACCCAAGAAACAATTCACAGACCTTATGAAGCTCAAAAAGAAGGAAGGCCAAAGTGTAGATGCTTCCATCCTCACAGACCATAGGAAGCTTAACAATAAGACCAAAGTATGTATGCTTCAAATCCACTTATAAGGAGGAACAATAATCACAGGAGGTAGAGGGGTAGAAGAACCTGGGTAAAAGAGGGAAAGTGGGGGCCGGACCAGGTATGGGAAGAGACAGGAGAGAAGTCCAGAGGGCCAGGAGAATGAATAGAAATAAGTAGCAGTGTGGAGTGAGGGATGGGGGACCCTCTAGAAAATCCCAGACAAAAAGGATGTGAGAGGCTCCCAGGACCCAGTAGGGACAACCTTAGCCAAAATACCCAACAGTGGGGAGATAGAATCTGAAGATAGAACCTCTAGTAGATAAATATGGACATAAGTCAAGGGTGCATACAGATGCTTTTCCACATACCCAGGTTTATGTATAGATACACCCATCACAGATAAGAAATACCACATGTTCAAACACCTTAATACAGCCAATCTACATCAAGGCTTAGCCAAGTACACCATGGAGTACTGGTTGCTTGTGACTGTGTAACTGGCTGCAGCTACACCTCATACTTGCTCAGCATCTCAAGTTTTCATAACTCTGAGCTGTATCTAAGCAAAGGGGCAAAGTCCAAGGATGGAAGCTGAATGCTATGGCTTTCATATCTCTATAAAGATTTAAAAAACATATTAACTAATTTCTTACATTAGGAATGGTCTTTACTGTGATTCAGTGTTCATCACAGACAGGACCTAATTTTCACTTAACAAAAGACACTGTTAAGGCTCAGAGAGGCTACATGTTTGATCCGAGCTTAGGTCTGTCAAAGCCTGATTACATTGTTACGTTACCATTCCCTCACTCTCAAGAATAATATCCCTTTCTTCACTTCAGCTCCAGAGATTCCCCTACAGATTGATATAAAGACATTTTCTATCTCTCGAACTCTCTAACCACCTAACATCAATACATTTTTTTCTATGTGGATATCAGGCAGGCATGTGACCTGTATGACAAGGCTCACGAAGCGGTCAAAGGAGAAGACTAACAGAAGAGTAATTGGAGGTTCCGTTACCTAGACCTTTAAATAAACAAAGCAGCAGAGACATTACAGAGGCAGTAAAGGGGAAGGGGGTGGGGAGTGAAAGTTTTCCTTCGAACTGGAATGGATGCTGAGAAGATGGATGGAAAGTGAGAAAGTGGAAAAGCAGTTCACAACCTGTGGGTCTTGACCCCTTTGGGGTTTGAAGGATCCTTTCACAGGGGTTGCATATCAGATATTTACATTATGATTCATAAATGTACCAAAATTATAGTTATAAAATAGTAAGAAAAATAATTTTATGGTTGAGGCTCACCACAACATGAGGCACTGTATTAGAAATCAGAGGAAGGAATGAGAGCAAAAGGAATGGATGTCTCTTAGGTCCTTATGTCCTATTTTTGACAACTCAAATGTACATATTCACTACTCTAATTCAGTTTTAGCAAATATAATAAATAGTGGAAATAGGGGCCTTATACCCCTATACTGGGGTGCTTCCTAGAAGAAATAGTAAATATGGCCATCTTGAGTCTTCTCAAGTACACATTTGAAGAGACAGGCCATCCTACAGATACAGGCCTTATGCCACTTGAAGCTGTGCTAGAGTTAAGGACCTTTGTGCAGGGTTTGGATAAAGTTATAATATATTAAATGTTGCCATTCTAAGGACACTGAGCAAGCTACAAACAGCCATTTCTCATCAGAATGTATAGCTCCACCCTGGGAGAAAGAATTCTTCTCGGCACAAACTAAACAGGACACATTAGCCAAAGAGGAGCTTGAATGGGGAAAGTCACATAGAAAGCATTATGACTCTCACGGACTGCTTACAGAGGTATTTTTGTTGTTGTTGTTGTTGTTGTTTTGTTTTCTTTTCTTTTGTTTTATAGCTGTCTCCTGAGAGGCTCTGCCAGATCATGACAAATACAGAGGTAGATGCTCACAGCCAACCATTGGACTGAGAACAGGGTCCCCAATGGAGAAGTTAGAGAAAGAACTGAAGGAGCTGAAGGGGTTTTCAATCCCATAAGAACAACAATACCAACCAACCAGAGCTCCCAGGGACTAAACCACTATTCAAAGAGTAGAAATGGACGGACCCATGGCTCCAGCTGCATATGTAGCAGAGGATGGTCTTGTTGGGCATCAATCGGAGGAGAAGCCCTTGGCCCTGCCAAGGCTGATGCCCCAGTTTAGGGGAATGTCGGGGAGGGGAGGTGGGAGTGGGTAGGTGGGTGGGGGAGCACCCTCATAGAAGCAGGGGGAGGGGGATGGGGGGTTATGGAGGGGAAACTGGGAAAGGGGATAACATTTGAAATATAAATAAAATATATCCAATAAAAAAAAGGATGTTGTGGACAGTGAAGGGTATTTACTGTTCTATTACAAACAGGCACTAGAACATTAGTAAGTTCATACCACACACACACACACACACACACACACACACACACACACACACACACACTAAATGTCTACATGCTGTTACCTAGGTGATGGTGGTAGGGATTGCTTCATTTCCATTAGTGTCTCAAATGCCATGTGACAGTTATCTTTTTGTTTTACAGAAAAATAGTGGAATTAAATGTAAAAGAAATCAATATTGCCTTATTTCAATGGAGGAGACATGCATAAAGCAGCTACAGACTTATTTTCTACCATATCCGGGTTCCTCTTATATAGCTAATTCATCATGAAAAGCAATGTAAGCAGGGTTTAATGTTTCATTTTTCCATGGTTTAACATCAATTATGTGAGGGTTTATAATACTGATCTCTATTCTTGACCATGCATTTCAGATGAACCGACAATAAGAATAGTCTATTCTAAAAGTGATCAAAAGAAATCCCATCACTTTTTCTTTTTATAACTCCCAATGTTGGAAATTTAAAATAAAGAAGCCCATACCTGTACTACAGGACAATTCAGAAAAGTTGAGTGGACTCAAACTGTGACAAGGTCCCAAATAAGTGGTGGGAGATGGGGTCAGGACCACTTGTTCTGGTAAACCAAGGAAGTTCTAAGCCCACAGTGAGAGCAAAGGTTATTCCAAATGGAGAGCTAGTTTCAGGAGTGCTCTGTGTCCTAGGGAGATGATTGCTTTGCTGCTTCAAATTGGCTTGTAGATAGACTTACCTAGCAGGGGTCTTTGGTAGGTTCTGCTCTTAAAGATAATTTCAGTTAGAAAGTGGCCATTGGGAAGGGAATGACTTTACCCTATTGAACTGCTCTGAAGCTCCATTAGAGTGGAGATGCTTCTAGATATAATAAAGACAAATTTGCAGTGCTCTTGGCACACAAAATGTCAAGCCATAAAAGTGGTTCTGGGCTCCAAAGAATGTGCTCTAACCTGGAGTGACTACTGTGCATACACCCAAGGACTACTTGGAAGCTTCCATGTCCACGTACAAGCTGACCTAACTCAACATAGAGAACCAAGTTCAGCCTGCAGCAAAGGGAGCCTGGAGTACAGCACTGTCCGAGGATTGGAGTGCTGCCAGTATGTGGAGTTTAGTAAACATTTGCAGTCCAAAATTCCTTCATGGGCGTTGCCTGGGTGACCAAGGCTACTTTGCCTGATCTCAGGCCAAGATTTTAGCCTCTCTCTTTGCTACACATCTTCCAAAATGCAATAAAAGCATCTCTTTGCAAGTTTCCCTGTAGATCTGAAGAGTGTGATGGAGTTTCGGAGGAGCTTGAGGACTAAGGGGTGGGACTCAAGGACATGGTGCTGCTGTACCTTAGCTGAAGCACATACTCAATGAAGACAGACCACTTCCGAATGTGCCAGTGGGTCTTTCTCCGAGAAGGTGCAAACACAGGAAGATATACATTGGAAGGTGGTTGTTTGCTCAATTACTGTTAAAACTGAAGCCTAGAGCTTCTGATCTGCTTCAGAACTCCTGTTAGCCACCGATACCTCACATCCTACGCAAATTCCTGTCGGTTTAGGATGATATATAAGACACACACAGACACACACACACACCACACCACACCACAGACACATACATGCATGCACACCACACAAGCACACACCACACACATGGTTGTCAACCTTCCTAGGGATGTGACAACCTTTTAATACAGTTCTTCAGGTTGTGGTGACTCCTCAACCATAAAATTATTTTCCTTGCTATTTCCATGAAACAGGTGTTCAACATGTCTACAGGAAATGAGTGTTTGGTGAAGGAGCCCCGTGAACAGACCTTTACTCCTGCCTAGTTGAACTTTGCTGACCCTTCACACCTACCCTAAACAAGGATAATCATTATAGTCAGCTGGAGGGCAATTTGTGTAATCACTTTTGTGATGAAAATGTACTTAATTGATACTGTTTTTAGCTCATTGCAAAATGCCTTGAGAAGAAGGATACAATATGGGATTGAGTTTTGGAGCCAGGACCTTTGGCCCACACACACTGTCAGCACTTGAGAGGATGAGTTAAAGACAAATGCCAAGAGCTATAGGCCAGCATGAGCTAATGGGTTCCAGGCCAGCCTGGACTAAGGAGTGAGATCCTGTCTAAGACAAAAATAAAACCAAACAAATAAACAAATCCACTGTTGGAATGACTCATTTTTATTCATTGTAAAACAAAATGTAACATCTTACTATTTTATTTTAATGTGCACAAATCATACCTGGAAAATACTTCATATAAATTCTCACAACAAAGACAGGAGGCCTTCTGGATGGAGCATGTCAGAAAGACCAGCTTTTTCTGTAGTGAACAAGTCAGAGGAGTGGGATGTCCCATAACCTCATCAAAGGCTTGGGAGAAATACAAACTGGCCCCAAACTCATGTCCCCAGCTCTGATCTCAGTGGCTTTCAGTCTCCAGTAGGAGTCTTCTTTCTACTCTCACACAGGAGTCTGGGGCTCACGGGGTGAAGTTCTGCTGGTGATGCTGTTGCCAATGACAGGCTTCGCCCACCACAGAGTTCACTCCTTAGATCAGAACATATCCTAGTCCACGAACTCCACCAGAAAGCTGGGAGATGTCAGAGTCGATGAGCCCCACGGGGTCATTTCCCAGCTGAGACACTGTCAAGCACATGCTTCATTCCTTCCAGAGAATCATGCAGAAAATGTCCATTTACCTTGTAAGGACTCAGAGCACATAGGAGGGGCAGGAGCAATGGCTCAGCAGTTAAGAGAACACTCGCTGCTCTTCCAGGGGAATCAGGTTAGGTTGCCAGCACCCAGAGCAAGCAGGTCTCAACACCTCTAAGTCAGTCCCAGGGGATCCCACGCCCTCTGCTAACCCCTCATGTACAGCACCCGGGGCACACGCACACGGGACACATGCGCGCGCACACACGCACACTCACACTGAAACAAATCATTTTTTCCAAAAATAGGAACACATGTAAAATCTCTCCACCACATATTCCCTCAACGCGCATTTCTTAAATGCCACTCTCACCTGCTGCTGCTGCTTGAAACGCACTTAGAGGCAAAGTCTGTGCTTACTAGGCAGTAAAGGCTTTTCGTTGAATTCGCACAACTCTCTGAAGCCAGTGCTTGAGTTACATCCACTTTAAAGGGGGGGAAGCCAGGCTCAGAGAGGTGAAGGATCTGAGCAAGTTCACGCTTCAAATGACACAAGAAAAGCAGCATGCCTGGCTATGGGGCCTCCCTTGGGGGAGTAGGAACTGACTCATTACTCTTTGGGGCAGGCCGAAATAAACTTGAGCGAGGAAGATGCCTGGGAGAAGCAGGTGGTACTTAGAGAGTGGAGGATGGAGGGAAGGCATTTCAGGCAGAGGAATCTGAGCCAAGAGAAGGAGTGGACAGAGTTCAGAGTGTGCACCGAGGGAAGCGAGTCGAGGCAGGTATGCTGGCTGGCCGGCCTAGAAACCCAGGATCCAACTGCACCATCCCATGTCTCTGCTCCCCATTCCCACCCATTGTCTGAAGCCTGCCAGTGGTCTCCCTTCAAATGCCTTTCTGTCTCTCAGTCCCCATGGCAACAGCTCACTTTCATCCAGCTGCTTCTTATTCTAATTGCTTCCTCTGTGGCCTGCCAGGAAGTACTCTGGCCTCCGTGAGGCTGCGCAAATCTAAGTCTGATCTTCTCACTGCCCCCGCTTAATTGACCAGGCGAACACGTAGCAGTGTGCAGGCTCCGCGTCTCTTGCGCGCTGCTAGCTCCTTTGCACTCCCACCTCCTCCCCTCACCCACCGCTTTGGTCATTAAGTCTATTCTTCGGGTCCCTGATGGGCCCACGAATTAATTAGCCACACATAAACGCCTTCTGAAAGCCAGGCGGGAGAGTGAATGTGCTGTGTAAGCCAAGACAGCCAAGGAGGGCTGGGGGTCAGCTGACCTCTTGCAAGACTGTGCCCCGCCGTGCCCCTCCCCCAGCCCTCTCAGCCAGCTTTTGCTGAGACTGGAAGGGCCTTCTGCTTGCCAAAACCTAAGGAGAGAGAGAGAAAAAAAAAAAAAAAAAAAAAAAAAAAAAAATATATATATATATATATATATGAAGATTGGTCACCATTCCTTTCCCTCTTGTTGAGTCTGCCTCCCCTACTCTTTTCTCTAGAGTCTTCTTTGGCTGCCAACCTCCCACTCTCTCCGCTTGCCAAGGGAAGCTGGTAAATGAAAACTGCCCACACGTCCTCTATAGGAGCCAGATCTGTTGCGGGAGAAGCAGGGCGGGGCAAGTTCTTCTCAACAGAGTTGTGGGATGTAAACCGGCAGAAGGAAGTCAGGAGAGCTCAAGGCAAGTGCCCCAGCAAAAATACTGCTGTGAGATAATGACACATAGGACGAAGGCGATATTTTCTTGCTAGGGACAGAGACTTTGTTGGTGTCTGCTGTGGAGATGGTAGTAGTAGCAGGCTTAGCTGGAGCAGCATAGTGGCAGAGGGTGCTGGTAGAATTTGTAGAGACATCAGTGCTAAAGAGACAAGCTACTGAGCCTGTTTTATTGTCCACCATGCTACACTGTTTCCTTCTGCCTTTCAGTCTACACACCCACTTCTGATCTGAGTGTAAATTCCATTCTCCTTTTCCAACCTGGGTCTGGATACAAGCTACAAGAATAAAATAGTGGGCCTTGTTGAAAATTACACACACACACACACACACACACACACACACACACACAAACTTTAAGACTTTGAAGAGGATGGCAACCCCATAGGATGACCAGCAATCTCAACATCTCACCTAACCCAGACCCCAGGGAGCTCCCAGACACTGAGCCACCAACCAGGTAGCATGCGTGAGCTGGTCTGGGATGTGACACATATAGGAGACCACTGCCTAATCAGATCTCAGTGGGAGGCTCCTAGGGAGTGAGGAGGGCTGGTGTGGAAGAAGGAATGAGATGAGGAACTGTGGGAGGAGTGAGGGGGCGTCAGGCAATGGCTGGATTGTAAATAAATAAAATAATAATAAAAAAGCAAGAAAAAGAGAAAATCTCTCTCTCCCTCTCTCTCTGTCTCCCTTTCTCTCTCTCTCTCTCTCTCTCTCTCTCTCTCTCTCTCTCTCTCTCTCTCTCTTTCTCTCTCTCTCCCCCCCCACACACACTCATGTTCTAATGGTGTTTTCACTTGGCACAGATGTCTTTTCGACCTTTAGGGCCTCCATTGGCTCAAGTAGCTTGGAGATGTCAAACAACGTGGAGGTACTGAGTATTTAAAAAATTTCCCCCAGCACTTTCAGGTGGGCACTTAGCAGATGGGCACTGAGTTCTTCATAAGGATTGAGCACCTCCTTTAAGGGTTCAACCATCCTGAGAAAGCCCCACAACTTTGCAGAGACCAAGCACGTAGGGAACTCTAACTTACTGCATGGATGCAGTCACCTAACAGGTCCCCTGCATGTAGCAGGATTCCAGTAGTTCACTGGATGTGAGGATCTGGGGGAGCCTGAGCATCCATCACAGATCCAGAATGCCTGGTAAGACCCTAGTACCTGGCAGGCCTTAACAACCAATAGGGTTCATTTAGGATCTCAACACTTGGTGAGGCTCCTTTTACACCCCCAGAAGCCATAGTATTCTATAGAGCCAGAGCATACTAAAGACTTCAAGCCCACCTATATCCTTGAGGGGCTTCATACATTTTGCAAGGCTGGAGCAAATGGGAGGCCCCAAGCATTTCGAGTAGTGCACATTCATCCACAGGTGACACTATTTCAAGAGACCCAGGCATATGCAAGCATCTCAGTATACAAGTGACCCTAGCTTATATTTAGATGCTAGAATATGCCTAGATCTCAGCACCTCTGAGATCTCACACACCTTGAACACTTAATTCATATCAAAGGATCCCACACCTTGAAAACCTCAAGGGTTTCTAGGACCTGTGGGGCCTCTAGTATCTCAGAACATCTGAGCAGCTCTGGGACCACAAGAATCTTAAAGTCTCCCAGTACCATTAAAGCCCACACAACTTCAACAAACTCCAAAATCTCTTAGACTTCAAGCACTTTTTGAGTGCTACCTGTTCCTCTCAAGAGGCATGTACCACTGAGCATCTTAAACTCTCAGAAATATGGAAGTCTTGGAAAACATTGAGCATCTCAGAGATACCAGATGCTTCAAAGTCATGTACTGTCTTAAAAGCCTGAACTGTGTGAGGGGCCTGACACTTCGAAAAGCCCTCTGCACATCAGAAGCCAGAGGACAACACTTTGAATTCCCTGATCATGACTGTTAGCCTTGTAGAAGCTTCTGGAAGTTCAGAATGACCCAGAACTGCACAGCTCCCTAGTTCTTCTCGGGCCTTACATATCTCTCAGAAACAAAGAATTTTAAAAGCTTGGAGGTGACCTGGAGGAGGGCCTTAAAAGTTCCCTAAGATTCCCAAGCATCACCAAATGTAAGAAAATTAGTTCCAAACTGTGAAGTTGAAGTTACACATCATTTTGAGGATGGGCACCTGTGCTAAAGAAGGGCTCATCTGAAGTTCCACAGAAGTTAGGGGTATGACTCAGAAAGTCTAGACTCTATAAGCAAGCAGATGATGCCAGTACACTAAAATATGCTTTTTTCTGGGACCAATGGCCAATTAGTAAGATACAATCTTTAAAAAAAAAAAAAAAAAAAAAAACGTGAACAAAGCCTGTAACAGAAACCCCAAGACTGGCCACCACAGTACAATGGGGAGGTACTCGGGAGCCCTTGGTCCTTTTAAAGTTCATCCCAGCGAGATTCACAGAGGGACCCAGACAGGGGTGGGAACTTTCTGCTCACACGTGTGCATCTCCAACTGTGTGTCACAGACTCACCACTGTCTCAGGGGGCGAGCCAGGGTCCGTCGGGCTTCCTGCCACCACCGTGCATGGGTGAGGGTTTGCTGTTCAAGGTTTTATAGGTGTCTGTACATAACACACTTCAAATTTTGTTGGTGCTTCTAATAATACTGTGAACAATAGAGGTAAGGACAGTTAAACAGGAAGTCAGAAGAACCCTAAGGGACGGGTCTTACTGACTTGGAAAGAGAAACAGGAAAAGAAAACAAAGCGTTTGGTATCGGTGCTTAATATTGTGTAGGTAACTTTAATATTTAAGTCTTATTACATACTGTTGCTTGTTTTTACCCTTTTACATGTTTGAGGGCCACAATTTAGATTCATCTGTTCAACTTTAGTAAAGGATCAAAGTCATAAGTTGAATAAGTTTTGAATATCAGTTTTCTTATTGGACAAGATATTGGACAAGTGTTTCAACTGCTTTGTTCAATATACAAGACAGTAATTTATGTATCATTCATGTATGTCTTCAAACAACTGTCTTCTATATATTAGAGTGGACACGAGAGTCAAATAACTGGGTCATACACAAGGAACAACATAAAAAAACTCATTTGTATATATATGATCCTCACTTATTATTTGTGTTTGCTGTAGATAAACTCTCTGTTTGCTGGGTTCTACATACCCTCACCCCTACCCAAATGTACATATGTAAAAATTCAAATCTAGCCTCCCTGTAGCAGAAAGAGGATGCAGTGTTTGTCTTTCTGAACTCATTTGAATGTGATGCTTTTCAGTTTCATCCATAATCTTTTGCAAATTTCATTTCACTTGTCCTTTCTGCTAAATAACCTTTCATTGTATCACATTTTCGCTCTCCATTCATCAGGTGATGGACATTTAGACTGCTTTCATGCTCTAGCTATTGCAAGTAGAGCGGCTACAAACATGGATAAACGTGTCTAGTCGCACGATGTAGAGTCCTTTGGGGCCTATATCCAAGAGTATTTGAGTTTAATCAGACTGCCAATATAACTCTAATTTTTCCAAGTACTACCATACCAATTTCCAGTGTGTGCACCAATTTGCACTCCCACCAACAACACATGAAGGTTCTCTGTTCCCACATTTTCACCATCATTTGTTTTCTTATTCTTAGTCATCTGACTTGGGTAATATGAAATCTCAAAATAGCTTTAACTTTCATTTCCTTGATGGCTGGCTAAGGCTGCTGACATATTTTTAAATGTTTCATTAATACATATACTTTTAAATGTTTTTATTTCTTCTTCTGAGCGCTCTCTGCTCAGTTCCATAGCACAGTTTTAATTGGCTCTTTTGGTGTATAGTTTTTTTTCCAGTTCCTTGAATATTCTAGACACTAATCCTCTGTTAGACGTTAAGCTGGTAAACAATTTTCCCAGTTTGAAGGCGGCCTTTTCAGTCAATTAACAGTTTTTTTTTGCAGTACCCAAACTTTTTAATGCTAGTTGTTTGTTGATTGTTGTCTAGGTGACAAAGTCCTATTCAGAAAGTTCTTACTCCAGTCTGTATCCTGACGTATACCTCCTTCTCTTTCTCCTAGAACTTTCAGGTCTAACATTAAGATCTTAGGTCTAGTTGAAATGGATTTTTTTTGCAGCGTGAGAGATTAGATCTAATTTACTTCTTTTATCTGTAGGTACCTAGTTTTTCCAGCACCATTTTTCAAAGACACTGTCTTTTCTCCCATGTATAATTTTTGCATCTTTGTCAAAAATCAAGTGTCTATAGGTGTATAGACTTATATATGGTCCTCATACATGGGTCAGTAAATCTGTTTTCTGTCAATACCATGCTGTGGCACTGGGGTAAGGCCACAGCATCAGGAATAGGGTTTCTTTTTGGCTATCCAGGGTATTTTGTGCATCCATACAAATTTTAATGTTCTTTTTCAATTTCTATGAAGAATTGTATTGGGACTTTGAAGATGATTGCATTAAAATTGTTACATTGCTTTTAGTAGGATACTCATTTTCGACACTATGAATCCCACCAATTGGGGGGACTCAGAAGGGGGCAACATTTAGAATGTAAACAAATAAAATAATTTTTAAAATCCCACCAATCCATGTGCATGGGAGGGCCCTCCATCTTCTGGTATTTTAATTTTATTAATTTATTAATAATTTTAAAGTTTTCATTGTATGAGGTTTTGACTTTCTTGGTTAGGTTTATTCCAAAATAATTTTTTGGTTTCTGTGAATACAGTTGTTTCTCTGTTCTTTCGTTATTAAATGTATTTATTTACTCACTTTACAACCCAATATAAGCCCTTCCTCTCTTCCCAGTACTCCCTCACATAAGTCTTCTCCCCCAATTCTGCTAAAAGGGGGAAGCTCCCTTCTAGCTCCCCATCATGCCCTCCATCACCCCCACACCCTTCTAATAAAGATTCACTCCTTCTTATTTTGCTTCTTTGAGTCTATTTATTATAGCACAGTTATCCTGTAATTTATGTAAAATATCCACTTATAAGCGAGTATATACCATGCATGGCCTTTTGGATCTGGATTACCACACCCAGGATGATATTTTCTAGATAGAACTAAAAAAAATTGCCTACAAAATTCATGATGTCTGTTTTTGGTGGGTGAGCAGTTTGTCTAGATACACCATATTTTGTGTATTCACAGCTCAGTTTCTGGCTATTAAGAACAAAGCTGCTATGAACATAGTTGAACAAGTGTCCTCCTGGCATTGTGGGGCTCCTTTGTATATATACCCAGGAGTGGTATAACTGGGTCTTGAGGTAGAACTATTTCAAATCTTCTGAGAGTCCAACAAATTGATTTCCAGAGTGGTTATACAAGGTTGCACTCCTACCAGCAGTGGAGATGTGTTTCCATTTCTCTACATCCTCACTAGCATCTGCTGTCCTTTGAGTTTTTAATATTAGCCATTATTAGGTGTATAAGATGGAATCTCAGAGTTGTTTTGATGTGCATTTCCCTGATGACTAAGGATGTCGAACATTTCTTTAGGTGCTTCTCAGCCATTCGAGATTCCTCTGTTGAGAATTCTCTATTTAGCTCTGTACCCCATTTTTATTTGGGTTACTTGGATTGTGAGTGTCTAATTTCTTGAGTTCTTTCTATATTTTAGATATTAGCCCTCTGTTAGATTTCTGACTTGAAGCTGTACCCAAGAGCAATAATAATAATAAACTGCATGGTATCAGTATAGAAACAGACAGTTGGAGCAAAGGAATCAAATTGAAGACTCATAAATAAACCCACGCACTTATAGACACTTGAGTATTGACAAAGAAGTCAAAACCATACAATTGAAAATGGTCAGCATCTTCAACAAATGGTGCTGGTCTACCTGGATGTCTGCTTTCAGAAGAATGCAAATAGATCCATGTTTATCCCCCTGCACAGAACTCAAGTCCAAATGGATCAAAGACCTCAACATAAAACCAGACACACATAATCTAATAGAACAGAAATTGAGAAACATCTTTGAATGCATTGGTATAGGAGACAACTTCCTGAACAGAACACCAGTGGCTCACCCCTAAAGTCAAGAATTAATAAATGGGACCTCATGAAACTGAAAAGCTTCTGTAAGTCAAAGGACACTGTCATCAAAACAAAATGGCAGCCTACAGATTTGGAAAAGAGTTTCTCTGGTTTCTTTCTCCATCTGTTTGTCTTTGGTATATAATGTTACTGATTTGGATATGTAAGTTTTGTAACCTTCCACTTTGCTGAAAGTGTTTTTCAACAAACAGTAGGAGTTTTCCAGTGGAGTCTGTAGTGTACAGAATTTTATTATTGTTCCATTAGCAGAATATTGGACTTCCCCAAGGTTCCTGACCTAGCTAGTTTCAGGGTCTTGGCCACTGGAGCAGCATTGGGTATGGGTCACATCTCATTGAGTAAGCCTTAAGTTCAGTTATCCAAGTAGATATTGATTGGTTACTCCCACAAGCTTTGGTCCAACATT
Organism: Micromys minutus; assembly: GCF_963924665.1. Taxonomy (NCBI): domain Eukaryota; kingdom Metazoa; phylum Chordata; class Mammalia; order Rodentia; family Muridae; genus Micromys; species Micromys minutus. Next base: position 17,572,249 of record NC_137970.1, on the reverse strand, counting down.
GCATCACTGTATCTTGCAGGTGGGTCACCATTATAGATCAAAGAGTTTGTAGCCGGGTTGATGTTTACCTTTCTCCTCTGCTAGCATGCAAAATACCTCTAAGTACCATGAACACTAGTCAATAGGAGTGAAAGTTCTATGTAGGCACCAATTTGACTTTTCCAGGTTGAATGAGTTGCAAAGGTATTGTCTTCAGCAGTAGGTCTTTCCCATCAGTTTGTAGAAAACTACCAATGGCCTTGGCAGTAGCTTGGGTTGTTTGGCAATGATCATGAGAACCCTTTGGACATCAATTTGATTATATGTAACCTATAAACAAATGAGACTTTCATTTGGTGACAAGAGCTTCCAGTTAGGGCTCTGTCTTCCTGGTTATTTGGTGATTCTATTTAGATCACTTTCACATATGTATATATTTTAAGAAGCTTCTACTGTATTAAGTTTTCATATAAACCTTTAAATGTCCCTTAGTTTTAGTTGTCCCTCCTGTATTCCCTCCCTCCATATCTTCTCTTCCTCTTCTCATTTTTATCATCCTATTCCAGTATCCCCACCTGCTCATCCATAACTATCCCATTTCCCATTCCTAGGATGATTCAACACTCCCTCCAGTCCCTTATTCCATACCTTGCCTCTCTGATTATAAGGATTGTTATCATGCTTGTTGAAGACTTAATAGCTAACATCCACATGTAGGGAATACATACCACATTTATTTTTTGAGGTCTAGGTTACTTCACTCAGAATGATTTTTTTCTAACTCCATCCATTTACCTGTGTATCTCATGACTTCATTTTTAACAGCATTGTGGAAATATACCTCATTTTCTTTATCCATTCATTTACTGACAGACGTCTAGGCTGTTTCCAATTTCTGGCTGTTATGAATAGAGCAGCAGTGAACATGGCTGAGCAAGTGTCTCTGCTGAAATACAGGCACTTAATGCTATAAACTTCCTTGTTAGAATTATTTTCATCTTATCCTATAGATTCAATATGTTGTGTTTTCATTATCATTTGACTCTAAGAACTTGTTTTTATTTCTTCCTTGACTTCTGCAATGATGCACGCATCATTCAGTAGTGCATTTAATTAACCTCAGTGACTATTTTATATTTTCTGTAGTTTCTCTTACTGTTGATGTCTCCCTTTATCACATTGTGGTCAGACAGAATACGGAAAAACTGTATTATGATAAATGGTTTTCCTGGGTACATTAGTCTGAGTTGGCCCTTGTGATCTTTCAGCATGTCACAGACATTGGTACTATCCCTTATTGTTCTGACACCTTTCTCTATGATCTAACCCTTCTCTATTGTAGCTTTCAATATGGTTTCTTTGTCCTGTACATTTAGTGTTTTAACTCTAAGATATCGAGAGGAAGTCTTTTGGGTTTTTTTTTTTTTTTTTTTTTTTTGGTTTGTTTGTTTTTGTTTTTGTTTTTGTTTTTGTTGGCATTCTATGAGACTCTCATATCTCAACGGGTTTCTCTTTCTGTATATTTGGGGAAATTTCTTCCTTGATCTAAGCTAAAATATTTTCTATGCCATTTGCATGAAATTGTCCTCCTCTCACTCCTAGAAAAGATACACTCTACCTTTCTTGGAATCCCAGGTTTCTTTCATGTTCCATCCATACATTAAAAAATGATCGTTGACCTTTTGCTGAGTGATCTGATGCTTCTGTTCTTTATACCCTGATAATCTGTCTTCCACATGGTCCATTCTACTGATGAGGCTTCCCCTAAACTTTGTTATCTGATCTATTGTGTTTTCAATTCTGCCATCACTTCCATTGGGGTTTTCTTCAGTATCTGTTACTATTTATTAAATTCTCTCATTAGATCACTTAGGCATTTGCTGGTATTCTCATGAAAAATAGTATAGTTTTTTTTAATAGCTTTCAATTGTATTCATAATTGTTCCTTTGGATGCTGCACTGGGAATTTCATCTAAGTCATTATGATCAGAGTTCACTAGTATGCAGTTGGTAATTTTTGGAGGAGACAAGTTGTCTTATTGTTGCATGTTACTTGTGCTTTTGTGTTGGGATCTGCCCATCTGGGATGTATTGGTCACTTTTATGTTGCTTTTCCTGGGTATTAGTCACTTGTTTCTGTAATAAAACAGGATGACAAAATCAACTTATAAAAGGAAAAGTTGATTGAGCTTACAGTTTTAGAAGGTAAGAGTCTATCGTGGCACACAGGCATGGCAGCAGGCAGCAGGCAGGCAGCAGGCAGGCAGCAGGCAGCAGGCAGTAGGCAGCAGGCAGCAGGCAGGCAGCAGGCAGCAGGCAGCAGGCAGCAGGCAGCAGGCAGCAGGCAGCAGGCAGCAGACAGCAGGCAGCAGGCATGGCTGCAGAAGCAGAAAGCCGAGGGCTCATATCTTGAACTGAAAGAATGAAACAGAAAAAGAATCGTTGAAGAAATTCAAGGTCTTAAGCTCTCTCCCCACTCCCCAATGACATACTTCCTCCAGCAAGACCATGCCTCCTAAACCTCCTCAACCAGTACCACCAAAAGAGCAAATGTTCAAATGGTAGAGACAACACAGCTCATTCAAACCACCCCCATGGGTTTGGATTGTTGGTTAAGATTAGCTGCTTTTGTTCTTTAAACTAAGGTTGCCTCTCTTTCATGGATGTGTTTTCAGTGTTCAGGAAAGACCAAGCTATAATACAATTGTGGTGATGAGTTTATCTGTTAGACACCAGGCACTATATCCAATCTGTTCTTAGGCATTGAGTACAATCAGCAGCAATGTTCAATATTCATCACCTAACTCATGCTAAGAATAGAGTTGCAAGTTACTACAAAACACATACTTGTTCTTACCAAAGGGGCCCTGGTGAATGCAAAGGAAAAGAAAAGAAAATGAGACAAGCTATAATTGTAAGAAGGAATGGGTTGTTAGATGGGAAGTATGGGGACTTACACAAGAATGAGGATAGCTGAGACAGAAGATCAAATGGTGTGAATATACAGGAGTTATGGTTATGGTAGGCTAAATAGAGGGCAAAAAGATATGCACCACCAAATCATAAACCAAGTAAGGCACTGGACTTTGGGTGATGTCACAATAAGAGGAATGACTAGAGGAAGAGAGAAATGAAGAAAAATTTAAAATGAAAAAGAAAGATTATCAAAAATGAGAGATCATAAAACAGTAAAGGGGAAGGACAGTAGGGGACAATGTTGGCCTGTTCCAATGCCCTCCTATACCATAATAGTTACATATAGGGAAAGGAGGAAAGTGGACTGGAGATGTAATATAATGGAATCACACACTGAAAAATAATAGGATGAGGAGAAACCACATAGAAATAAAAGAAAGCAAGATCACTTGGCCTGAGTGTTGACTCCTTGGCTAACAGGTTGTTTGGTCTCCCAGGTCTGGGTCTAGGCTAGGTTCTATCTTGCTTTAAAATAGACCTGTTCTTACCTTGTGGGCTACCAGCTTCCCTTGGATGTGGAGTGTTCTTGATGATCTTCTCTGAGCTTCGGGTAGCTGAATCAAACTCCATGTGTCTGTTAGTGCTGCCTTCCTAGAGGGTCAGGAGAAGCTGGTGGCTGTGCCATGCCCAGAGCAGACAATGTTTGGGTTTAGCTCCTGAATATTTACTTTTTCCTGTTGGACCTGAGAGCAACTTCAGAATATGCCTCCAATGGAAGCACTAACAGCACCAGTTTTGTGGATGTCCGGATAAGATCATTTACCCCTGGTTTCCGGGGGAAAGAACTTGTATCCAAGCTGTAGCTGTTTTTTCTGGATGTGCAACAGCAAATCCATGATTCTGGTAAAAGGAAAAGTATGTGGGCCTGAAATAGAAGAGATTTGTTGGGGTAATGTTCGAGTCCATACTGTTTATGGAGAATTTGCACATGGAGTTTTCTTTTTAAAATTTCTGTTATCATTAATACCAAATTGTAATCACATAGTCCTTCTGAAATGGTTTCCTCTCTGCCATCATAGGAAAATGCTTTTGAAAAAAATAGATTGCAATGGAAAAGCAGAAAATAAAAATTGGGAGGATATGAAAATCCTTGAGGTTATATAAATCTGACTTGGAGTCAGTGAAGGCAACATGGATATTTAGGACAGAAATTCCTCAGTGACCAATTCAGGTATGTTAAGGGAGGAGGACAGAGCATGAAAAAAGAAGATGGGAAGAGAGCCAGAGCATCATAGGAAGACTGTCCGATCTTACAATAAGAAAGTGATAATAAAGTCACCAGCATTGTGGTGACTCAGGAACAATGGGAAAAGCCTCTGAAACACAAGCATTTCTGATGTTGTAGAACCCTGAGAGAAAATCTGACATGTAACTTCATAGTAGGAGACACACACAATACCCAGGCATTGGGGATACTTGTACTGCACATTACTGAAAATGTTCAGTAGATGTAGACGTGTGTGTGTGTGTGTGTGTGTGTGTGTGTGTGTTTGTGTGTGTGTGTGTGTGTGTGTGTGTGTGTGTGTGTGTGTGAAATTATCTATCTCATTGTCTGTTTCTGTTGTATATGTTCAGGGACAAGGTAATATTACATGTCACTTTTCCCTTGAGGTAATGAGGTAACTGCAAATGTGGAAATCTACGAGTATCCTCCCCATTCTCCTTAGTGTCCGGCTGAGAACCTGTACAAGAACAATTCTCCAGCTTTAGAGCTGACCACATTTACCATGGGGAAAGTACGAACAGAAGAGACTGCAGGCTTCTAAGGAGTATGAAGGACAGGTATACAGGCAGGCCTAACAAGGGACACTGGCCAAGGTACTTCCCTCTTCCCTAGAGTCACCTGGCTTCTGGCTGAGTACAAGGCTCAGTCAGTGGGTGCAGCACAGGCTGGCAAAGGATTTTATGCAAAGCCCAAGTACCCATAGGCAGCCACCTGCAGGCTAAGGAAGCTTCCACCAGAAGCAGAGCCCATGAGGTTTCAGAGGCTCCCAACACAGCTGATGAGTGCCTTCTGTGGCACAGGAAGTGCCAGGGAAAGCTGGCAGAGGTAATCAAGAGGCTAGTCACTACCCCTGAAGGCACATGTTTGTCAGTCCAGCTCAAGAAGTAGGCATCCAAGGAACACAAGGGAGAGGTCAGCAGACAGCTTTCTGGGCCAGAGCCACTCAAGTGGCAGACCTGAGGCCAGACCCTGCCTCTGTCTCCACATTCCCAGACTTCCTTGCTCTAGGCCACCCTGCCATCTGTTGATGGCTTGCCAGTGCCCACTCCCAGGATCTCTGCCTTGCAAAGAAATGTACAGTTTCAGCCCAGGCCATCAATCCAATGCAGAGGGAGACCCACTCAGTCTGCTGCTCAATTGATAGAAGGTTCCTCTTAGCAGTTCCTCAACTCCAGGAAGGTCAGCAAGGGAATAGGAACGCCTGCAGCATGGAGGTTTCTCCAGCATCTCACGAGGGCCAGAGGACTGTCACATTTTAACTGTGCCAGGCCATGGTGATCAATGGACAAGTTTTACACACGTGCCAGCTAGCTCAGGGCCAGACGTGCTTCTTGTCCATCTAAACCGTGCCCGAGTCTGTGGATGGTATCTTGGCAGTAAAGACCAAATGCCTAGCATGTTTATCAGTGAGAACAGGCCACAAAGCTCCAGCAGGAGGTCTGTCCTGCTTTTATGTGGAAACAGAGACTTGGGTGATCTGCTTTGCACAGGAGTGAAAGCTCCAAGGGTCTCTGCTCATCTGCCTCCAAGACCAGTCCTCCCACCACACTAATGAACTAGGACAAAGGGACCCGGCCTTTGCACTAAGAGCTGAGGGAGAGAAGATGCCTAGTGGCTGTGAGATGATTGACAGGGAGAGCCAGGGAAAGGGACTCCAGGAAGAGGATGGGCAAAAGAGCATGCTCCTGGTGACATCCAGAACTATTCTATCAGCCTTGAGTCATGTGGAGTTGAAACAGCAAGCTCTGAGTCCCTACTTCAGTAAACCTGAAGACAAACTCGGTCCCACCAATGCAGAGTTGATTTGCAAAACCACAAAGGGAAAGCTGCACCTTGAATTTGCAGGGAGGGAAGAGAAGGAGTAGACACCCTGGCCATGGAACGCTGCAGTGAATTAGCAAACAGGGATTTGGCAAAGGAGGACAGCAGGAGAAAGAGAGAGAGAGAGAAGGAGGAGGGAGAAGAAAATGAGGAAGAGGAGGAGGAGGAGGAAGAGGGGGAGGAGAGAGAAAGAGACGGAGAGAGAAGGACAAGGAGATCAAGAGCTAGCAAGAGTATCATGTCGGCCTTTGCCAAGTACCCAAATTATGCCAGGTGCTTCTCTGGCTGTTTGCCTGCAGGATTTCTAATGTGTGTTCCAGGCTATCGATGGGGAGGTCAGGAGGCCAAATTGACAACAGCAAGAACTCAGATGACTCCCTCGGGTCTGGTTCCACTATTGATCCATAACAGCCATCCATGGGAAAACAGACGCAGGCAAGACTAAGGTGGGCATCCCAATCCTGCCAGGACAGGCTTAGTGAGGAGGAAACCAGGCTCCACTAAGCCTTAGAGTCCTGCTCTGTCTTAATGTCTTCAAGCCCAGGACCATAGCAAACACAGGCTGGAGCAGAAGACGGGGTCAGAAACTGAGGACGATGCATCCTCCCTGTCTGTATCTGTTTGTGTGCAGTGTGGAAGTAGCAGGGGTGTCCCCCAGGTTGTATTAGGCAGGTTTCAGTCTTCTTCTCTGCTGCCAAATCTCCAGAACAACCAGTTTGTACCATCTCACCTGTCAGGATGCTGTAAAATGCCACCCTTCCACACACACTGTCTGTGACAAGCACAGGTGAACAGGACACAAGTTCAGGTCTCATCTGGAAAGGTGCACAAGACAGCTAAGAAACAGGAAGTAAGGTGTACACTTTCTAGCAAAGATAGTCTTTAGGACAAACTGAGGTGACCTTGATTACAGGCAGCAGTGCTGATGGGGTGGGACCCCAGAGATGAGTGAGAGGGGCCAGATTCCTGAACATGCTGACACTGCACTTCATAGGTCAACTCAACAGTTTAGGATAGCTGAGGTGGACTTCGCTGAAGGCCTGCATGTAGCAAAGAAAGAAAGAAGAGAAGTGGATTTCACCTTCCTGATAGGTAATGTATATATTGTTCAGAAATAAGGGACAATACTTTGAGGCCAGGGAATGTCTAACAGCTGTACTTAAGAGCACAAAGGCGCTAGAGAGACGGCTCAGTGGTTAAAAGCACTGACTATTCTTCCAGACGTCCTGAGTTCAAATCCCAGCAAGCACATGGTGGCTCACAACATTCTGTAATGGGATCCAAAGCCCTATCTGGTGTGTCCAAAGAGAACGACAGTATACTCACATACATAAAATAAATAAATTCATCTTTTTTTTTAATGGCAAAAAGGGCAGCATTGTGAACTGAGCATAAACAAACTGGATAAAAATCAGAAGCAGCTGCAAACCTGAGCTTGCATTTCAAAAAGAAGAGCATTTGGGGGAGCCTGCCTCATGGTTACACATAAAATGTGTGGGGGAGAAGCCAAGGCACTGTGTGAGCTACACAGTGGAGAACTGATTTGACATGCTTGGAGAAGGACCAATCATGACCCACAACATGTTCAGCATAGAGCAAATGCAGGCCAGGGGGTGGGAGCAGAGAGAGCAGGCAGGAAGCCAAGACAGCAAATGGTACTGACACCTTCCTGGTAACACTCCATAGGGGACCCCAAGAACAACACAGGCTCTGTCTGCATTCCAGGGAATACCTTCACAGAGCTCCTGAGGGACAGGATACATGACAAGAAGGAGTAAGCCTGAGTTCAGGCTGCTCCATCCCCACCTCACCCCCACAGCCCCAGCAGTTGCTAGCTTATGGGCAGAATGTGCAGACATAGGCAGTGCTGGCTGCAATGGAGAACGGGTGTTAGAGCTGGAGAGGTGGTCAGGAATGAAGACAGCACACTCTGGATCATGACAGTCTTTGGTACCCATGCAAACAAAGTACTTGCACAAGTAATCTGGAATTTGGATGAACAGTGTCCTCCTTGGGGCTATCAATGTAATGATTCAATATCATGACATGGGACAAGGGGGGTTGTTTGGCTTCCATATCCACATCATAGTTTATCACTGAATTATGTCAGGTAAGAAAACCAGACATGGCCAGAACCTAGAGCCAGGGTATAAGGAAGAGGCCAGTGGGGATTACTGGTCCCAAGCTTGCCCTCTTACAATTACTCAGACTGTGTTCTTATAGAACACAGGACCAATCAACCAGGGATGGTAACCACTCCCATTCATTGAGCACTTCCAAATCAAATGATAATTAAGGAAATGCCCCAACAGCTTGCCTGTAGCTTTAGGGCAAGCTCATCTTTCTTAATGAATTTCCTTTTCTTCTAATGACAATAGTTCTCACTCAGCGCCATTTCACTAAGGTCCACAATTTGGAAATCCTAGAGGACCGAAATACTGCCCATTCCTACAAAACAGGGTTACCTAGGCTAACATTTGTGCTAACACGTCCAAGGTTCCTAAGGAAGGTGCTGCTAATGTTAATCAGAATAACATCCACACAGTCACAGCCACAACCCTCCTATGCAACCCACATCCCTTTGAAGCCTCCCCTGCAGTTCCTACACCTTGATTGGAGCCATTCCCTGTTCTCAGCCCAGGCCATTAGCATTGCTGATCTCCAGGGTAGGGATTCCCACACTTGGGTCTGGGACCACCCCAAAGAGTGACAGGAGCCACCAAGCATACTTTTGTGTGTACTAAGCATCCCACAAGTAATCACAGTGATCTGTGAGGAAACATTGCTAAAGCTTCCAACTGACATAAGCTGTATCCCATGTGGACAGGGTAGGAATGGTTCAGCTCCTCAAAGGGCAATGAGTGGAAAGCTCTCAAACACTGACAAGCCCACATTGGTCCCTATCAGGAAGGCTGTCCCTCAGTGCCAACATAAAAATCGTACCTGGCACAGAATACCCTCGAAGCAAATGAGACTCACAGTTCCTATGGAACCTGTCACAGGCCAGTGAACATAGACATCAGATGAGAACTTTGTAAGAGATTACACAGAGAAGATGAACTAAAACAGGCTCACAAACCTGGGTCGTTAAGAGACTATAGTTCAGATATTTGGGATAGCTTCTTTATCAATCGCTCTCCCTCCCTTCCCCTCCCCCACTTACTCCCCCAACCTGTGTGTGTGTGTGTGTGTGTGTGTGTGTCTGTCTGTCTGTCTGTCTGTCTTTGTCTCTGTCTCTCTGTTTCTCTCTGTGTCTCTGGGTCCCAGTCTGTCTTCCTCTGTCTTTGTCTCTCTCTCTCTCTCTCTCTCTCTCTCTCTCTCTCTCCCTCTCTATCTCTCTCTCTCTCTCTCTCTCTCTCTCTCTCTCTCTCTCTCTCTCTCTCTCTTCTCTCTCTCTCTCCCTCTCTCCCTCCCCCCCTCTCTCTCGATGCCTTTCTATCTCACACACATACACATATACCCTTCCACCAAATGACATTAATACTAGGCTCCCAACACATACAAACACAAGGACACACAAAGCACAGCACAGTTGGCTGTCTCACCTGGAACCATATGAAGATGTTGCTGGAAAGGTCTGCATGGCTGGCTAGAGGGCAGTTATCAGAACAGGGCCATCTGTCTTCACCTGGGACAGCTGCTTCAATGACATCTGCACCTGAGCTGAGGAAACAAAGGATCGCCTTCACAAATTCTCCAGGGTGATGAAACGTACCATTTGCCTCTAGGAAGGTGCTGGAAGGCCCAGAGATAAGCCGGATGATAATCAAGAAGGTTTCTATGACCGGTAGCTCAGACTTGCTCATCAGGATGGACATCTTTGCCATACCCAGTCTGTACATTGCCATGTCCTGACTACTGTCTCAAGGCCAAGACAGAAAGGTATGCCACCCTCAGTTGCCCAATATAAGGCTGAGGTATAAGGGGACTGGCACTGTCCAGTCACTCTGGTGACCCCTTTACCACAGAACTTATTTTCCTTCTGCTCTGAGGCAGCACCTGCTTTCTCACACACATTTTTCCCACATTTGGTCTGCAGCCCAACTTCATGTTATCCATTACCCATGCCTGGCCTCTCACTGTAGCCCTGGGGCATTTGCAGAAGCCAGGGAGCCACCTGCACATGAAGCACCCACTTGACTCTTACTCCTGACATGGCTGCTCCTGGCTTCCTGCCTTGGAAAATCATCTTCCTGTTCCCAGTGGCTTCTCTCCTCCCTCTCCGTTGTCTGTCCTTTCTCTCCAGATTCCACATCAGGGTCTCTTATCCACAGATCGTGGACTGACCAGTGCTCACGAGAATCTCCTGGGCCCTAATGGAGAGAAGAACACTCTCTACTTCCTAAAAATTATACCCCATTTTTCCTCCAAAGCTGTCAGTGGACATATCAACTGCACTTTGAACATGAAAACAGGTGTCCTCATAAACACAGACACTGCTTCACACATGTCTGTGTACTCTGAATTACTGAATCAGAGCACAACCTTCTCAACTGTGATAGTGTGTGAGTGTGTGTGAGTGTGTTTGTGTGTGTGAGTTAGTGGGTGTTTTCAGGGACTATCCTGCTATAGGTCACATATACCTCAACATGTTGAGGACATGTTCTATGAAATTATCAGTCTGTGTATACCATCTATAGAAACATAGCACAGGTTCTAGTAAGACCCCAAAAAAGTGATAAATCCACAAGCAATTATCAGGCACTGAGTGAAAGCCTACATTGCAGTATCTACCCCACATGGAGAGAAAGGACCTCTGAAACTAATAAGGACACAATGATGGACAAGTACATACACCTACGATTCCTCCTCACATGTCAATTACAACTTTACCTGAGGACACACACGAGGGAACATGGAATTCCTCAGTCATTTGAGAAGGGGTTGATTTATGAATAGTAACTGAGTTCACTTTGGAGAAAGAAAGTAAGAATGAAAGAAAGAAAGAAGGAAGGAAGGACACAGAGAGAGACAGAGACAGGGAGAGACAGAGAGAGAGAGAGAGAGAAGGAAAGAAAGAAAGAAAGAAAGAAAGAAAGAAAAAAAGAAAGAAAGAAAGAAAGAAAGAAAGAAAGAAAGAAAGAAAGAAAGAAAGAAAGAAGGTAAAAGATGGTTGTCCAAGCATGGGCTGTTTCCCTGGACATGGGCTTGGAATCAGTGATGAGGCAAAAGGTCTGGCTGCAATGATGTCTCAGAGACACAGACACAATTGCACTGCTGTTGTTTGATTCCTGTTCCTCCCAGAACTTCCCAGGCTCCTGCTCTTCTTTTGGATTATCTCTATGACCTCTCCCTTCCTGTCTCCTTGATTCTCACCTTTCCTGTCCTCTCACCTCTGCCATTTGCATTCCATTGGAGGGAGGAAATGCGGGGGATGGGGACATAGTTCTGTTTCTCCAGTATAAGGAAGTCTGAGTTGCTGGGACATATAATATCCTTAGAACACCCTTTACAAGAAAGGACCCAATTGCTGCTGCCTAAACTACAGTGGCCCAAAAAGCAGAGTCATTCAGTGCCATGGCCCCAGTCTCTCTGGTGTTTCTCTGAAATACTTTCTGATGGGAAACCCCTCTGCCAGTTCCTCGTATGAGGAACTACAAAGTGCCCTGAAGAATGAGAGTAGAAGCTGTTATCTTGAATAATGTGCCTCTGAATTTCTGCCCTCCAACAAGGCAGAGGAGTGTGCAATGAGTCTCAAGGATTGTCCTCTGCCACACTGCAAGGAAGAAGATAGTGCCACGCCAAGTGACAGACATTTGTTGGGGAGTGAGAGTAAGGGGCAGGAACCTGGTGACATTCTGTGCATTCTAGAGCACTAGGGAGGGTGTTCATCCCATACTGAGGAAATGAAAGACTGTGACCTCGGCTTCAAGGGACAGCTGAGAACAAGAGTAAGTCCCTCTGTCCACACACTATGCTATTCAGGAAGAAAGTATGTAGCCAACTATCCAGAAAAAGCTGGAGACAACAGCAAGGGCTGAAACCACTACGACAGGCCTCATTGGACTTCTTCTACCACTCCATTTCATCCAAGAAAGAATTCATGACCTCACAAACACAGATACATTGTGGATCAGATACACAAATCCTTCGTTTAATGATAACTAAACATAATGTCCTTTATCACCTTGGTGGTTGCCTGGGAAAGCTGAATCCCAGGGCCTGATAACACACCAGGTACTTCTGGGAAGTGTGAATCATTGAAGAAAAACATTGTCCCAGACTCTTGGATTTAGCAGCACTATTGCTTTGGAAAAGTTGTAGTCCACAGGCAGGTTCTAGCTTTGGCATGGACATTCTCAGAGGACATCAGAAGCCACACTCCTCACATTGGGAACATCTACCTTAAGAGTTTTGATCCAGACAAATTGTTCTCAAATCCTCCCCCTGACTTGGTGCTGACATGATGTCTCCACCCCAATTAAGCACTAAAAGGAGAGTGTGAGAAAGTCTACCATGAAGGGCATCTGGCTTGTGGCAGGGACTGGAAACATGAGCTATGGAGACATTGGTGCTGCACCAAACAACTGTGAAATTGTCTGACTGAGGAGTCTTCTCACGGAGTACACTCTAGTGAGCAGCTGGAGGTCAGAGGGCCTGGCAGGGTTTCCCAGCTAGGCTTCTACAACCATCCATGTCCCGCAGGATGAATCAATGCTGTTTCCTACACAGTAAATTTGTCCGTTTCCCTGAGCAGGAAATTGAAATTGACCATCTTGTTATGGATGAAAGCCCAGTTATGATCAGCTTTTAGAAAGTTCTTGTATATAAACAGATTTATATCCATTGGGCTCACCAGAAGATGAAGCATAGTTATACACCCTGCCAGAGTTTCTATTTGTCTGCTTCCACTTTTCTGGGTCACCGGCTTGCCTCTGAGGCTAAGCAATCTATGGCTCAAGGGATCCTGAAAGAACAGGCAAATACCACTGTCTTATATGTTGGATCTGAGGAACGGTAGAGGCCTGGTCAAACCTGAGAGGAAAGTTGTCCTTCTGGGGAAGATTGCTCCTGCCTTTAGGAGCTCCCTTGTCTTGTGGGACAGTCTATGCCCCAAGCAATAATAGACACTTTCTGGACCACCTCGAGTTGACAGGATGGAGAGAATGGCCTTGTTGGAAACATTGGAGTAAGTCCACATCACATACATGCAGTTTGGGTTTCTGTCTGTTTCAGTAATCCACTCAGTATGTATTAAAAACTTTGAGCTAACGTGAAGATTTAACTCATGTGACCATTTCCTAATAGGCAGATTTCATGTCAGGTATGGAGCAGAAAATCCTGGGCAGAAGACAAAACACATGAGCACATTTGTGTATTCACAAAGATTTATAACAGCACAGACACTTTAGCTCTAATCGTCACAGATTCCTTCCTGTGTAACATTAAACACATCACAACACAGGTATTGTCATGGCTCTTGGTTTCCTCAGTAACTTCACAGTTAAAACCCAATGGCTGAAAACACATATTTTTTTTCAGGATACAAAAAATTAATGCTTAATTGAGAAGCCATGTCTCCATGGTAGCTACATCAGACAGCACCACAGGTCAGAGTGCAGGCCGTCTGGGAGGCTTGAGGTGGCAATAAGACACCAGTGGTCTCTTCCAGAAATGTACCCTGCATCTGACCACAGAGTCCCAGCAGGCAGGAAGAGTCTACTGGGGAACAAGTGTCAGCACGTTCCAAGGGGAAAGTCACCAGGCTCGGCATTGGACTTAAGGCTGCTACACAAGAGTGAAACAATGCCTGGGAGTGCATGTGAGGAAACAAGCTGCAACACTCCTGACTATGGAAATCATCAGACCTGCTGGTGCAGTGTGAACGATGACTATGTGCCTCGCTCTCTGGTAAATACACGTTTGTATCTGATGTCTGTCCTGCTCTCTACCTATTGCAATGGTTGTGGTTCGTGGAAAGACACCGTTCTCTCAAAGTACTTAAGAAAAATGACCATCTGTGCTCAGCTACAAACAGTGCAGACACAAACACATATGCAAAGGCTCCCAAGGCACCCTACCCCACAACAAAAACCAAACATCCAAGCCTCAGCAAACATCACAAAAGAGGACTCCGGATGGATATCTGCACCAGCAGCCAGGAAAAAGCAATGGAAAACGTTATCTTCTGGACACCACACGGCCTTTGTCCACCTACACGGAAATTGCACAAGATCTAGCCAGTTAAGCTTTCCAGCAAAGAGAGGCAGGAGCTCTGTCCTCAGCTGAGTAGCTGAGGAGATGATTGCTGCTGGCAGAAGGGAGAGGCAGTTTTCTTTGGAATGTGTCCTTTAGAAATTTGTCACTGTGCTAGTGCATGAGGACAAGCCTCTGACCATATGGACAGCGTGAACTGTACTCAGTGGATAATGAATGAATGAATGATTTAATATGTGAGCACTAAGTCAATAAGGAGCTCATGCAGCTCTGGGGGAAAGTGATGCCTTGGAGTTCTTCAGGAGCAAATCTGCCCTGGCCCTTGGGCACAGTACTGCCCTCTGCAATCTCTGGGGGATGTAAAATCTATTCTGGTACATCCAGTTTGTTGGAACTCACAACCCCATGGAGTGTTATGAACACTACTGGCTGAACTGAAGGTGGTCCCTGGACAGAGCCCCTGGAGACAAATAGAAACCCCAGGCTCAATCCTGTATGTAATTGCACAAGTACAGAGAGATTAATTCATTCTCTATGTTGACTCTGGCTTTGCCAGTGTCCACTCCAGGGGTATCAAACCGGATCACGTCAATTTCACAGGTAAAGGATTTTCAGTAACTTCCACTTTGGCCACTGAATTAGAAGCAATGGTGTCAACTCTACAGTCTACTTACAATACTGCCTCCCTCTGGGGCAATGGTATCAGAGGCTTATAGGAAGGGAGTGAATTTCAGTGGAGGCATTTCCAGAGCCACTCAGTGCAAGGGCTAGCCTTGTGTACTGAGGATGTTTCTCAGCAAAAAAGACTATTGCTTCCTTGTTGGACTACTCCTTTTCAGGAAATGTGGGGGTACAGGAGAGTTCAGCATTGAACTCAGTGGTGAACTCCAAGGTAAAATAGACTGTAACACCAGGCTCTAATCAATTTCATTGGAAGGAGTCTATGGGGTCAAATGGATTTCCACCCCCAAATAGGCTGCTTCAAAAGATGACTCTCTCTTGGATGGGGACTAATCAGAGATGTGCTTAGGCAAGATGAGACAATTGGGTGAAGACAAAAATCAACGAGACTGTTTTCGACATTTGAAGCAATGAGGTCACTCAGGAACAGGGACACAGAGGCAAAAGACCAAGGTGAAACACAATTGGGTTGCAGGGAGAAGCTCCTTTCAGGCCAGAGCATCAAAACAGCTCCTAGATCACAGGAAAGAATCATGGTCCTGCCAAGTTTGGACAATCCGCCCCTAGAAGAGTGACCAAGCACATGGTCCCTTGGCCTCCATGACCTCCATTTTTAAGCATTCGTTTTAATATTCAGGAGAATGAAATGCATACTAGTAAAACATGCTTAGAAGCAGAACTCCATCTCTGGTGTACTTTTTGTGAACTTATGACAAGAATCCATATGTGCTTGCTATCTTCACAACACACAAGTGCAAAACCACACTCACACTTGAGGTTTTAATATATGATATCAAAAACAAATGTGTAGAATTTCATGGAGTTTAGTCACATCACTCTACACATATCTACTTGAGACAATGGTACTGTACAAATATTGGTCCACTGATGAATATCTCTTCACATTAATCAGGGTGACAGTTTTGCTCACCAGAATTCCAGATGACCCATGAGCCCTCTCATGAGAATACCCAGAAAGCAGGACAGTGTCTTTTCTACTCTCGATGTTGTTCCTTTGAGAAAAACAGTAGGTGAATTTCACGAAGCACCAATAGGCCCTGAAGTCACTATCTACCCAAAATTCTTGTGTTCCTTTCTCTGTTTCCCAAGAGCTGAGATTTTAGGCACTTGTTTGGAAGCCAGGTTTACAAAATGCTAGCCCAGCTGTATAGCAACTGACCTTTGTCTCAAGCTCCTCTAACAGATTAGTGTCTCCTAAGAGAGGACAATGGGAGTTGAATGGTGGTTGGGGGTGGAGGTCAGAGTCCATCTCTTCCCCTAGAATTAGTAAATATTTGAAATACCAGCATATGGTCGGGCAGTACCTTGTGTAGATGAGATACAGCTCCATTGTAAAGAACTTTACCACATATCACCTTAGTACTATTCCAGGACACATTTGGAGGTCTCTCAGTTTTAGGAAATCCCTTCTGTGTGTCCCTGTCTCTGACCCTGTATTCTAATATCCTCCTTCCCCAACATCTCCTTTTTTCCCTTTATTTTTCCCCATTTTACATAACTCCCTATTTACCTGTCAGTTATACCTGCCTCCTGTGAATCCTGCTAAAACCTCCTAAGGAAATAAAGAATGTGGCTTTTCTTCTTCAAAATTGAAGACTGATTTCTCTTCACAATGCCCTCCCCACTCAACCCCCAGTGTCTAATCTCTTAAAGGGCCCATACACACTGCCAATCACTGGAGCGGACAAAGACCAAAGATGCATTGAAGAAAAATGCCAAGCTCTTTTTGTCATTCCAACATAGTGTCCTCACATCCCTGTTTCTGATTGTGGATATTGGCAAGGCCACCAAGGCACATTTGTGGAGATCTTCACCAAACACACCCCTGTCTAAATGTCTCTTATATCATTAGTACATTCATGAGAAAGGTCTGGTGTAAGTTTCACTGTCCTTGAAATAACTAAGAGGCAGTGAGCTCCAAAATTGCAATAGCCACCTGATGTCCCCATGGTCAAGTGACACTGTGGTTACCTAGAGAAACTATGTGTCAACATGCAATGAATATGTGGAATTTTAAGTTTCTTTCTGGAATTTTAGGTAAAAGGCCATGCCCATCAACTTTTCTCCACACATTTGGAATATTTACCCTCAGGTCAGCAACAAACAAAGTTTCCAAGTGACCCCATGGGGACATATCACAGTCCTTGGACTCTAAAGTGTCAGCAGAAGAGCAAACAACTGAGGGTTCTTAGAGCTGCTTCTTGCAATTCAGAGAAACTTCCTCTTAAAGAGCTGACCCCTCTTTCCTATGCATCCACTGGGGGATAAGGAGCCATTGCACAGGGCAAGAAGAGGCCCAGAGTTCTACTAAGAACCTTTGTTTTTCCCTCCTTACCTACTACAAACCAGCTGAATTCAGCAACGAGGTCAAGACATACCTGAGTAGACAGGAGAAAAAGGGTTCTTCCACACTAGCCCAGTCACAACCACAGGGCTGAAGAGACAGACAAACCTTGACTCCTCTGAGCCCCAACATGTTGTTCAACCAAAACCCTGTGCAACTTCTCCCTGCCCTCCCAAGGGAAACAGACAGTCCTTCCCTCAAGTGAGGAATGTGTGTGCTTCTGAGTCAAAGAGACACACACAACACTGGAACAGACCTAGATCGTCACATCCCCTGAAAACCATCCATGAGACAATGGGGTCTTAGAAAGACCCTTGGACCTTGGATGGCTTTGCGTACTTTCTGTTGGTTTCCATGACCATGCAATGGTTTAAAGATTACACTTAAGAACAACTTTATCTGTTTTTCTCCGAGAGGAAAGGACATGATGTGTATCCTTGGCTCCTCAATTGGGCCCGGGTAGTGGGATGATGATGGAAGAAAGATGAAACAAGCTTTGAAAAAGTTAATGATTGCTGACCCTGATGACTCTTGAGCTTAATAGGTACATGGAGTTCACTGATTGCAGTGTAGCAAACTCTTTGCTTTCATGTGCTTGAAAATCTCTGTATGAAAATATGAAAGTATTTTAAATAATGCTTTGCTTTTTGAAGGGACAACTGAGGGCAGAATTCAGGACAGGAGAAAAAAAGAACTGCCCTCTCTTTGGAATAAATGCAAGTGGAACATTTATCTAAAGGCGGCTCCATGTATTCTTCCACTTATGAATGGTAGCAGACACTAGAAGCCATCCTCAACATTGAGATTCCATGAACATGGAAAAAAAAGGATGACTTCCTTTTCTGTAATCAAAACTTTTTATGTAAACAAGCTCCACGATTTAGATGTCTATATTGACAAATAACATACATCTTGGGTCACTTGATTGGCTGTGCTGTCCTTTCTCTCTCTCTCTCTCTCTCTCTCTCTCTCTCTCTCTCTCTCTCTCTCTCTCTCTCTCTCTCTAACTCACTCACTCTTTCTTCTGTCAGTCTGCAGCACAAGCCGCTGATCTCACAAAGGCCTATGCAAATGTGCACAACCTCAAGTTGAAGGGGTCAACACATACATACACACACTCACCCACACACATACACACACACATACAAGGGAGAGACAAAGATAGACTGATTTGGTGAAATTTATTAATTTCTGAGTTTGCCAAAAATGCTAGCAAGATGGCCATAGGACTCTCTTGTAAGAAGCAAGGTACCCCTGCTCAGCAAAGTCAAGACCATCAGCTCAGAGCAATGGCAACTTATAATAAAGGAGCCTCTAACTTTCAACATCCTTCTCTGCCCTAAACCACCTACTTCCTTCTTGAGGTTGGGATGAAAACTCTCCATACATAGGACAGCATCAAATTTCATTCCTAGGGTTGAGACAAGGTACCAGTCGAGTCTACTTCCCAGAGGCTGCCTATGTGTGAGACACACAGAAGTGCTTGTGTACCCTGATATGAATATGTGTGTGGGTCTCTGTGTTGTTGTGAATACATGTGGGTCCCTTGACTGTTTTTAGAGGGAAATGGAAATCTTCCCTTTGTAAGAAGCTGTAAGAAGCAGCTTCACTTCAGAACTAGTTGCAGTACAAACTCCTTGCAACAGAACTCACAATGGTTGAATCTATTTTTTGGTCTTTAGTGTATGTCATTAAGCACATTGAAAAATTTCTGCATATGCTTAAATCACATCATTAGCAATACATGCAAACATACCGATATAACTATTGAGTACACATCCATATGTGCTTGTGAAGAGAGACAGAAACACATCCAGCTCCTTTTACTTCATGAACCTAAGTTTTAAGAGGCTAGGACTGCTTCCAAGTGCTGATATTGTGTGTGCTTTCTCCCTCTTTACATGACCCAGACTTGTGATACACAGGCATGTGAATGAATCCCACTCAGTTGCAGAAACACTGAAAACAGTCTAGTGTGCTTGAGCACACATGCAGAAGGATTTGCAACAGGCCGCCAGACTCCACAGCAGCCTGTGACCACGGGCCTGATTGATTCTCATAGCAGCGTGGAGGGCCACAAGGCTGCCAGTCACTAAGACACTTTGAGCCGGGTGGTGACCAAAGCAGGGCAGGAGCATAGCAGAGAGCTGACACACAGGACACTTGCTCTTTCTAGCATCCAGCTCACTCACAGGGCGTCACAGCACACGTTATGCACATCCCCAAACAGAACATGAGACAGGTATGGGGGAAAATCCAATGGATTCTCTCTGGGATGCAACTGAGAGGGAAAGAGAACCCATCCTGATTTCCATCACCATTCCAGCCACTCCAAAGGACTCCAGTGCAAAAAAAAAGCAGCAAGGATGTTGTATCAGATGTACTAAGGGGCGATGGTGGTCATTAATCCCCCTCATGAGACACCATGGTCCCACTCAGAACAGAGGCCTCTGAGCTATCCTGGACTTGTCACCTTGAGCCAACCCTCCATGTTGTCTCTTTCCTTCTGCTGGTCTTGTGACATAAGTTTGCATTGCTGGATTAGAAGATTAAAAAGAGAGTATGTGGTCAGAGGTCATGATCTGAATCTCTGAGGTCCTCCATTGTCAGCCAGCTATAGTGGTGTTTCCCAGGACATCCTGCCCATGCCACATCCCTCCGTTCATTAGAATCACACTAACATTGTCCCCTAGGTTTAGGACATCCATCTTGGAAGGTGGCAATTGTCTTTACCTTTAGTGAACCGAAGAACAGAGGAAGGAATTGACCCCATACACCTATCATCCCTTTGCCTAGAGAGAGACAGGAGGCCTCTGAGCTCAAGGGCAGTTTGTTCCACACAGAATTCCATCCATTTCCAGGAAAGAAATGAGATGGTGTGCTAGAATCTTTGTCTTTAATACATATGACCCTTCTCACCTGTGAGCAGTGTAAAGACTTACAAATATAAAACTGCCCACCTCTATTCGATCTGCCAGGTCCCCTCACAGAGCACAGAATGATGCCACCCAGCAAACAGGGTGTCCATCTGGTTCCCTTGCCACTGATGCAAAGTGTGTGATTTGCTTACCTGGATTCGGGGACCCTCAGACTGAAAGAACATGACCATTTCTTGTTATCCTCACACCATGCCACTACCAGGTTTGTTTTGCTGGGATATGGGACTATGTGGTGGCAGCCATTTTGTCTGCAGCAGAAGTTCCTTTGCCACATCATCCTGCATGTTAGCCATGACGTTTTAAAGTGTGAATGTGAGGGGTTACGTTCATGCTTGGAGCACTGCAGATTAGTTCGCACATGGAGATGATATTAACTCCTCTTTCTAATCTGAGTCCCCCCAAGTGGTTGCTGATGTCTGAAAACATCAGGAGCGGCCCTGCTCTCTACCTCTCCTATTCCATATTAAGTGGACAAATGCCGTCAGATATCCATAGGGCAGACATAACTTAATGTTTTCAAGCCAGTGAGCTTCAGACCTCAAGGAGGGAAAATCACCCCTGTGATCCAGCCAGGGGACCAAGGGTCATGTCCACTCCTGTAGAAAGGGCATGAATGCTAGGTGTCCCACCACTGACTTTACAAGCATAAATTACCCAGAGGCTTCCAAATCCCCTTCCCCTTAGAAAGCTTGACCTCACACACCACATCAGACAATGTAGTGTTTGCAGTTTTATAGTGTGATGGGCATCGCCCCTCCACCTGTGGGCAGCAGAGACAAGGGTTGATAGAAAGTCCTTGTCTGACATAGCTGGGCTCAGCCTCAGAGTCATGGCATCTCTGGAGCCCTGGCTACCAGTGTCTACACATCTAAACCATGTTGCTCTTCAAAGCACAATTACCCCCACACAGCACCTTTCCTGGAGAGGATGTTAACTTGTTGCAGTCATGAAAGAGTGATTCAAAGAATCAAAGTGATCTGCATAAGAGCAGGGTGCAGGCTAAGGTGAATGTGTTAAGTGAGACTTCATTCTGTTTTAATACACACACCAACACTCACACACTTACGCACACAAACACCACACGCACACACATAACATACACACACAGTCACACACAATCATACATGCTCACACACTCACACACACATTCATACTTACAAGGACACACTCACACACTACACCTACTCTTCACATGCTCTCATACACACTCTCACAGAAATTCACATACTCCCATACATTCACACCATACTCACACACATACTCTCACACACACTCACATTCTCACACGCATACACACTGACACACTCACACTGAAACACACTCTCATATACACACATACACTCACACACGGGACAAAAAGAGAAACAGAGACAGAGAGAGACAAAACTGAGTGAGACAGAGAGACAGAGGATATACGTATAGGTCCTGAAAACCGCCTGCTTCCAATTAATTTTTTTTCTATTATTCTACACGTTGGTTTAAACACCTGAAATTACAGTTACATAGTTACATTATTTAAATTTGATCATCTTCCTGCCTCTCTAGCTTGAGCCACAGCCACTTTAAATGTGTCTGTCTTGTGTCACAATGTGAAGCTTCTGTTCAGAATATTCACATCACTTGGATACAGTCAACAAGTGGGCTTGGGAAGTGGCTGCCCTGTTTCCCGTGGGCTCCCACTTCATGGTACTTAACCGTGTTTTTTATTTAGTCAACGCGGGATTTTGAGACTGAAGTGTGATTTAAACTCCTCCAGGACCCATCCAGGATCTACTGGTAACTTATACATCAATGAGAGGCAGGGGGCGGGGAATGGAAGGCCCAGAAGAGATTGGCTGTGCTTTCTTTCGCCCCTCCCAACCTTATGTGTTCGTGTCCTGAAGGCATTGAGTTAACTCCAGGATAGCCGGCCCTGTTTGGGATTGGGAAGAGTGTTAGGTTTCAATCGGAAGATTTTCTTTAACTGATTCTGAAATGTTGTAGTTAATAGAGAGAGGTTTTAGTTAGAGAGACATACCTCTCCCACAGTTCTTATGCCACAGTATGTGGGAATGCCCTGGAGATAACTCGACAAGATATTTCTGGGATCTGGAAAGATCTCTGTAAGGAGGAGCCCCAGCTAAATTGCAGGCAGAGCCCCCACCCTTTTCCGGGTTCTTTACACATTCACTCATAGCAGTGTTTTTAAGTGTGCTGACGCCCTACAACGTGCTTCCTACCGGCTTTAACCTGAACACTGAACACTAGGATTACTAAGGTAAAAAAAAAAAAAAATGACAGAAACTATATGCTTCCTCTCTGTGTAAACATGTTAGGATTATTCTGCCTTTGACCGATGAATTAAGGCTCAAAGTGTTTATGGTTCTTTCCTGGAGAAAAGGCAAGTTGCTGTGCTGAGGTCTATTTCATCCTGAATCATATGCTTATTTTTTCCTCTCCCGACACTCAGAAATAATAACCTCTCCACTCTACTCTTGCGACTTTAAATTTAAAGCTTCCGGAAGGAACACTCTAGAATTTGCCATCTTGGTAAATTCCCAGCCCTACCTTGGTTAGTTTTGTTGTTGTTGTTTAAGGTTATTTTTTTATTTTTTTTTTCCTTTTTTCTTTTCCTTCTGTAGAGTGCCATAACCAGGTGAAGCCTGTGCCTTCCCAAGATCTTTTTCTAAAAGCTGTGGCTGCTCTTACCTCTGCTAGAATCCCTTTCAGGAAAGGGTTTTTCTGCCTAGGGGGACAGCGGTGCCATTCATCCCTGTTGGAGGCCTGATTCCGGGGCTGGGGGCCCATACGTGGAGAGGGGAGGGGCCAGGGGGCGGCCCCCTTGTGACCAGCCCTGAAGAGAGGTCAGACAGAAGACTGGCAGAGGAGCGCCTGGACAGCAGCCGCAGCTGACTTTCCAGATCAAGCGCGCCTTGGCGCCCCAGGTAACAAACCCAAACCTTTTTACAAATCCGCGGGCTTGGGGAGCTGCTGTGGTTGCGGGGAGGGAGCATGCACTTTGGGGGTCGCGTACTGTGGATAGGGGTGGTCACGCGTGAAGGGAGTCTGAATTCTGGGGGAAACCCTAGGAAATGAGAGGACAGGAGCAAGAAACGGGGTGTGAGGGCACAGGCACGAAAGAGCAAGAGAGGGCGCTCGAGTGTGGCACACAGCAAGTGCGCTTAGGAGTAGAGGCTGGAAGCATAGGTAAGAAAGGAGCCAGGGGACAGTTTCGTCCACTGAGTCAGTTTTTTTTTTCCGAAGATAACCTCCTTTCAGCCATATTTAACATACATTGTTGACTCAAGGGGTTTAAAGATTCAAGGAAAGAACGTAGAGAAAGGTGCGCCAAAGCGAGGCTGCACGGAGCGCCGAAAAGACAGCGGGTTATACCTTTTAAAAAGAGTTGCCATCCTTTTCACCCTAAAGCTCAGGCTAGTCCCCTTCCTCTCCCCCCTCCCCCGTACCCACAGTTCTGGCGGCCTTTGGAGCAGGTAGCCGCGGGCTCGGGCTCGGCACGCCACGCGAGCCCCGGTGCAGGGGCGGAGCCGCGGCCGCGCGCGGGGCTCGCGGCAGGGGGAGGGGCTGAGGCTAACGGCACCGCGGCCATGACGCCGGGCTGGCCGTCCACACGAGTTCCTGTCTCCCTCCACCCATAGTCATAGCTCATTCCCAGACGCGTTTCTTCCCAGGCTTGGGAGTGAGCCGATGGCCCACGTTCGAGAAGCGTCCCGGTCCTCCCGCTCCGTCGCCTGTTGGAGTTCGGGAGGTGGTCGAGGAGCCTGTTTGGAGCAGGCGGCTGAGAATGCATCGAGAATGGAGCAGACGATGCGGGGTACACAGGGAGCCCAGGAGATGAAGCCGGAGCTGTGGCCGGAGCCCAAGCCCACGTCGGAGAACTTAACAAGTAGGGGCAGTGGCAGCGATGAGAAGGTGCTCCCTTCTGTCCCGGCTGCTTGTCACACCAGCTCCAGCTCGGTTTGCCCGCGCCGCAAGCCCCGCCCTCGGCCCCAGCCCAGGTCCCGCTCCAGGGGAGGGCGTGGGCTCAAGGCCCCACCCCCGCCTCCCGCCAAACCTCCGCCTCCCCCGCCAGCGCCGCCACCTCCACCCCCGCCCCAGACGCGGTCGGTGGCCTGGCGCAATTCCAGGCGTAGATCCAGGCCTGGACCCAGATCCCAAACACGGAAAAGCTACTCTAGTGACCAAGGCTGTTCTGGGGATTCTGATGACGCAGAGAACAAGTCACTGGAGGTAAAGTTTGATAAGGGTCCCACAGGCTGCTCTCACATAGAGAGCTTTAAAGTAGTTAAAAACTGGCGGAGGAACCTGCGGATGATCTATCAGCGGTTCATTTGGAGTGGAACTCCGGAGACTAGAAAGCGTAAGGCAAAGTCGTGCATCTGTCATGTATGTAGTACTCATAAGAACAGACTCCACTCTTGTCTGTCTTGCGTATTTTTCGGATGCTTTACTGAGAAACATATTCATATTCATGCACAACTAAAGCAACACAATTTAGCAGTCGACCTCTACCATGGGGTTATATATTGCTTTATGTGTAAGGATTATGTATATGACAAAGATATAGAAAAGATTGCCAAAGAAACAAAAGAGAAAATTCTGGGAATGTTACTGTCCACTGCAGGAGATATGACTTATCAGCAGTTAATGGCATCTGAGGTTGAAGATGATCAATCAATCAGTGAGTCCAAAGAACAGGAAACCAGTTTGGTAAAACCCAAGAAAAAGAGGAGGAAGAAGACAGTGTATTATACTGTAGGCCTCAGAGGGTTAATCAATCTCGGGAATACGTGCTTTATGAACTGCATTGTCCAGGCACTTACCCGAATCCCGCTACTGAAGGAGTTCTTCCTTTCAGATAAGCACAAGTGCATGATGACAAGCCCCAGCTTGTGTTTGGTCTGTGAGATGTCGTCACTTTTTCAAGCTATGTACTCGGGGACCCAAAGTCCGCATATTCCCTATAAATTACTGCACCTGATATGGATCCATGCAGAACATCTAGCTGGGTACAGGCAACAGGATGCTCACGAGTTTTTGATTTCAATACTGGATGTGTTGCATAGACACAGCAGAAATGACGGCATCGAGCAGGAAGGTAACCCCAACTGCTGTAACTGCATCATTGACCATCTGTTTACAGGTGGCCTGCAGTCAGATTTAACATGTCAAGTCTGCCATGGTGTCTCTACTACTATAGACCCATGCTGGGACATTAGTTTGGATTTGCCTGGCTCTCACACCCCAGGGAGGGCTAGTAGCACAGCAAGTAGGGATGGCCAGAGGCCACCAGCCATCTCACTTACAGATTGCCTGAAGTGGTTTACAAGGCCCGAAGACCTGGGGAGCAGTGCCAAAATCAAATGCAGCCAATGCCAAAGCTACCAGCAATCTACCAAACAGCTCACAATGAAGAAGTTACCAATTGTGGCTTGCTTCCATCTGAAACGCTTTGAACACTTAGGCAAACAAAGACGCAAGATTAATACTTTTATCTCATTTCCTTTGGAGCTGGACATGACTCCCTTTTTGGCTTCTACGAAAGAAAGTATGATGAAAGGCCAGCCATTAATGGAGTGCGTGCCCAGTGAGAATAAGTATTCTTTGTTTGCGGTGATTAACCACCATGGAACTTTGGAAAGTGGCCATTACACCAGCTTTGTCCGGCAGGAAAAGGACCAGTGGTTCAGCTGCGATGATGCTGTAGTCACCAAGGCTACAATGGAGGAGTTACTCTTTAGTGAAGGGTATCTACTGTTTTATCACAGGCAAGATATAGAGAAAGAATAATCTTACCCAGAACGATTTCCAGACACCCAAAAAAAGTTAAAAAAAAAAAAAAGAAAAAAAAAACAGAAAAAGAAGAAAAAGAAGAAAAAAAAAGGAAAAAGGAAAAAGAAGAAAAAGAGTAAGGATCCTGAAGAGACTCACAACACAAGCCTACCTGGAATGGACAATTGTAATGCCATTACAACAACAAGCACCTCTTAAAGAAACACAAAATCTACCTGGAGTGGACAATTACCATATATGACAAGTGGCACTTTGGCATAAAGGAACTGTTTAACCTGTCCCATAAGTCTATGGGAGGAAGATGTTGAATTTTCAATCAGTGACCATTAGCCTTAAGAACTGGGGTGTCGGAGGGAGGAGAGGAGAGGTTGAAAAGGGTCACATAAAGCAAATTAGATGAAGTCTCAGCGTGGAAAGATGGGGATCTCAAATTTTTATTTCTTCAAAGATATTGTGTTAAGTGAGGGGGGTATATTTTAAGAAAGGGGTTTTTCATTGAATGTAGTTATAGTTTTAAGTGCAAAAAGAGTCTGGAAAAAAACCAAATATTTTAAACAAAAAAATTTAAAGCTTTAAAAGAAAACCATTAAGAAACACTTTTGAAGGTTTTAAAAGAACATTTTAAATGTTAAAAATTTAAGTTAAGTATTTTAGAAGAAATATTTTTAAATGTTTTTAATTTAAAATGATTCCAAATTGTTAGTATGTGAAAATAGAGTATTTAGAAATTTTTACAATTTTAGATGAAAGATGAACATTTATAAAGTAGTTAGTGAAAAAAAAACACTAACTTAAAAACAGTAGAAGAAAAATCTTAGAAAGTGAAAGCATTTGGATTCTAAATATTTAAAGCATAAAATATATGCATTGGAAGAACCAAAATTTACAAAAGTATACTTATAATTATTTTAAAGGTGAATTTCAAGGTATATAGAATGAAATGAAATTTTAAGTTAAATTCAGGAAAGGTGGTTTAAAAAAAAGAACGTTTAGAACTATTCAAGGAAACAGGTAATTGGTTTTAAAGATTTCAAATATTTTTAAATATTAAGGGAGAATCTTCTGTAAATTCAACTGCAGAAATTTCAATATAAAAACAAACTTTAAGTTTAAAAAGAATATTCTCATACAAAGTGACACCTGAAAAAATGTAAATAAGATCATATTTGAAAGGTGAAAGTTTTATTTTGTACTTAAGCACATTGAAATATAGATGGATATAAAAGTTATAAACCATAGAGAGAGAATGAGAAGACAATGGTTTGTGAACATATGTATTTTTTTAATCTTATGTCAATGCAGATAACTATATCAGAAAAATGTAATGCCATCGAGATTTTTTTCCATTTAGTATTCATTATTCATATACATCTTTAGCTTCTGAAAGAAGGCTTTTAATAATTTTGTGGCTTAGAAATATTAGATCATAACTATAAAGTTTTGGCTTTTGGTGTTTTAGCCCCATGATATGACTGAAAAAAGCAGCAGAGACCCTTAATTGAGTAAACTCCCACCCTCTCTGCTTTCAGTCTTTTGCCTCATGGGGAAACAAGATATTTTAATTTCTACAGTAGAACTATGTGTTTGTGTTTAACAGTCCTGCTAATTCCTTATCCTTCTTCATGCCCACCCACCCCATTCTCTCCCTGAATCCTACACTTCCCTGGCCTTATCCCAGCCTGCAAGGATCCTTTCTTATTGTATACCTGGTGACTTCATTCCTTAAAACTAACTCACAGATGACTTCTCTGGAACTATCCCTGGGTCCCCTATGCAGGTGAAAATTAGATAGTCCCCATTCCCATTTCTCCTACTGTGCCTCCAAAGTACTTCGTCTATACCTCGATGAATAGTACTTATTCGACTGTGATTCTACTGTAGCATTGTGATTGTCTACCTCTCTGCACCAGACCCTGAAAGCAGAGGGACAAGCCTTATTCACTTTTCTGTTAATAAATGTTTGTTGAATGCAAAAGCAAGTTTCATTATTTGCTCTGTTTACCCTGTTAAGAATATATTTTCCCACATTTCAGCAAGCTCTCATTAAATGCCCAGAGTTGTAATACAATAAGATAAAGGTTGTATTCCCCAAGAGACAGTACATGAAATGCTCCTTAGCTTTTTGGGGAATAGCTTAATAAAGGATATAGTCACTGAGGGAATACTTAGGAGTGGGAGGGGGAGAACCAGGAATAATAGAGGGAAAAGCACTCAGCCCTGGAAGACTGCATGGACAGTGGGGACCAACAGCTGAAGGAGAAGCTGAGCTCTCTGGTATGTATATGAAAACACCCCTATCCCAGTTTCCCACACCTTCCCACAGTGAGGCAGTGTAACTTACGACTCCACCACAGAGTTTTATACCACAGTCTGTGTCATGACTGTGTAGCAGAAAAGTGACATCTGGTGGCTGTAGTTTGTCTTGTTTAGCACTTTGTTCTTCCACTATTCTTTGTGGTCTAGATGAGGGTTTGTGTACTGGCTGGTTTTGTGTGTCAACTTGACACAAGCTAGAGTCATCAGAGAGGAAAGAGTCTCAGTTGAGGAAACGCCTCCATGAGATCCAGCTGTAAGGCTTTTTCTCAGATAAATCAGGGACTGGGAGCTCAGCCCATTGTGGGCAGTGCTATCCCCGGGCTGGTGGTCCTGGGTTCTATAGGAAAGCAGGCTGAACAAGCCAGGGGAAGCAAGCCAGTAAATAGTATCCATCCTACCATGGTCTCTGCATCAGTTTCTGATTCCAGGTTCCTGACCTGCTTGAGTTCATATCCTGACTTCCTCTGGTGATGAACAGCAGTGTGGAAGTGTAAGCTGAATAAACCCTTTCCTCCCCAACTTGCTTCTTGGTCATGATGTTTTGTCACAGCAACAGAAGTCCTAAGACAGTGTGAATCCCTTTGCCCTGACTCTCCTTGTGCATAGTGGGCCCATCACTCACAAAACAGCAAAGCTGTTTGGTTCCTGGCATTTGAAAGAAAAATAGAAGCCAGCAGAGGCCAGGAGCTCAATATCCCCTTTAAAGGTATGCCCCAGTAGTACAACTTCCTTCTGCTACACCTCCTAAAGATGTCACAACCTCCCAGTGACTACACTAATGACTGGTGAATTTAATGTGCATGTTCTTTTGGAGGACTTTTAACCACCAAACTGTAACAACCTGTTAGCAGTTATTACCTTAAGGTCATGTGGCAAATAGCAAGAATCCTAATGCAGTTCCTAACTTGCAGAAACTTGACCTGTATCTTAGTCTGTCTGTGTTGTGATAAAATGCCTAAGCCAGAGCAATTTTAAAGAACATAACTTTGTTCTTACAGTTCTAGAGATTGGAAAGTCTAAGATCAAGGTGTCATTAAGGCTGATGTCTGGGTAAGGGCTTTTCTTTTTGCCACGATGCTATCTTGGTCCAAAGATAAGAACATCCCATTCTCAATTGGTGGACAGAGCAAAAAAGCCAGCAAGGACCTAGCAGGTCCCATTCAGCCTTAAGAGTAATAATTCATGCATGATCACTGAGCATTCAAAACCTATTCTCCAAAGGACCATGCTCTTTAGTACTGTTGAATTGAAGATTAATTTTCAATGTATAAATTTTTGAGATTCAGGCCATAGCAGTCCTCAGGTTACGTAGTAGTGTCTGTATAAGTGTCTAGAAAGACCACTGCTGATCACATGATTCTAGCTGCCACAACCAACCACACTAAAGACCTACTGGTTTCAAATGAGAATGTTTAATTTCAGTGAACACAGAGAAAGCTCTAGTTACAGAAGCACTGGGAAGGAGCCCCAAGCCATACCATGATCTCTTGGATTGTAGTCACTTGCTAATATTAATTTTTCTTTCCCTTAGAGCAGAGGTTCTCAACTTCTGTGTCTTCACACCTTTAGAGATCAAAGTACCTTTTCACATGGGGACACTATTAGATATCCTGGCTATCATATCTTTATATAACTGTTTGTAATAGTAGCAAAATTACAGTTATGAAGTAGCAACAAAAATAAATTTATGCTCGAGGGAGGGCTCACTACAACATAAGAAGGTGTTTTAAAATAGTAACAGCATTAGGGAAGTTGAAGACCGCTGCCCTAGAGTCTTCTGCACAGTTTAGTTTAAAAAGAAAGAATAGATAACAGGACAGGAGCCCCATACTTTGGGACTTGGACATTTGAACATGCTAAGGATTTAAATCTGAGATTTGGAACATGCATCAGGAATTGGAGTAGCACACATCCAAAGCTGTAGCAAGACAAGTAGAGGGAGGACTGAAGTCACCACTAGATGCCCAGGAGGATCCTGGAGAAGGGCATAGAGCGATGGAATAGTTTATTATTTATTAAAGACTGGCATTAATGATTCTTTTGTTCACCTAACACTAGAGCCCAGAGACATTGCAACAGAGGAAACAGATTCTGCATCTATTGAAATCCATCCACATAGATAGCCCTTGTCTAGACAACCTCTATGGATCCTGCCTCAGACAGGACCCTAGGACTCTCTCCTCATTTCTTATTCAGAGCCTTTGACAGCAGAGGGAAGTTTGCATAGAACCACCCACAAGTAAGGAAGATAGTAACAAGAAACCTCAGAATACCAGTCACATGGGAGTTCCTGAAGGGAGAATTATAGGATAAATTCCCAAAGAAAATGTGCCTTTTTTACTATTCAGTGTAAGAGAATTTATTTCCTTAGTCACAGCTAAGAAAAGCATCTTTCATTTCACTCCTATAGTATCTAGATCTGAAACTACAGTTTCTACATATGAAACTATAGAACGACATTGTCATTAGATCATTGGTTAGTTATGCAACTTGTGGCTTAAATCATCACTCAGAGACTAGCTTACATCATTAGAAAAAGATTTATTTTTATTATTTTGTCTCCCCACGTGTGCATGTGTGACTGTGAGTGCATGTGTGTGTCCGTGTGTGCATACAAGAGCATGTATGTGTGTGTGTGTGCGTGTGCATGTGCGTGTGTGTGTGTGTGTGTGTGTTTATCTATGTGTGCCTGTATGCATCTGAGGGCAGGTGCTACGATGTGAGATTCCCCTGGGGCTGGGGGAGTTACAGGTGGTAAAGCAAGGGCACAGTGGCCTAGAGTGCATGCAAGAATTTGAATTCAGGCCCTGTTAAAGAAAAACAAGAGCAAAAACAAAACAGTATGTGCTCTTAAAGACTGAGCCATCTACTACGCTGCTTCATATCTTTAGTGCAAACTCAAGTAGGCACTACCTGATTTCTAAGTATACACAGAACGAGAAGAATGCTAGGTGTTTGTCAATTTGACATAAGGTAGTGCTATCTAAAAGAAAAGAACATCAATGAAGAAAATGCTAAGTTACTGGGAGAATAATTGAATAATTGAAGTAAGAGGGAACAGCTCACTCTCAACAGTGCCATTCCTAAAAAGATGGTCCTGGGGATATGCAAAAGCAAACTGAGAAGGCTGAGGGGCACAAGAAAGAAAACCTGTTTCAGGTCCTATCTCTAGGTTATTCCATTCATTGAGTTTCTGTGGTGAATTCACCCGGGGATGGAGAGTGATCCTGAGTCATGAGTACACACAAACCCTTCCTTCCCTAAGTTGTTTTTACTCATGCTGCTTGGTCACAGCAAGAGAAACCATAACTAAGACACTAGACCCAGAGTCATTTATTCATTTGCAAAGGAAAAAATAGACTTTCCTAGGCAACGGGACTGGAAACCCAGAGTAAAACACCTATCCACAAAGCAGATTGCTCATGAGTAGAGGGCACCAAGAAACCCACAGGAAAACAACAAAGGCTAATAAGTGGAGTAGGACAAATTGTAATCCGTGGCTTGCTGTGTAGAAGGTGTGAGTGATCTGTTGGCTTAAACATTTTGTGAAGCAAATGTTTGTAATCTCATCCATAATTTGGTCCAAAATATAGCACTGGAAGATAAAAGTCTAAATGCCACTTTTTTGAATAACTGCCATATAGGAAAACCACAAGCAGGCACAAGACACGGGATTTGCAAAATTAGAGGGGAAAAAAGTTCTGGGCAATATGGATGGTTTGGAAATTCATGGAGATGGCTGTTTCCACTGTGTTCACAGTGCAGCCATATTATATATGTATGGCACATTGCAGGTGAAATGAAGCCTGCCTAAACCAAAGATTCTGTAAAATGGTCCTCTCTGTCTTCCCTCTACCAAATAGGGCCCGTTCTTCTAAAGTTCACTCAAAGCTTTCAGGACACCAACCCATGAGGGAGGGAGAAACTATGGCTGCCCTGACACAGACTGTGGGGACAGTATAATCATCTGGGGCTTTCCGGAGATTCCAGTCTCTCTGTAAGATGTCCCCTCCTTTTAACCTAAATACAATGACTTATCCCCTAAGACAGCCTTCTCCTACCATTCAAGTGGGGAGAGTTGGAAAGGGGGCTCTCAGAAGACAAGGACAGCATATCGTACCCTCCTGATATGGCAACAGGAGCTTCTGGGGAAATAGTCATACACCTATTCCCAAAATAACTTGTCTCTGCCTACAAAGTATCCTCAGATATCTACTTTTTTCATTGGAAGGCTTAGTTTTATTATTTCACTGTGGGTGACAGCTAATCCCAACATACATTTTTTCCTTTTACTGAAACTGAACAGCACCCCATTTGCACAAAAGGCTCTCAATAATGATATGATATTCTTCAGATATCTACCCTAAGCAAAGACTTTCTGCTGAATGTCTATTGGTTGCTAGGTTGGGAGGGGAGGAAAAAAAGCACACCCAATCTCTTCTGGGCCTTCCAATCTCCCCCACCCACCTCCCCCCGCCTCTCATTGATGTATAAATTACCAGTAGATCCTGGATGGGTCCTGGAGGAGTTTAAATCACACTTCAGTCTCAAAATCCCGCGTTGACTAAATAAAAAACACGGTTAAAGCATGAAGTGGGAGCCCACGGGACATGGGACAGCCACTTCCCAAGCCCACTTGTTGACTGTATTCAAGTGGTGTGAACTTTCCAAACAGAAATTTCACATTGTGACACAAAACAGAGATATTCTAAAATGGCTGTGGCTCAAGCTAGAGAGGCAGGAAGATGATCAAATTTAAATAATGTAACTATGTAACTGTAATTTCAGGTGATTAAACCAAAGTGTAGAATAATAGAAAACAGAAAACAACTATATTTCAGCACCAGGCTGTTTTCAGGACTTATACATGTATCCTCTGTGTCTCTGTATCTCTCAGTCTTTGTCTCTCTCTGTCTCTGTCTCTCTTTTTGTCCCGTGTGTGAGTGTATGGGTGTATATGAGAGTGTGTTACAGTGCGAGTGTGTCAGTGTGTATGTGTGTGAGAATGTGAGTGTGTGTGAGAGTATGTGTGTGAGTATGGTGTGAATGTATGGGAGTATGTGAATTTCTGTGAGAGTGTGGGTCTATGAGTGTGTATGAGAGCATGTGAAGAGTAGGTGTGGTGTGTGAGTGTGTCCTTGTAAGTATGAATGTGTGTGAGTGTGTGTGAGTGTGTGAGCATGTATGATTGTGTGTGACTGTGTGTGTATGTTATGTGTGTGAGAATGTGTGTGAGTGTGGTGTTTGTGTGCGTAAGTGTGTGAGTGTTGGTGTGTGTATTAAAACAGAATGAAGTCTCACTTAACACATTCACCTTAGCCTGCACCCTGCTCTTATGCAGATCACTTTGATTCTTTGAATCACTCTTTCATGACTGCAACAAGTTAACATCCTCTCCAGGAAAGGTGCTGTGTGGGGGTAATTGTGCTTTGAAGAGCAACATGGTTTAGATGTGTAGACACTGGTAGCCAGGGCTCCAGAGATGCCATGACTCTGAGGCTGAGCCCAGCTATGTCAGACAAGGACTTTCTATCCACCCTTGTCTCTGCTGCCCACAGGTGGAGGGGCGATGCCCATCACACTATAAAACTGCAAACACTACATTGTCTGATGTGGTGTGTGAGGTCAAGCTTTCTAAGGGGAAGGGGATTTGGAAGCCTCTGGGTAATTTATGCTTGTAAAGTCAGTGGTGGGACACCTAGCATTCATGCCCTTTCTACAGGAGTGGACATGACCCTTGGTCCCCTGGCTGGATCACAGGGGTGATTTTCCCTCCTTGAGGTCTGAAGCTCACTGGCTTGAAAACATTAAGTTATGTCTGCCCTATGGATATCTGACGGCATTTGTCCACTTAATATGGAATAGGGGAGGTAGAGAGCAGGGCCGCTCCTGATGTTTTCAGACATCAGCAACCACTTGGGGGGACTCAGATTAGAAAGAGGAGTTACTATCATCTCCATGTGCGAACTAATCTGCAGTGCTCCAAGCATGAACGTAACCCCTCACATTCACACTTTAAAACGTCATGGCAAACATGCAGGATGATGTGGCAAAGGAACTTCTGCTGCAGACAAAATGGCTGCCACCACATAGTCCCATATCCCAGCAAAACAAACCTGGTAGTGGCATGGTGTGAGGATAACAAGAAATGGTCATGTTCTTTCAGTCTGAGGGTCCCCGAATCCAGGTAAGCAAATCACACACTTTGCATCAGTGGCAAGGGAACCAGATGGACACCCTGTTTGCTGGGTGGCATCATTCTGTGCTCTGTGAGGGGACCTGGCAGATCGAATAGAGGTGGGCAGTTTTATATTTGTAAGTCTTTACACTGCTCACAGGTGAGAAGGGTCATATGTATTAAAGACAAAGATTCTAGCACACCATCTCATTTCTTTCCTGGAAATGGATGGTATTCTGTGTGGAACAAACTGCCCTTGAGCTCAGAGGCCTCCTGTCTCTCTCTAGGCAAAGGGATGATAGGTGTATGGGGTCAATTCCTTCCTCTGTTCTTCGGTTCACTGAAGGTAAAGACAATTGTCACCTTCCAAGATGGATGGCCTAAACCTAGGGGGACAATGTTAGTGTGATCCTAATGAACGGAGGGATGTGGCATGGGCAGGATGTCCTGGGAAACACCACTATAGCTGGCTGACAATGGAGGACCTTAGAGATTCAGATCATGACCTCTGACCACATACTCTCTTTTTAATCTTCTAATCCAGCAATGCAAACTTATGTCACAAGACCAGCAGAAGGAAAGAGACAACATGGAGGGTTGGCTCAAGGTGACAAGTCCAGGATAGCTCAGAGGCCTCTGTTCTGAGTGGGACCATGGTGTCTCATGAGGGGGATTAATGACCACCATCGCCCCTTAGTACTTCTGATACAACATTCTTGCTACTTTTTTTTTTTTTTTGCACTGGAGTCCTTTGGAGTGGCTGGAATGGTGATGGAAATCAGGATGGGTTCTCTTTCCCTCTCAGTTGCATCCCAGAGAGAATCCATTGGATTTTCCCCCATACCTGTCTCATGTTCTGTTTGGGGATGTGCATAACGTGTGCTGTGACGCCCTGTGAGTGAGCTGGATGCTAGAAAGAGCAAGTGTCCTGTGTGTCAGCTCTCTGCTATGCTCCTGCCCTGCTTTGGTCACCACCCGGCTCAAAGTGTCTTAGTGACTGGCAGCCTTGAGGCCCTCCACGCTGCTATGAGAATCAATCAGGCCCATGGTCACAGGCTGCTGTGGAGTCTGGCGGCCTGTTGCAAATCCTTCTGCATGTGTGCTCAAGCACACTCGACTGTTTTCAGTGTTTCTGCAACTGAGTGGGATTCATTCACATGCCTGTGTATCACAAGTCTGGGTCATGTAAAGAGGGAGAAAGCACACACAATATCAGCACTTGGAAGCAGTCCTAGCCTCTTAAAACTTAGGTTCATGAAGTAAAAGGAGCTGGATGTGTTTCTGTCTGTCTTCACAAGCACATATGGATGTGTACTCAATAGTTATATAGTATGTTTGCATGTATTGCTAATGATGTGATTTAAGCATATGCAGAAATTTTTCAATGTGCATACTGACATACACTAAAGACCAAAAAATAGATTCAACCATTGTGAGTTCTGTTGCAAGGAGTTTGTACTGCAACTAGTTCTGAAGTGAGGCTGCTTCTTACAGCTTCTTACAAAGGGAAGATTTCCATTTCCCTCTAAAAACAGTCAAGGGACCCACATGTATTCACAACAACACAGAGACCCACACACATATGCATATCAGGGTACACAAGCACTTCTGTGTGTCTCACACATAGGCAGCCTCTGGGAAGTAGACTCGACTGGTACCTTGTCTCAAGCCTAGGAATGAAATTTGATGCTGTCCTATGTATGGAGAGTTTTCATCCCAACCTCAAGAAGGAAGTAGGTGGTTTAGGGCAGAGAATCTAACCCATCAGACAGAAGGATGTTGAAAGTTAGAGGCTCCTTTATTATAAGTTGCCATTGCTCTGAGCTGATGGTCTTGACTTTGCTGAGCAGGGGTACCTTGCTTCTTACAAGAGAGTCCTATGGCCATCTTGCTAGCATTTTTGGCAAACTCAGAAATTAATAAATTTCACCAAATCAGTCTATCTTTGTCTCTCCCTTTTATGTGTGTGTGTATGTGTGTGGGTGAGTGTGTGTATGTATGTGTTGACCCCTTCAACTTGAGGTTGTGCACATTTGCATAGGCCTATGTGAGATCAGCAGCTTCTGCTGCAGACTGACAGAAGAAAGAGTGAGTGAGTTAAGAGAGAGAGAGAGGAAGAACATCACAGCCAATCAAGTGACCCAAGATGTATGTTATTTGCCAATATAGACATCTAAATCGTGGAGCTTGTTTACATAAAAACTGTTGATTACATATAAGGAAGTCATCCTTTTTCTTCCATGTTTATGAAAACTCAAGGTTGATGATGGCTTCTCATATCTGCTACCATTCATAAGTGGAAGAATACATGGGCCCGCCTTTAGATAAATTTTCCACTTGCATTTGTTCCAAAGAGAGGGCTTTTCTTTTTTCTCCTGTCCTGAATTTTGCCCTCAGTTGTCCCTTCAAAAAGCAAAGCATTATTTAAAATACTTTCATATTTTCATACAGAGATTTTCAAGCACATGAAAGCAAAGAGTTTGCTACACTGCAATCAGTGAACTCCATGTACCAATTAAGCTCAAGAGTCATCAGGGTCAGCAATCATTAACTTTTTCAAATCTTGTTTCATCTTTCTTCCATCATCATCCCACTACCCGGGCCCAATTGAGGAGCCAAGGATGCACATCATGTCCTTTCCTCTCGGAGAAAAACAGATAAAGTTGTTCTTAAGTGTAATCTTTAAACCATTGCATGGTCATGGAAACCAACAGAAAGTATGCAAAGCCATCCAAGGTCCAAGGGTCTTTCTAAGGCTCCGTTGTCTCATGGATGTTTTTCAGGGGATATGACAAATCTAGGTCTGTTCCAGTGTTGTGTGTGTCTCTTTGACTCAGAAGCACACACATTCCTCACTTGAGGGAAGGACTGTCTGTTTCCCTTGGGAGGGCAGGGAGAAGTTGCACAGGGTTTTGTTTGAACAACATGTTGGGGCTCAGAGGAGTCAAGGTTTGTCTGTCTCTTCAGCCCCATGGTTGTGACTGGGCTGGTGTGGAAGAACCCTCCTTCTCCTGTCTACTCAGGTATGTCTTGACCTCGTTGCTGAATTCAGCTTGTTTGTTGTAGGTAAGGAGGGAAAAACAAAGGTTCTTAGTAGAACTCTGGGCCTCTTCTTGCCCTGTGCAATGGCTCCTTATCCCCCAGTGGATGCATAGGAAAGAGGGGTCAGCTCTCCAATAGCAAGTTTCTCTGAATTGCAAGAAGCAGCTCTAAGAACCCTCAGTAGTTTGCTCTTCTGCTGACTCTTTAGAGTCCATGGACTGTGATAAGTTCCCATGGGGTCACTTGGAAACTTTGTTTGTTGCGGACCTGAGGGTAAATATTCCAAATGTTGTGTGGAGAAAAGTTTATGGGCAAGGAATTTTACCTAAATTCCAGGAAGAAACAGACAACTAAAATTCCACATATTTATTGCATATGGATACGTGATCTTTGGGTCATAGTTTCTGTTGGGAATCACAGTGTCACATGACTATGGGGACCTCAGGTGGCCATTACATTTCTGGAGCACACTGCTTCTGCCATATTTCAGGGATAGAGTAACTTACACCAGACATTTGTCTTGAATATACTAATTTTATATGAGACATGTAGACAGGGGTGTTTTTGGTTATGATCTCCACAAATGTGCCTTGGTGGCCTTGCCAATATCCGCAATCAGAAACAGGAATGTGAGGACACTATGTTGGAATGAGAAAAAGAGCTTGGCATTCTTCTTCTATGCATCTTTGGTCTTTGTCCGTTCCAGTGATGGGCAGTGTGTATGGGCCCTTTAAGAGATGAGACACTGGGGGTTGAGTGGGGGAGGGCATTGTGAAGAGAAATCAGTCTTCAATCAGGAAGAAGAAAAGCCACATTATTTATTTCCTTAGGAGGTTTTAGCAGGATTAACAGGAGGCAGGTATAACTGACAGGTAAATAGGGAGTTATGTAAAATGGTGATAAAGAAAGAGAAAAAAGGAGAGGTTGGTGAAGGAGGATATTGGAATACAGGGTCAGAGACAGGGACACACAGAAGGGATTTCCTAGGACTGAGAGACCTCCAAATGTGTCCTGGAATTGTACTAAGGAGATATGTGGTAAAGATCTTTTCAATGGAGCTGTATCTCATCTACACAAGGTACTGCCCGACCATATGCTGGTATTTCAAATATTTACTAATTCTAGGGGAAGAGATGGACTCTGACCTCCACCCCCAACCACCATTCAACTCCCATTGTCCTCTCTTAGGAGACACTAATCTGTTAGAGGAGCTTGAGACAAAGGTCAGTTGCTATACAGCTGGGCTAGCATTTTGTAAACCTGGCTTCCAAACAAGTACCTAAAATCTCAGCTCTTGGGAAACAGAAAGGAACACAAGAATTTTGGGTAGATAGTGACTTCAGGGCCTATTGGTGCTTCCTGAAATTCACCTACTGTTTTTCTCAAAGGAACAACATCGAGAGTAGAAAAGACACTGTCCTGCTTTCTGGGTATTCTCATGAGAGGGCTCATGGGTCATCTGGAATTCTGGTGAGCAAAACTGTCACCCTGATTAATGTGAGGAGATATTCATCAGTGGACCAATATTTGTACAGTACCATTGTCTCAAGTAGATATGTGTAGAGTGATGTGACTAAACTCCATGAAATTCTACACATTTGTTTTTGATATCATATATTAAAACCTCAAGTGTGAGTGTGGTTTTGTACTTGTGTGTTGTCAAGATAGCAAGCACATATGGATTCTTGTCATAAGTTCACAAAAAGTACACCAGAGATGGAGTCCTGCTTCTAAGCATGTTTTACTAGTATGCATTTCATTCTCCTGAATATTAAAACGAATGCTTAAAAACGGAGGTCATGGAGGCCAAGGGCCCATGTGCTTGGTCACTCTTCTAGGGGCGGATTGTCCAAACTTGGCAGGACCATGATTCTTTCCTGTGATCTAGGAGCTGTTTTGATGCTCTGGCCTGAAAGGAGCTTCCCCCTGCAACCCAATTGTGTTTCACCTTGGTCTTTTGCCTCTGTATCCCTGTTCCTGAGTGACCTCATTGCTTCAAATGTCGAAAACAGTCTCGTTGATTTTTGTCTTCACCCAATTGCCTCATTTTGCCTAAGCACATCTCTGATTAGGCCCCATGCAAGAGAGAGTCATCTTTTGAAGCAGCCTATTTGGGGGTGGAAATCCATTTGACCCCATAGACTCCTTCCAATGAAATTGATTAGAGCCTGACCTTACAGTCTATTTTACCTTGGAGTTCACCACTGAGTTCAATGCTGAACTCTCCTGTACCCCCACATTTCCTGAAAAGGAGTAGTCCAACAAGGAAGCAATAGTCTTTTTTGCTGAGAAACATCCTCAGTACACAAGGCTAGCCCTTGCACTGAGTGGCTCTGGAAATGCCTCCACTGAAATTCACTCCCTTCCTCACAGCCTCTGATACCATTACCCCAGAGGGAGGCAGTATTGTAAGTAGACTGTAGAGTTGACACCATTGCTTCTAATTCAGTGGCCAAAGTGGAAGTTACTGAAAATCCTTTACCTGTGAAATGGTCGTGATCTGCTTTGATACCCCTGGAGTGGACACTTGCAAAGCCAGAGTCAACATAGAGAATGAATTAATCTCTCTGTACTTGTGCAATTACATACAGGATTGAGCCTGGGGTTTCTATTTGTCTCCAGGGGCTCTGTCCAGGGACCACCTTCAGTTCAGCCAGTAGTGTTCATAACACTCCATGGGGTTGTGAGTTCAAACAAACTTGGAGTACCAGATTAGACTTCAGA
Source organism: Micromys minutus (assembly GCF_963924665.1). NCBI lineage: Eukaryota > Metazoa > Chordata > Mammalia > Rodentia > Muridae > Micromys > Micromys minutus. The sequence continues at coordinate 17,532,053 of NC_137970.1, read as the reverse complement.
TCCCCCAGAGATTGCAGGGGGCAGTACTGTGCCCAAGGGCCAGGGCAGATTTGCTCCTGAAGAACTCCAAGGCATCACTTTCCCCCAGAGCTGCATGAGCTCCTTATTGACTTAATGCTCACATATTAAATCATTCATTCATTCATTATGCACTGAGTACAGTTCACGCTGTCCATATGGTCAGTGGCTTGTCCTCATGCACTAGCACAGTGACAAATTTCCAAAGGACACATTCCAAAGAAAACTGCCTCTCCCTTCTGCCAGCAGCAATCATCTCCTCAGCTACTCAGCTGAGGACAGAGCTCCTGCCTCTCTTTGCTGGAAAGCTTAACTGGCTAGATCTTGTGCAATTTCCGTGTAGGTGGACAAAGGCCGTGTGGTGTCCAGAAGATAACGTTTTCCATTGCTCCTTCCTGGCTGCTGGTGCAGATATCCATCCGGAGCCCTCTTCTGTGATGTTTGCTGAGGCTTGGATGTTTGGTTTTTGTTGTGGGGTAGGGTGCCTTGGGAGCCTTTGCATATGTGTTTGTGTCTGCACTGTCTGTAGCTGAGCACAGATGGTCATTTTTCTTAAATACTTTGAGAGAACGGTGTCTTTCCTCGAACCACGACCATTGCAATAGGTAGAGAGCAGGACAGACATCAGATACAAACGTGTATTTACCAGAGAGCGAGGCACATAGTCATCGTTCACACTGCACCAGCAGGTCTGATGATTTCCATAGTCAGGAGTGTTGCAGCTTGTTTCCTCACATGCACTCCCAGGCATTGTTTCACTCTTGTGTAGCAGCCTTAAGTCCAATGCCGAGCCTGGTGACTTTCCCCTTGGAACATCCTGACACTTGGGCCCCAGTAGACTCTTCCTGCCTGCTGGGACACTGTGGTCAGATGCAGGGTACATTTCTGGAAGAGACCACTGGTGTCTTATCGCCACCTCAAGCCTCCCAGACGGCCTGCACTCTGACCTGTGGTGCTGTCTGATGTAGCTACCATGGAGAGATGGCTTCTCAATTAAGCATTAATTTTTTGTATCCTGAAAAAAATATGTGTTTTCAGTCATTGGGTTTTAACTGTGAAGTTACTGAGGAAACCAAGAGCCATGACAATACCTGTGTTGTGATGTGTTTAATGTTACACAGGAAGGAATCTGTGACGATTAGAACTAAAGTGTCTGTGCTGTTATAAATCTTTTGAATACACAAATGTGCTCATGTGTTTTGTCTTCTGCCCAGGATTTTCTGCTCCATACCTGACATGAAATCTGCCTATTAGGAAATGGTCACATGAGTTAAATCTTCACGTTAGCTCAAAGTTTTTAATACATACTGAGTGGATTACTGAAACAGACAGAAACCCAAACTGCATGTATGTGATGTGGACTTACTCCAATGTTTCCAACAAGGCCATTCTCTCCATCCTGTCAACTCGAGGTGGTCCAGAAAGTGTCTATTATTGCTTGGGACATAGACTGTCCCACAAGACAAGGGAGCTCCTAAAGGCAGGAGCAATCTTCCCCAGAAGGACAACTTTCCTCTCAGGTTTGACCAGGCCTCTACCGTTCCTCAGATCCAACATATAAGACAGTGGTATTTGCCTGTTCTTTCAGGATCCCTTGAGCCATAGATTGCTTAGCCTCAGAGGCAAGCCGGTGACCCAGAAAAGTGGAAGCAGACAAATAGAAACTCTGGCAGGGTGTATAACTATGCTTCATCTTCTGGTGAGCCCAATGGATATAAATCTGTTTATATACAAGAACTTTCTAAAAGCTGATCATAACTGGGCTTTCATCCATAACAAGATGGTCAATTTCAATTTCCTGCTCAGGGAAACGGACAAATTTACTGTGTAGGAAACAGCATTGATTCATCCTGCGGGACATGGATGGTTGTAGAAGCCTAGCTGGGAAACCCTGCCAGGCCCTCTGACCTCCAGCTGCTCACTAGAGTGTACTCCGTGAGAAGACTCCTCAGTCAGACAATTTCACAGTTGTTTGGTGCAGCACCAATGTCTCCATAGCTCATGTTTCCAGTCCCTGCCACAAGCCAGATGCCCTTCATGGTAGACTTTCTCACACTCTCCTTTTAGTGCTTAATTGGGGTGGAGACATCATGTCAGCACCAAGTCAGGGGGAGGATTTGAGAACAATTTGTCTGGATCAAAACTCTTAAGGTAGATGTTCCCAATGTGAGGAGTGTGGCTTCTGATGTCCTCTGAGAATGTCCATGCCAAAGCTAGAACCTGCCTGTGGACTACAACTTTTCCAAAGCAATAGTGCTGCTAAATCCAAGAGTCTGGGACAATGTTTTTCTTCAATGATTCACACTTCCCAGAAGTACCTGGTGTGTTATCAGGCCCTGGGATTCAGCTTTCCCAGGCAACCACCAAGGTGATAAAGGACATTATGTTTAGTTATCATTAAACGAAGGATTTGTGTATCTGATCCACAATGTATCTGTGTTTGTGAGGTCATGAATTCTTTCTTGGATGAAATGGAGTGGTAGAAGAAGTCCAATGAGGCCTGTCGTAGTGGTTTCAGCCCTTGCTGTTGTCTCCAGCTTTTTCTGGATAGTTGGCTACATACTTTCTTCCTGAATAGCATAGTGTGTGGATAGAGGGACTTACTCTTGTTCTCAGCTGTCCCTTGAAGCCGAGGTCACAGTCTTTCATTTCCTCAGTATGGGATGAACACCCTCCCTAGTGCTCTAGAATGCACAGAATGTCACCAGGTTCCTGCCCCTTACTCTCACTCCTCAGCAAATGTCTGTCACTTGGTGTGGCAATATCTTCTTTTTTGCAGTGTGGCAGAGGACAGTCCATGAGACTCATTGCACACTCCTCTGCCTTTTTGGAGGACAGAAATTCAGAGGCATATTATTCAAGATAACAGCTTCTACTCTCATTCTTCAGGGCACTTTGTAGTTCCTCATACCAGGAACTAGGCAGAGGGGTTTCCCAGCAGAAAGTATTTCAGAGAAACACCAGAGAGACTGGGGCCATGGCACTGAATGACTCTGCTTTTTGGGCCTGTGTAGTTTAGGCAGCAGCAATTGGGTCCTTTCTTGTAAAGGGTGTTCTAAGGATATTATATGTCCCAGCAACTCAGACTTCCTTATACTGGAGAAACAGAACTATGTCCCCATCCCCCGAATTTCCTCCCTCCAATGGAATGCAAATGGCAGAGGTGAGAGGACAGGAGAGGTGAGAGGACAGGAAAGGTGAGAATCAAGGAGACAGGAAGGGAGAGGTCATAGAGATAATCCAAAAGAAGAGCAGGAGCCTGGGAAGTTCTGGGAGGAACAGGAATCAAACAACAGCAGTGCAATTGTGTCTGTGTCTCTGAGACATCATTGCAGCCAGACCTTTTGCCTCATCACTGATTCCAAGCCCATGTCCAGGGAAACAACCCATGCTTGGACAACCATCTTTTACCTTCTTTCTTTCTTTCTTTCTTTCTTTCTTTCTTTCTTTCTTTCTTTCTTTCCTTCTCTCTCTCTCTGTCTCTCCCTGTCTCTGTCTCTCTCTCTATGTCCTTCCTTCCTTCCTTATTTCTTTCTTTCATTCTTTCTTTCTCCAAAGTGAACTCAGTTATTATACATAAATCAACCCCTTCTCAAATGACTGAAGAATTCCATGTTCCCTCGTGTGTGTCCTCAGGTAAAGTTGTAATTGACATGTGAGGAGGAATCATAGGTGTATGTAGTACATGTCCATCTTTGTGTCCTTATTAGGTTCAGAGGTCCTTTCTCTCCATGTGGGGTAGATACTGCAATGTGGGCTTTCACTCAGTGCCTGATAATTGCTTGTGGATTTATCACTCTTTTGAGGGCTTACTAGAACCTGTGCTATGTTTCTATAGATGGTATACACAGACTGATAATTTCATAGAACATGTCCTCAACATGTTGAGGTATATGTGACCTATTGCAGGATAGTCCCTGAAAACACCCACTAACTCACACACACAAACACACTCACACACACTCACACACTATCACAGTTGAGAAGGTTTTGCTCTGATTCAGTAATTCAGACATGTGTGAAGCAGTGTCTGTGTTTATGAGGACACCTGTTTTCATGTTCAAAGTGCAGTTGATATGTCCACTGACAGCTTTGGAGGAAAAATGGGGTATAATTTTTAGGAAGTAGAGAGTGTTCTTCTCTCCATTAGGGCCCAGGAGATTCTCGTGAGCACTGGTCAGTCCACGATCTGTGGATAAGAGACCCTGATGTGGAATCTGGAGAGAAAGGACAGACAACGGAGAGGGAGGAGAGAAGCCACTGGGAACAGGAAGATGATTTTCCAAGGCAGGAAGCCAGGAGCAGCCATGTCAGGAGTAAGAGTCAAGTGGGTGCTTCATGTGCAGGTGGCTCCCTGGCTTCTGCAAATGCCCCAGGGCTACAGTGAGAGGCCAGGCATGGGTAATGGATAACATGAAGTTGGGCTGCAGACCAAATGTGGGAAAAATGTGTGTGAGAAAGCAGGTGCTGCCTCAGAGCAGAAGGAAAATAAGTTCTGTGGTAAAGGGGTCACCAGAGTGACTGGACAGTGCCAGTCCCCTTATACCTCAGCCTTATATTGGGCAACTGAGGGTGGCATACCTTTCTGTCTTGGCCTTGAGACAGTAGTCAGGACATGGCAATGTACAGACTGGGTATGGCAAAGATGTCCATCCTGATGAGCAAGTCTGAGCTACCGGTCATAGAAACCTTCTTGATTATCATCCGGCTTATCTCTGGGCCTTCCAGCACCTTCCTAGAGGCAAATGGTACATTTCATCACCCTGGAGAATTTGTGAAGGCAATCCTTTGTTTCCTAAGCTCAGGTGCAGATGTCATTGAAGCAGCTGTCCCAGGTGAAGACAGATGGCCCTGTTCTGATAACTGCCCTCTAGCCAGCCATGCAGACCTTTCCAGCAACATCTTCATATGGTTCCAGGTGAGACAGCCAACTGTGCTGTGCTTTGTGTGTCCTTGTGTTTTTATGTGTTGGGAGCCTAGTATTAATGTCATTTGGTGGAAGGGTATATGTGTATGTGTGTGAGATAGAAAGGCAGCGAGAGAGGGGGGGAGGGAGAGAGGGAGAGAGAAAGAGAAAGAGAGAGAGAGAGAGAGAGAGAGAGAGAGAGAGAGAGAGAGAGAGAGAGAGGGAGAGAGGGAGAGAGGGAGAGAGAGAGACAAAGACAGAGGAAGACAGACTGGAACACAGAGACACCGAGAGAAACAGAGAGACAGAGACAAAGACAGACAGACAGACACACACACACACACACACACACACAGGTTGGGGGATTAAGTGGGGGAGGGGAAGGGAGGGAGAGGGATTGATAAAGAAGCTATCCCAAATATCTGAACTATAGTCTCTTAACGACCCAGGTTTGTGAGCCTGTTTTAGTTCATCTTCTCTGTGTAATCTCTTACAAAGTTCTCATCTGATGTCTAGGTTCACTGGCCTGTGACAGGTTCCATAGGAACTGTGAGTCTCATTTGCTTCGAGGGTATTCTGTGCCAGGTACGATTTTTATGTTGGCACTGAGGGACAGCCTTCCTGATAGGGACCAATGTGGGCTTGTCAGTGTTTGAGAGCTTTCCACTCATTGCCCTTTGAGGAGCTGAACCATTCCTACCCTGTCCACATGGGATACAGCTTATGTCAGTTGGAAGCTTTAGCAATGTTTCCTCACAGATCACTGTGATTACTTGTGGGATGCTCAGTACACACAAAAGTATGCTTGGTGGCTCCTGTCACTCTTTGGGGTGGTCCCAGACCCAAGTGTGGGAATCCCTACCCTGGAGATCAGCAATGCTAATGGCCTGGGCTGAGAACAGGGAATGGCTCCAATCAAGGTGTAGGAACTGCAGGGGAGGCTTCAAAGGGATGTGGGTTGCATAGGAGGGTTGTGGCTGTGACTGTGTGGATGTTATTCTGATTAACATTAGCAGCACCTTCCGTAGGAACCTTGGACGTGTTAGCACAAATGTTAGCCTAGGTAACCCTGTTTTGTAGGAATGGGCAGTATTTCAATCCTCCAGGATTTCCAGAGCTTGTGGACCTTTGTGAAATGGTACTGAGTGTTTCTAACATTTGTAGTCTACCAAGCTCCCTTGACCTAGATCAGGGTTCTGAACCTGTGTGTTGTGACCCTTTTGGAAAACTTCTCTCACAATAAATTTATATTATGATTTATAATAGTTGCAGAATTACATCTATAACGTAGTTATAAGGAAGACAAGGAAGACATTTTATACTTGGTTTAACTTTATGGATGTTTTCAGCAAGCCTACCCAGTAATTCCTGCAATTGTATATTAATTGCAGCCCTCTGTCTTCTGTCCTATGTCTATCTGAGAGAGAGAGAGAGAGAGAGAGAGAGAGAGAGAGAGAGAGAGAGAGAGAGAGAGAGAGAGTGAGAGAGAGAGAGAGAGAAACAAAAAAAAGAATAGGACCTGGACTTGATGGGTTTTGTTTGAGTAACTCATACTTCCTCTACTGCATTATGCAGAAAGGCTGTTCTACTAGCGAGACATGAGGAAAACTTAATATTCTTCCTTCAACACAGAGAGGGCAGCTTCCATAAGAGGTGATGAGTATCCACTGGTATAATATTCCCAACATGCTCCCAACAAAGGAGGCAGTGACTTGGGACATGTAAACTGCAGGGGACTTTTGTCAGTTCATATCTGCCAGATCATGCTATTTGGGTGTGCAAAATGGCATGAATGCCAGCTTGCATTTTCTAACCCCACACCCTTTCCATCTACTGCCATCAAAGATGAATTCCAAAGCATCCATCACTAGGTATAGCAGGTTCTCTCTACGACCCTGCATCACAGAGGGCAGTGACAGCTCTAGACATATCAGGAAACACTTGCTCAGAGCTGACATCAGAAGGATGGCAGAGCCCTTCTCTGAGACAACCATGGAAGAATTTTATCACAATCATTATTGCAGTGCTAAACGAAAAGTTAGATGTCACCACATAATAGGATCTTTGAACAGTAGTCTCACGCCGGGTGTCTAAGGTGTTATTGGCAGGGAACTATGCTCAACACACCTAGGCACAACACACAGGCAGGAGTCTGCACACAGGCATCTGAGCTACTTGGGTCAGAATGCTAGACAGACCGCTACCCTGAGCAGGTCTTGATAACTCGGAACCCTCCTTTTATCCTCTAGCCTTGACCTTTGCCTTGTAACATGCACTGCTAACTAGCTATTTCTTTCCATGCCCTGTGTCACTCACTTCCCTCCCTCCACAGTGCCTTCAGCAAGGGCTTCCTGATTCCAATATCCACCTTCTCCTCACCCCTCTTACCCTACTGCATGCCTATTTTCAGGTCCCCCCAATGCAGCAATACTGCATCCAGATGCTTCTATCCTCCTTGAAAGGGACTTTATTATTATTATTATTATTATTATTATTATTATTATTATTATTATTATTATTATTAAAAAATTAACCTGTTTGGATAAGGCTTCTCTCTCAACCCAGAAATGAAAGTACTCTGAGAAATGTGGCCAGAGACATATGCATTGCTAGATGCAATGGCTGCCCTTATTTCTGCAGGTCTTTAGACTACTCTCAAGTGGCCATGTAATTCTGAGTAGAGAGCAGGGCCTCCTTGGTACAGTGACATGGTTACATTTCATGCTTGTCAGGACACCCTTGGTTCTCTCCTTCATCCCTGCTGTTCACCTCATCAGCTCCCAGTGTTCCAACTTCTCCTTCACGCTGTCCTGCTAAGGGCTCTGTTCCTTATCTGCTGCCTTTCTCCAAGTACAGCCACCGCCATTCCTCAGGACACCACAGGAAATCCGTGGCTCCAGAGGGTACACATAGATCTGCATCTCAGAACACTTGTGCTGGCTGTCCTCTTGTCAGCTTGATATAAACTACTGTCATCAGGGGAGATGTAAGTTCATGGAGAAAGATAAGCTCAGTCTACAGGCAAGCTGTTGGGGCATTTCCTTAATTATCATTTGATTTGGAAGAGTCCAATGAATGGGAGTGGTTACCATCCCTGGTTTATTGGTCCTGTGTTCTATAAGATCACAGTCTGAGTAATTGTAAGAGGCCAAGCTTGGGACCTGTAATCCCCCATCCCCCCTGGCCTCTACATTATACCCTGGCTCTAGGTTCTGGCGCTGTCTGGTTTTCTTACCTGACATAATTCAGTGATAAACTATGATGTGGATATGGAAGCCAAACAACCCCCCTTGTCCCTTATGTCATGATATTGAATCATTACATTGATAGCCCCAAGGAGGACACCGTTCATCCAAATTCCAGACTTACTTGTGCAAGTACTTTGTTTGCATGGGTACCAAAGACTGTCATGATCCAGAGTGTGCTGTCTTCATTCCTGACCACCTCTCCAGCTCTAACACCCGTTCTCCATTGCAGCCAGCACTGCCTATGTCTGGACATTCTGCCCATAAGCTAGCAACTGCTGGGGCTGTGGGGGTGAGGTGGGGATGGAGCAGCCTGAACTCAGGCTTACTCCTTCTTGTCATGTATCCTGTCCCTCAGGAGCTCTGTGAAGGTATTCCCTGGAATGCAGACAGAGCCTGTGTTGTTCTTGGGGTCCCCTATGGAGTGTTACCAGGAAGGTGTCAGTACCATTTGCTGTCTTGGCTTCCTGCCTGCTCTCTCTGCTCCCACCCCCTGGCCTGCATTTGCTCTATGCTGAACATGTTGTGGGTCATGATTGGTCCTTCTCCAAGCATGTCAAATCAGTTCTCCACTGTGTAGCTCACACAGTGCCTTGGCTTCTCCCCCACACATTTTATGTGTAACCATGAGGCAGGCTCCCCCAAATGCTCTTCTTTTTGAAATGCAAGCTCAGGTTTGCAGCTGCTTCTGATTTTTATCCAGTTTGTTTATGCTCAGTTCACAATGCTGCCCTTTTTGCCATTAAAAAAAAAGATGAATTTATTTATTTTATGTATGTGAGTATACTGTCGTTCTCTTTGGACACACCAGATAGGGCTTTGGATCCCATTACAGAATGTTGTGAGCCACCATGTGCTTGCTGGGATTTGAACTCAGGACGTCTGGAAGAATAGTCAGTGCTTTTAACCACTGAGCCGTCTCTCTAGCCGCCTTTGTGCTCTTAAGTACAGCTGTTAGACATTCCCTGGCCTCAAAGCATTGTCCCTTATTTCTGAACAATATATACATTACCTATCAGGAAGGTGAAATCCACTTCTCTTCTTTCTTTCTTTGCTACATGCAGGCCTTCAGCGAAGTCCACCTCAGCTATCCTAAACTGTTGAGTTGACCTATGAAGTGCAGTGTCAGCATGTTCAGGAATCTGGCCCCTCTCACTCATCTCTGGGGTCCCACCCCATCAGCACTGCTGCCTGTAATCAAGGTCACCTCAGTTTGTCCTAAAGACTATCTTTGCTAGAAAGTGTACACCTTACTTCCTGTTTCTTAGCTGTCTTGTGCACCTTTCCAGATGAGACCTGAACTTGTGTCCTGTTCACCTGTGCTTGTCACAGACAGTGTGTGTGGAAGGGTGGCATTTTACAGCATCCTGACAGGTGAGATGGTACAAACTGGTTGTTCTGGAGATTTGGCAGCAGAGAAGAAGAATGAAACCTGCCTAATACAACCTGGGGGACACCCCTGCTACTTCCACACTGCACACAAACAGATACAGACAGGGAGGATGCATCGTCCTCAGTTTCTGACCCCGTCTTCTGCTCCAGCCTGTGTTTGCTATGGTCCTGGGCTTGAAGACATTAAGACAGAGCAGGACTCTAAGGCTTAGTGGAGCCTGGTTTCCTCCTCACTAAGCCTGTCCTGGCAGGATTGGGATGCCCACCTTAGTCTTGCCTGCGTCTGTTTTCCCATGGATGGCTGTTATGGATCAATAGTGGAACCAGACCCGAGGGAGTCATCTGAGTTCTTGCTGTTGTCAATTTGGCCTCCTGACCTCCCCCATCGATAGCCTGGAACACACATTAGAAATCCTGCAGGCAAACAGCCAGAGAAGCACCTGGCATAATTTGGGTACTTGGCAAAGGCCGACATGATACTCTTGCTAGCTCTTGATCTCCTTGTCCTTCTCTCTCCTCCCTCTCTTCCTCCTCCTCCTCCTCTTCCTCATTTTCTTCTCCCTCCTCCTTCTCTCTCTCTTTCTCCTGCTGTCCTCCTTTGCCAAATCCCTGTTTGCTAATTCACTGCACCGCTCCATGGCCAGGGTGTCTACTCCTTCTCTTCCCTCCCTGCAAATTCAAGGTGCAGCTTTCCCTTTGTGGTTTTGCAAATCAACTCTGCATTGGTGGGACCGAGTTTGTCTTCAGGTTTACTGAAGTAGGGACTCAGAGCTTGCTGTTTCAACTCCACATGACTCAAGGCTGTTAGAATAGTTCTGGATGTCACCAGGAGCATGCTCTTTTGCCCATCCTCTTCCTGGAGTCCCTTTCCCTGGCTCTCCCTGTCAATCATCTCACAGCCACTAGGCATCTTCTCTCCCTCAGCTCTTAGTGCAAAGGCCGGGTCCCTTTGTCCTAGTTCATTAGTGTGGTGGGAGGACTGGTCTTGGAGGCAGATGAGCAGAGACCCTTGGAGCTTTCACTCCTGTGCAAAGCAGATCACCCAAGTCTCTGTTTCCACATAAAAGCAGGACAGACCTCCTGCTGGAGCTTTGTGGCCTGTTCTCACTGATAAGCATGCTAGGCATTTGGTCTTTACTGCCAAGATACCATCCACAGACTCGGGCACGGTTTAGATGGACAGGAAGCACGTCTGGCCCTGAGCTAGCTGGCACGTGTGTAAAACTTGTCCATTGATCACCATGGCCTGGCACAGCCAAAATGTGACAGTCCTCTGGCACTCGTGAGATGCTGGAGAAACCTCCATGCTGCAGGCATTCCTATTCCCTTGCTGACCTTCCTGGAGTTGAGGAACTGCTAAGAGGAACCTTCTATCAATTGAGCAGCAGACTGAGTGGGTCTCCCTCTGCATTGGATTGATGGCCTGGGCTGAAACTGTACATTTCTTTGCAAGGCAGAGATCCTGGGAGTGGGCACTGGCAAGCCATCAACAGATGGCAGGGTGGCCTAGAGCAAGGAAGTCTGGGAATGTGGAGACAGAGGCAGGGTCTGGCCTCAGGTCTGCCACTTGAGTGGCTCTGGCCCAGAAAGCTGTCTGCTGACCTCTCCCTTGTGTTCCTTGGATGCCTACTTCTTGAGCTGGACTGACAAACATGTGCCTTCAGGGGTAGTGACTAGCCTCTTGATTACCTCTGCCAGCTTTCCCTGGCACTTCCTGTGCCACAGAAGGCACTCATCAGCTGTGTTGGGAGCCTCTGAAACCTCATGAGCTCTGCTTCTGGTGGAAGCTTCCTTAGCCTGCAGATGGCTGCCTATGGGTACTTGGGCTTTGCATAAAATCCTTTGCCAGCCTGTGCTGCACCCACTGACTGAGCCTTGTACTCAGCCAGAAGCCAGGTGACTCTAGGGAAGAGGGAAGTACCTTGGCCAGTGTCCCTTGTTAGGCCTGCCTGTATACCTGTCCTTCATACTCCTTAGAAGCCTGCAGTCTCTTCTGTTCGTATTTTCCCCATGGTAAATGTGGTCAGCTCTAAAGCTGGAGAATTGTTCTTGTACAGGTTCTCAGCCGGGCACTAAGGAGAATGGGGAGGATACTCGTAGATTTCCACATTTGCAGTTACCTCATTACCTCAAGGGAAAAGTGACATGTAATATTACCTTGTCCCTGAACACATACAACAGAAACAGACAATGAGATAGATAATTTCACACACACACACACACACACACACACACACACACACACACACACACACTGAACATTTTCAGTACTGTGCAGTACAAGTATCCCCAATGCCTGGGTATTGTGTGTGTCTTCTACTATGAAGTTACATGTCAGATTTTCTCTCAGGGTTCTACAACATCAGAAATGCTGGTGTTTCAGAGTCCTTTCCCATTGTTCCTGAGTCACCACAAGTGCTGGTGACTTTATTATCACTTTCTTATTGTAAGATTGGACAGTCTTCCTATGATGCTCTGGCTCTCTTCCCATCTTCTTTTTTCATGCTCTGTCCTTCTCCCTTAACATACCTGAATTGGTCACTGAGGAATTTCTGTCCTAAATATCCATGTGGCCTTCATTGACTCCAAGTTTACTTCCCAACCCCAACATTAGCTTGAGAGCTCCTCAAGGATCTTCTTGGTCCCTTCCTACTACTCTGCTGCAGACTATTATGTCCCTACCATCCTCTCAAGATACTCTTAGTGTAGTTTCTATTTCTTTATTACTCTTGAATGTTTTCAGGTCTTTGACTGAAATGACTCTTCTGTTAAGGTGTGCCAAGTATCCCATTACACACTCAATACCAAATAGTATGACAATCCTTCATTCCTATTCTATATTGTCCTAGTGCTCCTTGGATTTTAAAGCGTCCTGTGATAACTCTTTTTGTCTGTTCTATTCCTCAAATGATGCCATCAGTTTGTCCTTCTTCTCCTTAGTCCCTGCTCATTTCCTACAACACTTATTGTATTTCCATTCTCCACTGACTCCCACAGTCTTGAAATTTCTTGGAAACTAGATGTTGCCTGTTCAGACCCTCCCCAGCATCTAAATTTGGTCCTCACTTGCCAGGTGGACAGTAAATGAACAAAACATTCTGTTTACTATGCTTTTATTTATACTATTTGTTCAGTGAGTATATTCACAAATGTGTTTCTTTACAAGACATCAGACACATAGGAAAGACAGAACAAATCTGTTACCTTCCTCCACACACATTGTACTGGTTATTCCAAACTTTCAAGGAACAGGCTCTCTCAGTGGTACACTTTCTATTCATCACACGACACGACAGAAGGACTTCATTTAATAAGGTTAACACAACTGTTAATACCAAATGTCAACGACTGGAAAAAATAACATAAACTCCTCCTCAAATATATATTTAAACATATTGGGATTCTTAATCAACAGTGTTATAAAAGGAATACAAGATTACAATATCTATAGCAAACACTACTTCAAAGTTTAACAGTTAGCACTGGTCACAAATACTAAGTACAGTGCCCTCCCCACCCTCCACAACCTTTTGAATTTAGGACCCTGCCTATCTACTCCATAGAGTACTTTGGGTTCTCTTTTCCATTCCTAAGGGTCTGCCTAGGATCTTTCTAAGGAGCAGAATAACCCCTAGCACCTGAATTAAGAATAGCCTCAACCTCTGCATCATCATCTGAATCCCAGTCATAGTTACATGGCCAGTCTTTGGAGCATCGGTTCCGAACTCTTGCCACAAAATGCATGACTTTCAGCTTGCTGGATTCCACGTGTGCTCGAGGGCCCCAGAAGAACTCATACTCCACTGGACTGCTGCGGGGCACTGGCTTATAAATCAGATACCCTCTGCGCACAAACTCTTCTGTAACGACTTTCTTCGGATCTCCAAAGATGCTGTGCTGCCTCCCAGGCTGCATCCCTAACTTCCCCAGCACTTTCCACACCAGGGCCTCCTTTGCGCTGTTGCCCATAATAAAGATGAGGGCTAATATGGACATTAGGAGACTTTTCTTGGTTCCCTGAAAACTGCTCCGGGTAACAGGCTTTTGCACTAGGGCAGTGCTCGAGGCTTCTGCAGGGGTACTGGAGGCTTTCTCCGGGGTGCTTGTGTCTTCCTCCGGGCCGCTCAGGTATTCTTCGGGTATGCGCAGGGCCACAGAAGCCGCCATCGGGGTCTCAGAAGCCTCTGAGGCCTGGATCTTGCGATTGTTGCGATTCTCTTCAGCTGCCTTTGCGTTCCGTCGGCGCCGACTCTTTCGTCCCCGAGGCATGGCTCCTGCAAAGTGATGAAAGCCTGGAGCCCTAGGAGAACGCTTTCTGCAGCGTTGGAGAAAAGTGGCTATTTTCCGCAGGGTCGGCTGCCGAACCGCAAACGCCAGCGGAGTCTTTGTGGCAAGAAACCAGTCGCTTTTGGCCACAAAGACCTTTCCCAGGCGAGCCGCCTTGCGCAAGCAGTCGCCGCCCGCACACGCCGCAGCGCCAAGCGCGCGAGAAACCAGAGCAGCATTGGCCCCGCCTCTCCTGCCACGCACAAGCCAAACACCCAAGAGGAAGTGGGACTCTCCCGCACAGGAACTTCCGCTAGCCAAAAGGAAAAGGAGCGGGCTGCATTTTGAGTCCCACAATGGTAGTTGAGACTGCTAGGGGGCGGGGGTTGCAGATATTTGTCCTGTGCGCAGGAGCGAATGCCCGTCGTCTTTAGGCAGGTGCACACATCATCCTATTGGATCATAGGTTTTTGGCAAGCAGAAGGCCCTTCCAGTCTCAGCAAAAGCTGGCTGAGAGGGTTGGGGGAGGGGCACGGCGGGGCACAGTCTTGCAAGAGGTCAGCTGACCCCCAGCCCTCCTTGGCTGTCTTGGCTTACACAGCACATTCACTCTCCCGCCTGGCTTTCAGAAGGCGTTTATGTGTGGCTAATTAATTCGTGGGCCCATCAGGGACCCGAAGAATAGACTTAATGACCAAAGCGGTGGGTGAGGGGAGGAGGTGGGAGTGCAAAGGCAGCTAGCAGCGCGCAAGAGACGCGGAGCCTGCACACTGCTACGTGTTCGCCTGGTCAATTAAGCGGGGGCAGTGAGAAGATCAGACTTAGATTTGCGCAGCCTCACGGAGGCCAGAGTACTTCCTGGCAGGCCACAGAGGAAGCAATTAGAATAAGAAGCAGCTGGATGAAAGTGAGCTGTTGCCATGGGGACTGAGAGACAGAAAGGCATTTGAAGGGAGACCACTGGCAGGCTTCAGACAATGGGTGGGAATGGGGAGCAGAGACATGGGATGGTGCAGTTGGATCCTGGGTTTCTAGGCCGGCCAGCCAGCATACCTGCCTCGACTCGCTTCCCTCGGTGCACACTCTGAACTCTGTCCACTCCTTCTCTTGGCTCAGATTCCTCTGCCTGAAATGCCTTCCCTCCATCCTCCACTCTCTAAGTACCACCTGCTTCTCCCAGGCATCTTCCTCGCTCAAGTTTATTTCGGCCTGCCCCAAAGAGTAATGAGTCAGTTCCTACTCCCCCAAGGGAGGCCCCATAGCCAGGCATGCTGCTTTTCTTGTGTCATTTGAAGCGTGAACTTGCTCAGATCCTTCACCTCTCTGAGCCTGGCTTCCCCCCCTTTAAAGTGGATGTAACTCAAGCACTGGCTTCAGAGAGTTGTGCGAATTCAACGAAAAGCCTTTACTGCCTAGTAAGCACAGACTTTGCCTCTAAGTGCGTTTCAAGCAGCAGCAGCAGGTGAGAGTGGCATTTAAGAAATGCGCGTTGAGGGAATATGTGGTGGAGAGATTTTACATGTGTTCCTATTTTTGGAAAAAAATGATTTGTTTCAGTGTGAGTGTGCGTGTGTGCGCGCGCATGTGTCCCGTGTGCGTGTGCCCCGGGTGCTGTACATGAGGGGTTAGCAGAGGGCGTGGGATCCCCTGGGACTGACTTAGAGGTGTTGAGACCTGCTTGCTCTGGGTGCTGGCAACCTAACCTGATTCCCCTGGAAGAGCAGCGAGTGTTCTCTTAACTGCTGAGCCATTGCTCCTGCCCCTCCTATGTGCTCTGAGTCCTTACAAGGTAAATGGACATTTTCTGCATGATTCTCTGGAAGGAATGAAGCATGTGCTTGACAGTGTCTCAGCTGGGAAATGACCCCGTGGGGCTCATCGACTCTGACATCTCCCAGCTTTCTGGTGGAGTTCGTGGACTAGGATATGTTCTGATCTAAGGAGTGAACTCTGTGGTGGGCGAAGCCTGTCATTGGCAACAGCATCACCAGCAGAACTTCACCCCGTGAGCCCCAGACTCCTGTGTGAGAGTAGAAAGAAGACTCCTACTGGAGACTGAAAGCCACTGAGATCAGAGCTGGGGACATGAGTTTGGGGCCAGTTTGTATCTCTCCCAAGCCTTTGATGAGGTTATGGGACATCCCACTCCTCTGACTTGTTCACTACAGAAAAAGCTGGTCTTTCTGACATGCTCCATCCAGACGGCCTCCTGTCTCTGTGGAAGTTAATACTAAATACTACTATTTTTTTCAGTCTTTTCTTTCATTCTTGAGATTATGATATAATTGCAGCATTTCTTTCTTTCTTGTCCTCCCTCCAAACTGTCCCATATACCCTCCCCTACTGTCCTTCCAATTCAGGCCTTTTTTTTTTTCCACTAATGGTTATTCCATGAATATATGTATATACAAATAGAAGTATGTATTCCTAAATATAACCTGTTCAATCTGTGCTATGTCATTTGTATGTACGCTTTGGAGCTGATCATTTGGCATTGGACAAGCAGTTGGTGTGCACTCCCCTTGGAAAGAGTATTTCTTCTGCTCCCAGATGTCCTTGGTCACTTGCAGTTCTTTGTGTAGGGTGGAAATCTCATGCACTTTCTCCAGTTCACTTTGTTTATTGCTGTCCTCCTTGTTCAGTGTTCACAATGTCTGTTGGTGAGACTTGATGAGTGTGGCTTCTGACAATCCCAGGAGACACAATCTCACAGCTAACTCCCTGATACTCTGGCTCTTACAGTCTTTCTGCCCTGTCCCCCCTTCCATAGTGGTCCCTGAGCCTTTAGAGAAGGCCATCTGGACTTGAATATTTTATTAATTCATTTTCATATTTGTGATTATATTGTAATGAATAGTTATATGATTAAACTATATAATAATTTGTTTCTATTTTGACACTATATATGAGAATATAATTCCCAAAGTTCACTTTTTTACTGAAGGTTTTTTTTTTAAATAAGAAAGTGTACTAATACTTCCTACTTGGGAAATTGATTTGGGGCACATTTAATACTGCTCTCCCTTCTGCCACATTGAGGAGAGGGTGCCATTCCCTGTCATTGTCTTTACCTAAATGAACCATTATTTCAAGCCGAAAGGACAGTACAACTCTCCAAGTCCCATAGATACAGCAGATAAATAATGCACAGCCTAAGACCATCAACTCTCAAAAGGGTTTCAGTGATTGAAAACTATTCTCTCTCTGGGTCCTTTATCAGTGTGACATGAGGATCATGAGGAATTTTAGTTTATAATATTATTATACACACTGTATAGTCACACCACAATTTATTACACTATTTTCCTACTGCTTAAACATATTTGCTCATATTTAAAAGCAGTGTTTCATATTCATTTGTATACTTGTGTACATGTTTGTATTTCTAGTCACAGAGTTAGTGGTTTGGGTGGTTTTTGTGCATGTAAATCATGATGTAAATATCCAGGCTTATTCCATGAATAATTTGGTCCTTCCTTAGGAAGCATCAGCAGCAGTGAATGAAGTGTATCATTCTCACCACATCTGGGTTTTCCCAAAGCACTGTTAGATGTATAATACATTAGCAATCAGATGGGTAAACTAAAACATATTATTGTAACTTTTATATATGATTAGCATAAAATAAAGTACATAAACTAATGTACAATTTGATACATTTTTTTCTTTTCTTGGATAGTTTAATTTTATATTTCAAATGTTATCCCCTTATTCATATTACTCTCCCCAAAGCCCCTATCACATCCCCCTCCCCCCTGATTCTATGAGGATACTCTCCCACCATACACTCCCTCCCAACTCCCTGCCCAGGCATTCCCCTACATTAAGACATTGAGATTGAGCCTTCACAGGACCAAGGGACTCCTATTGATGCCAAATAAGGCCATCCTCTGCTACATATGCAACTGGAGCCATGGGTCCTTCCATGTGTACTCTTTGGTTGGTGTGCCGTGGATCCCTTCATGTGTACTTTTGGTTGGTGGTTTAGTCCCTGAGAGCTCTGGGAGGGGACTGATATGGTTGTTTTTCCATGGAGTTTCAAACTCCTTTCAGCTCCTTCAGTCCTTTCTCTAACTCCTCCATTTGGGGATTCCATTCTCAGTCCAATGGTTGGCTATGAACATCTGCCTCTGTATTTGTAAGGTTATAGCAGAGCCTCTCAGTAGACAGCTATATCAGGCTCCTGTCAGTATACAACTCTTGGTATCATAAATATTGGCTCGGTTTGATGACTGTATATGGGATGGATCCTCAGTTTGGGCAGTCTCTGGATGGCCTTTCCTTCTGTCTCTGCTCCGCTATTTGTCATAGAATTTCCTCCTGTGAGAATCTTGTTCCCACCTCTAAGAAAGACTGAAGCATCCAAACTTTGGTTTTCCTTCTTGAGCTTCATGTGGTCTGTGGATAGTATCTTGGGTTTTCTGAGCTTTTGGACTAATATCCATTTATCAGTGAGTGTATACTATGTGTGTTCTTCTGTGATTGGGTTACCTCACTCAGGATATTTTCTAATTCCAGCTATTTGCCTAAGAATTTGATGAAGCCATTGTTTTTAATAGGTGAGTAGTACTCCATTGTGTAAATGTACCACATTTTCTGTATCCATTTCTCTGTTGAGGGACATCTGGGTTCTTTTCAGATTCTGCCTATTATAAATAAGTCTGCTATGAGCATAGTGGAACATGAGTTATTGTTAGATATTGGAGCTTCTTTTGGGGTATCTGCTGGGTCCTCAGGTAGTACTATGTCCAATTTCTGAGGAACCGCCAGACTGATTTCCAGAGTGATTGTACCAGCTTGCAATCCCACCAACAATGGAGGAGTGTTCCTCTTTCTCCACATCCTCACCAGAATCTGTTATCACCTGAATTTTTTTAACTTTATTTTAAAAAACAAAGATAAATGTACAGATTTTTAAGCATTTTTGCATAAAAGTATACAAACACATTTTATAAGGTTGTAATTAAATATTTGTGGGTACCTATACATACACATATGTATATTTGTAACAATAATATAAGAAAAGAGGTTATTAATTTGAGGATATAGGAGAGAAACTGGGAGAGGCTGTAGGAAAAAAAGGGGGATATCACCTGAATTTTTAATCTTAGACATTCTGATTGATATGAGGTGGAATTTCAAGGATTGTTGTGATTTGCATTTTCATGATGACTAAGGATGTTGAACATTTCTTTAGGTGCTTCTCAGCCATTCAGTATTCCTCAATTGAGAATTCTTTCTTTAGCTCTGTACCCCATTTTTAACAGGGTTATTTGGGTTTCTTGATTATAACTTCTTGAGTTAGATATTAGCCCTTTAACAAATGTAGGATTAGTAAAGGTTGTTTCCCAATTTGTTTGTTGCCATTTTGTCCTCTTGACAATGTCCTTTGCCTTACAGATTTATGATTTTATGAGGTCTCATTTGTCTATTGTTGATCTTAGAGCATAGGCCATTGGTATTCTAGACAGGAAATTTCCCCCTGTGCCCACCATGTGTTCCAGCCTCTTCCTCATGTTCTCTTCTAATAATTTCAGTGTACCTGGTTTTATGTGGAGGTCCTTGATCCACCTGGACTTGAGCTTTGTACAGGGTAATAAGAATGGATCTACTTGTATTCTTCTACATGCTGACCACCAGTTAAACCAGCACCATTTATTGAAAATGCTGTCTTTTTTCCACTGGATGGTGTTAGCTCCTTTGTCAACAATCAAGTGACCATAGATGTGTGGGTTCATTTCTGGGTCTTCAATTCTGTTCCACTAATCTACCTGCCTGTCTCTGAACCAATACTATGCAGTTTTTATCATGATTGCTCTGTAATATAGCTTAAGGTCGGGGATGGTGATTCCCCTAGAAGTTCTTTTATTGTTGAGAATAGTTTTCACTATCTTGGGATTTTTTGTTATTCCAAATGAATTTGCAAATTGTTCTTTCTAACTCTGAGAAGAATTGAGTTGGAATTTTGATAAGGATTTTGATGGGGATTGCATTGAATCTATAGATTGCTTTCCAGCAAAATGGGAATTTTTACTATATTAATCCTGCCAGTCCTTAAGCATGGGAGATCTTTCCATCTTCTGAGATCTTCTTTGTTTTTTTTTTTTTTTTTTCTTCAGAGACTTGAAGCTCTTGTCATACAGATCTTTCACTTGCTTAGTTAAAGTCACACCAACGTATTTTATATTATGTGTGACTAATGTGAATTGTATTGTTTCTCTAATTTCTTTCTCAGCTTGTTTACCCTTTAAGTAGAGGAAGGCTACTGATTTCTTAGGGTTAATTTTATATCCAGCCTCTTTGCTGATATTATTTATCAGGTTAAGGAGTTCTCTGGTGGCTATCATATCATCTGCAAATACTTATATTTTTATTTCTTCCTGTCAAATTTGTACCCCTTTGATTTCCTTTTGCTGTCTAATTGCTCTGACTAGGACTAGTACTACATTGAATAGGTAGGGGGAGAGTGGGCAACCTTGTCTAGTCCCTGATTTTAGTGGGATTGCTTTAAGTTTCTCTCCATTTAGTTTGAATCTACATTCTGGCTTGCTGTATATTGCTGTATATAGTTATGGGCCTTGGATTCCTGATCTTTCCAAAACTTTTAACATAAAGGGGTATTGAATTTTGTCAAATGCTATCTCACTATCTAATAAGATGGTCGTGGGGTTTTGTTCTTTGAGTTTGTTTATATAGTAGATTACGTTGATAGGTTTCCATATTGAAACATCAAGCATTGGTATGAGGTCTTCTTTGAAGGTCTGATACAATTCTGCACTAAACCAAACTGATCGTGGGCTTTTTATTGGGGGGGTGTTGGGAAATGTTCAATGGCTGCTTCTTTAGGGATTATGGAATTGTTTAGATGATTAATTGGTTTATTTGATCCCAATTTAACTCTGATAACTGGTATATGTCTAGAAAATTGTTCACTTCCTCCAGATTTTCCTGTTTTGTTGCGTATAGGCTTTTGTAGTGGGATCTGATGTTTTCTTGAATTTCCTCAGGTTTTGTTGTTATGCTTCCCTTTTCATTTCTAATTTTGTTAATTTGGATACTGTCTCAGTACCCTCTGGTTAGTCTGGCTACGGGTTTATCTATCCTTTTGATTTTCTCAAAAACCAGCTCCTGGTTTTGTTGATTCTTTGTATAGTTCTTTCTGTCTCTACTTGTTTGATTTCTGTTCTGAGTTTGATTATTTCCTGCTGTCTACTTCTATCGGGTGTATCTGCTTCTTTTTGTTCTGGAGCTTTCAGGTGTGCTGTGAAGCTGTTAGTGTATACTTTCTCCAGTTTCTTTTTGGAGGCACTCAGAGCTATGAGTTTTCCTCTTAGCACTTCTTTCAATGTGTGTCATAAGTTTTTGTATGTTGTCCCTTCACCTCAATTAAATTGTAAAGTCTTTAATTTCATTTCTTCCTTGATCAAGTTATCACTGGTGGAACATTGTTCAGCTTCCATGTATATATGGACTTTCTGGTTTTTGTCATTGTTGTTGTTTGCTTGGAATTTTTTTCTAACCTTTTCTCTGAGGTAGTGTCTGTCTTTGTCACTGAGTGCATTTCTTGTATGAAGCAAAATTCTGGGTCCTGTTTACATATCCAGTCTGTTATTCTATATCTTTTTATTGGAGAATTAAGTCTACTGATGTTAAGAGATATTAAGGAAAAGTGATGCTTCCTTTTAGTTTTGTGGTTAGAGGTGGAATTAGGTTTGTGTTGCTATCTTCTTTTCAGTTTGTTGAAAGAAGATTACTTTCTTGCTTTTTTTTAGGGTTTAGTTTTCCTTCTTGCATTGGAGTTTTCCATCTATTATCCTTTGTAGGACTGTATTTGTGGAATGATATTATGTAAATTTATTTTTGTCATGGAATATCTTGATTTTTTTCATCTATTTTAATTGAGAGTTTTGCTGGATATAGTTGCCTGGGCTGGCATTTATGTTCTCTTAGGGTCTGTTGCCCTGGATCTTCTAGCTTTCATAGTCTCTGTTGAGAAGTCTGGTGTAATTCTGATAGGTCTTCCTTTATATGTTACTTGTCCTTTTCCCCTTACTGCTTGTAATATTCTTTCTGCGTTTTATGCATTTTGGTGTCTTGATTATTATGTGACAGAAGAAGTTTCTTCTCTGGTCCAGTCTACTTGGAGTTATGTAGGCTTCTTGTGTGTTCATGGGCATCTCTTTCTTTAGTTTAGGGAAGTTTTCTTCTGTAATTTTGTTGAACATATTTCCTTACCCTTTAAGTTGTGAATCTTTGCTCTCTTCTATACCTATTATCCTTAGGTTTGGTCTTCTCGTTGTGACCTTTATTTTTTGGATGTTTTGGGTTAGGAACTTTTTGCATTTTGCATTTTCTTTGTTGTGTCAATGGTTTCTATGCTATCTGCTGCCCCTGAAATTCTCTCCTCCATCTCTTGTATTCTGTTGGTGATCTATGACTCCTGATCTCTTTCCTAGGTTTTCTTTCTCTAGGGTTTTCTCCCTTTGTTATTTCTTTATTGTTTCTATTTTCATTTTTTAGATCCTGGATGCTTTTGCTCAATTCTTTCACCTGTTTGGTTGTATTTTCTGTAATTCTTTAAGAGATTTTTATGTTTCCTCTTTAAGTACTTCTACCTGTTTACCTGTGTTGTCCTGTATTTCTATAAGGGAGATATATATATATATATATCTCCCTTATAGAAATATATATATATATATATATATATATATATATATATATATATATATATATAATTTCTAAAGTGTTCTGTCATCATTTTGAGATGTGATTTTAAATCTAAGTCTTGCTTTTCTGGTGTGATTGGGTATCCAGGATTTGCTGTAATGGGAGTCCTGGGTTCTGATGATGCCATGTAGCCTTGGTTTATGCTGGTTATGTTCTTGCACTTGCCTCTCCCTATCTGATTATCTCTAGTGTTACCTCCCCTTGCTGTCTCTGACTGGAGCCTGTCTCTCCTGTGATTCTCATTGTGTCAGAACTTTTCAGAGTCCTGCTGTCTCTGTGATCAGGTGATTTTGGAATCCTGTGGTCCTGACATCCTGGGCATGTCAGAGCTCCTGGGAGTCAAGCTGTCTCTGGGATACTGAAATCCTGATGTGACCAAGCTCCTGAGATCCTGTTGTGTCAGAGCTCCTGGGAGTCAACCTTTCTCTGGGTATTGTAGGAGTGGGTGAGGAGCCAGAACCCTGGGTTTGCTCCAGGCACAGGTGCAAGCTGAAAAGGAACCTGTGCCTCTGGCTGAGTGGGAGTTTGTGTTTCCTTGGTTTCTGTGGTGGTCCTAGTTACATTGGATGTTGGAAAAGATGTTGTGGCCTCAACTTTGTTCTTGAGTGTGTTAGAGTTCCAGTGTTCCTGGGTGTGTCCAATCTCCTAGGAGTCAAGCTTCCTCTGTGATCCTGGCATTTCAGAGCACCTAAGAGTTGGGCTTTCTCTGGATGTTATAGGTGTGGGTGAAAAGTCAGTACACCAGGTCTGCTCCTGGTGCAGGTTAAACTGTAAGGAACCAGTGCCACTGACCAGACTGGGATCCAGTTACTCTGGATGTTGGGGTAGTTGTTGTGGCCTCCTCACCTGCGATCCTGACCGATTCAGAGCACCTGGAAGTCAGGCTCCCTCTGGGTGTTGTGGGAGTGAGTGCAGAGCCAGACCAATTTGATACATTTTAATGTATGTGTGTAACTTTTGGTAGAATTAATATAATCATTGTATTCTTTTAAAATAGTTTATTACATTTTGAGGGGGGTGTGCACATATGCTGCAGCATGCTAGTGAAGGCCAAAGAACAACCTTAGGAGTAGTTTCTTTCATCCTCTACTGTGTGGGTCATCTGGTTTGACTGCATCTTCCCACAACCTGCTGAGCCATTTCACCAGTCCAGATGTTATATTATTTATCATCAAATTCATTCATGCCCCTTTATAATTGTCTCCCTTGTTGCTTTATTCCATCTTTCCTCGATCCTAGGCACATTTGTCAGCTTTCTATTACATTAGATTTCATTTCATTCCCTGCCATTTATGTACATAAATTTAAACTGCCTTTCTAGCTTTTAATTTTTTTTATCAAATGGTCTTCAATTACCATACAAAGTATTGGGGTTCATAGTTTCATTAGCAAAATAAACACTATAATATTTTGTTCTTCTTTGTTTTAATATTTGAATCTTTTATTTTATTTTTAAATTTTTGAGATTATAGTGTAATTACACTTTCTCCCTCCAGACTCTCCCATGTAACCCTCCCTGCTCTTCAAATTTATAGCTTCATTTTCTACCAGAAACCTTCAGAATTCTCCATGTGCCCCTCCCCTATTCCCTTACCCACTCCTCCCCTTCCTCTTGCTCCCCCCACCTGAAATACTTCTTCCTCTTTTCTTGCCTTATAATGTTCTCTCTTGGTCCACACTCATCCCTCCCTTTAGACATCTTCCATAATCCCTTTTCTACTTTCATTAACAGCTATGTGTCTATATATATATGTTTTCCATATGGCAGAAAAAAATATTTTGTCTTATTTTGTTTAACTTAATGATCTCCAGTTCCAATAATTTTCTTGAAATTATTTTTCTTGAGAAAAAATAACATTTTATTTTTCTTTATGGAAAAGTAAAATTCTTTTGTGTGTGTATGTGGTAAATTTTCTTTATCTGCTCTTCGCCTGGTACATAGCTAGGCTGGTTCCAAATCTTGGCTATTGTTAGCAGAGCACTAATATATGTGGAGATGCAAGCATCTCTGTGTCAGGATGTAGAGTCCTTAAGGTCAGTATCCAGGAGTAGTACAGACTCATATGTAGTTCTATTTTGATTTTTTTGAGAAAAGTGCACATTGATTTGTAAAATATCTATACTACTTCCCGTTCCCACCATGGTTCCTTTTACTTGTTTCATATCCTCATTATATTTATTTCTTCCTCTGGCAACAAATAATGATTTACAAAACAAGATATATACTTGCTGCATAGTCCTGGCTTTGAAAAGGTGATCTTTCTTGCCCAGCCTCCAAACTGCTGACATTAAAGCCATGAACTGCCGAACTCAGGTTAAGAATCAGTGCCCTCCCCCTTGTTTGAATGAATCCACTCAACATCATTTTCTTTTGGTTCCCCTGAATGACACATCAATATACAGATACAATACATATTGTTTAATTGGTCACCCATGGATGACCATTTTAATGATTTGCAGCATAGGTCAATAATCAAAAACAGATGGCAAGGACATGCTTTTACTTTTAAATAAGCAGAAAACATGTTTCTTTTAATTTATTAATTTTATGAATACATTTTGTTCTTTGGCAGTTACGATTATAATTTGTCTTATTTATTTTTTAAGATTTATTTATTTATTTATTTATTTATTTATTTATTTATTTATTTATTTATTTATTTAGTGAGTATACTGTAGCTGTTTTCAGACAGGCCAGAAGATGGTTGTGACCACCATGTGGTTGCTGGAAATTGAACTCAGGACCTCTGGAAGAGCAGTCAGTGCTCTTAACCACTGAGCCATCTCTCCAGCCCCCTGTCTTATTTATTATTACTAATGCATGCTGTGTATATTATTAGTGTGGGCATACTCACACCATGGCATACATGTAGAGGCCACAGTCAATTTTGTGGAGTCACTTTTCTCTTTCTGCTTTTGCGTGGACTCTAGAGCTCTGGTCAGAGTTTCACGACAAGTGTTTTTAACTTCTGAGCAATCTTGCTGTCCCTTTTTAAATTAAAATTTTAGGTTATTATTCAGTATGATAGGTTCATACATACTTGTTCTTACCCACTTCCCTCTTGCAGTGGTTTCCTAGTCCTGCTGTTTCCCTTCAGCTTGTTCCCTTCCTTTCCTCTTGCTAGTCCTCCTGCACACCACTCCTGCTTTTAAGTCACCTACATTTCTCTTTATAAGCCTTCTCTTTCTCCTTCCTCATCCCTCCCTTAAAATATCTTCTTCCACCAAATGTGGTGGTACATGTCTACAGTCCCAGTGCTTGGAAGACAATGTCAGGAAGACTACAAGTTGGAGGCTAGCCTGGGCTAGAACCTTAAAAACAAAAGAAAGGCTCATGAGGGAAGGTTTTGCTTCCAAACCTGACAATCTGGAACTCACATGGTGAAAGGAGAGAATATACTCCAGCACTAACACAGACACACACACAGACACACACACACACACACACACACACACACACACACACACACACACACCAAAATAAATGTAAAATGTAGAAACCCAGAAAAACAACTAAAAGAACCCAAACAAATCAAAATCAAAACAAAAAGATCTTTTTTCCCCTTTCAGGGTCCCTTCTACTCATGTTACTGATCAGTTTCTTCCAAAATAATCCTCCTCTGTGTGTGTGTGTGTGTGTGTGTGTGTGTGTGTGTGTGTGTGTGTGTGTGTTCCACTAAGGTTAATTAAGGTTGCTCATATAACATGGGTAGGTTATTTAATGACGTATGGGCAATTTACTAGTAGCTAAATCACTGAAGAAACTTATTCTCCCTCCCCTAGCAACCATTAACTGCCAGTAGCTCCTCAGCCAGAGGTGGGGGCCTCACAAACCCTTGACCAGCCGTGATAGAATGTTGAAGAGCTCCACCTTGTGTAAGTAATGATAGCTACTGTGTACGTGATTTAAAAAGCCACAGCATATCTAGAGAACTGTGGTTCCTAGCACTCTTACCCATCCTCCAGTTTTTACCTCCTTCCCACCTTGTCTTCCACTGTGTTTCCCGGGCCCTGGAAAAATGCATATAGACTTTCCTTTCAAGGGTGAGCTGTGTTCAATGTACTCTCACCATTTGACCAGTTAGGAGTCTAGGCATTCACCATCATGCACTGCAGAAAGAAGCTTCT
Source organism: Micromys minutus (assembly GCF_963924665.1). NCBI lineage: Eukaryota > Metazoa > Chordata > Mammalia > Rodentia > Muridae > Micromys > Micromys minutus. The sequence goes on along the minus strand of NC_137970.1, from coordinate 17,505,371 downwards.
TGGCCCCATGCCAAGAGCAACACTAATCTATAGGGATAAATATGAAGATTTAGAAGGTAGTTTGACTCCACATCCATTTAGCAAATCAACAGTAATATATTTTCCCCAGAGGCCTGTGACCTCCACAGCTATAAGCTTTTAACCAGAGTTATATCAGACATGAGTTCCTTTCAGGGGAGCAGATCTCAAATACAAGTAGAAAATGGCCAGTTATCCTCAAAACAGTCACTTTTTTCTTTTTCCTTTTCTTTTCTGATTTTATTGGATATATCTTATTTACATTTCAAATGTTATCCCCTTTCCCAGATTCCCCTCCATAAAACCCCTATTCCATCCCACCCCCCTGCTTCTATGAGGGTGCTTCCCACCCACCCACCCACTCCCGCCTCCCGGCCCTAACATTCCCCTACACTGGGGTATTGAGCCTTGGCAGGACCAAGGGCTTCTCCTCCCATTGATGTCCAACAAGGCCATCCTCTGCTGTGTGTGCAGCTGGAGCCATGGGTCCCTCCATGTGTACTCTTTGGTTGGTGGTTTAGTCCCTGGGAGCTCTGGTTAGTTGGTTTTGTTGTTCTTATGGAGTTGTAAACCCCGTCAACTCCTTCAATCTTTTCTCTAACTCCTCCATTGGGGACTCTGTTTTCAGTTCAGTGGTTGGTTGTGAGCCTCCACCACTGTCATGCTCTGGCAGGACCTCTTAAGAGACAGCTATAAAACAGTCAGTTTAACTTTTAAGATTTTTACAGACAAGTTGACATATTTTAGTATTAAATCTATGATTTTTATGCACATGTAGATTTATGTTACTACCTGTACAATCCAGCTACAGCATCCCAAAATATTTCCTTATGCAATTTTTTCATGGTTGTACCATCTCCCCAGCCCTGATATATGATACCCACAATTTCCTTATATTTTGACCTCCATCCTTTATAAAATGTCTCATGTTTCATGTATGTATGTGTATATATGTGTGTATATGGGGGAAATATGAAGTATTAGAACTTTCTAACTTAATAAAAGACTCAATATTTAGCTTCATTGGTGTATAAATTTATATATATATATATATATATATATATATATATATATATTTGAGCTGATTAAATGTCTCAGTGATGAGGCATATGCTATACAAGCCTGACAGCCTGAGTTTGAGCCCCAGAACCCAGCAAACGTAGGGGAGAACAGACACTGCAGGGTTGTCCTCTAATCCCCACAAACCCATCATGGCATGTGTGTCCCTGTTGTACATGGTGCACACACATATACACAATATAAGGGTTAAGTGTCTTCAGGGCCTGGAGAAAATGATCTAGAAGCCTCTTCACCGAGGACTAGTTCTCAAGCTGCCAAGGGGGAAAAGCAATCATAATTTTACCTCACCGTGAAGGCTATAAACCACAACAATGACAAATGTGTTGTTCCCACTAGTGAAATAGCGGCACTTATGTCTTGGAGGTAACTAAAAACTGTCTAGTTGGATTTAAGGCCCACTTAATAGGATGGAATTTGTGCCTGGTACTGTAAACATAGTCTAAACACGGCTAGAGACGTCATAGACCCTAGAGTAGAACCTATTTCTACCACTTACACAAACCAATATAATTTCTAAATATGTTCTAAATACTTATTCTTATTTCCACAGAGAAGCATAGCTCTTCTCCCTCATCAAAGAAGCTTCTTTTTGCAATAGACAGAGATCATTACAAAGGCATTCCCCTGGTCAAAATGCAGAGAACTTCAGATCGTGGGGTACCCAGCCCTAACTGATATATCTACCACTCAGTCTCTATACCTGAGGCTCAAGGAAATTGTGGAAGAGGAAGTGTAAAAAGATCATACGAGATTGAGAATTGGGATATCTGCTGTGACATTGTGTGCTCTGGACCTGGCAGGGAAGGAACTCGCAGGAAATTTCAACAATGTGGTTGCTTAAATAAGACCAACGTTACCAGTTGACAGGCCAACTTATATGGGGCAAATCTCACAAGGCCCCACACATAAATGAAGAGTTAGAAGCAATCAAGAGCTTCTGAGAGAGGGAGATTCAGTTTCCCTCAGGGATTAGCCCCTGTGGTGGGTTAGCAAAATGATCAGCCCAGAACAATTTACATATAAGTAACACTAGATGGAGTCAGTAGGTGCGTGTGTGGGGGGGCAATAATAAAGAAGAGATTATTAATTTGAGAAGAAGTAGAAAAGGAGGAGTGATGGAAATAATATAAATATACTAATGTATGAAAATTTCAAAACAAATAGTTAGATAAAAAGTATCATGAGTCTATGTGTGTTTGTGTGTTCATATATGTAAATGCAGGTGTACATGTGCCATGGCATGTTTGTGCAGATTAGAGAACAGACAGCCTTAAGTATTTCTCCTTACCTTCAACCTTACTTGAGACAACATCTTTTTGGGCCTTGCTACTGTGCATAACAGCCCCTGGAATTTCTGGGGAGTCGCCTGTCTTTGTCTTCCATCTGGGATTATAGATACAAACTATCACACTTGGCTTTACCTAGGTCCTAGGGTTTCAAACTCAGGTCCTCACATTTCCACAGCCAGTAATTTACTAAGGGAGCTGTCTCTCTAGCCTTCAGTTCATTATTGCTGATAGTCCACTATCTGGCTTATTGTATATTTGCAAAAAATACTCAATAAAATGAAATCACACAACAAAATTTAACAAAAAAAGTTTCTTATAACACTCAATTATTTTTACAAACCCGATTTACTAAATGACATTTATTATAGTTAATACTTTCTAATATGATATCAAGGTCTACTGGATAGAAAATGATATGTGTCTTGTCTGTGTCATCCAATGTGACTTAGATTAAACAATCATATTTAGCTGATCCCTGTTTATTTATTTTTTTAAAACAGCTTTATTTTACAAAACAAAGATAAATGTACAGATTTTAAACATTTTTTGCTTAAAATTATACATTTTTGTCAGTACTTTTTTCAGATTTTAACATTATTTTTACATAAAACTATATGAATATATTTTTTTGATCCCTGTTTATATGCAACTCAATGATGCACATAATATGGTAGTTGTGTTGGTGCTATGGCTCAGCTGATAGGTGCTTCCAAGCCTGATGACTTGAGTTTGATCTCTAGGGCCCACATAGTGGAAGGAGAGGACTGACTCCCCCAGGATAGCCATTGAATCACACACACACACACACACACACACACACACACACACACACACACACACACACATACCCCTGGAGTTTAAATATAAGACACCATGGCAATGGCCATAATCTAACAAATGGAGCTTTCTGAACAAAGAACATTGATAAAAAAATACACCAGTTTCTATGGAAAATACGAAATATCACCGTGGCAAGGGACGTCCAAGTCAAACACTTTCAATGTTTAAATGGAAGAGGCTGAAGCTTGGTTCCGGCTTTCTCTACAAGCTTGAATGAACACTAACACTGACCTGTTGCTAGGTATTGTGCAGCACTAATGGCCATCACAGGGACAACACTGAGCAGGTTCTTGCGTTTTAGAACTTCACAGTGTGGACACAGGTAGAGATCTTGATGGTATCCTTTATTTTTATGTTTAAGTTAATTTTCAATTTAGCATCCAGCATGATAAATTTCACTGGGCCTTTTTCTTTCTTTTTTTTAAAAGACTTATTTGTTTATTTATTATATATAAGTACACTGTAGCTGTCTTCAGACATACCAGAAGAGGGCAACAGATCCCATTACAGATGGTTGTGAGCCACCATGTGGTTGCTGGAATTTGAACTCAGGATCTCTGGAAGAGCAGTCAGTGCTCTTAACCACTGAGCCATCTCTCCAGGCCTCATTGGGCCTTTTTCATATGTAGACCATTATGCTTTGCTCTAATTTGTTCCTGCCTCCCATGTTCCAATCTAACTCCCTGCCCCACTTGTTTATAACCTATCGCTATTAACGCTTTGTGAATTTCATCCAATGGATTTTGACCATACTCCTTCTCCATTCCTCCTCTGAGCTCTTCATAGGTTCATCCCCACCTCCCTATTCCCCATCTTTATATTTACTTTTAAAAAATAATAACCCATTGAGTCCAGTTTGTGCTTCATGTATACTGATGGGTGGGAATTTGCCAAATGTGGATAACTTACACCCTTAAAGAAAGCTGACTCCCCTCCCTGTAGAAGCGTCTTCTGTCAATAGCTCTTCAGTTAGGGGTTGGATCTCTGGAGCACATCTCTTGCCCATGTCCTGTCGTGTCCAGAAAACAGTGTTTTACTCCAGTCCTCCCTGGCCTCTGCCTCTTAGCATCTTTCTGTCGCTGTCTTCCTCACTTGCCCACCCACCCCAAGCTCTTAGCAGGGAAGCAATATAAATGTCTCTTTTGTGGCTCTGTAGCACACAGACATTTATTCTCTGCACTTCAACCAGCTGTAAGCTTCTATGTTAGCCACTGTCAACAACACAAAGAAATTTCTCTGATGTGGTCTGAGAGTTTCACCAACCTATGGGTATAGAGATATGAATTTCAAATTTCAAGTTACCCAACGTTTTCTGGACCCCATTCCCTTAAATGTCCTCTTTTGCTTTCTTGTCATATGTATTTTATTATCCTCTTAATTTCTCTTCTATCTCATCCTTTAAACTATTTTTCTCCCTTACCACAGTCCCCCTTTTAGTTTACACACACACACACACACACACACACACACACACACACACACACACATATAAACACACTTAAATCTTGGTTCCACATATGAGGAAAAAAATGTTGTTCCTTATTGATAGTCATCTATTCACCAGACTTTTTGCACCTGTTAAAATCTTATTATTTCAGACAAGGAAAGGAAGGAAATGATTTTTAAAATGATTTTTAAAACTAAGTGATACTAGGGCTAGAGAAACTGGCTGTTAAAAGCACTGACTGTTCTTTCAAAGGATACAGGTTCAATTCCCAGCAATCACATGGAGGGTCACAACTGTGTGTAACTCCAGTTCCAGATAACCTAATCCTTTAACATAGGCAGACATGCAGGCAAAACATCAAATGCACATAAAATAAAAATGAATGTGTTACTTTTAAAAAAAAAGTAAAGTGACAAGGTTAAAGCCAGGGTTTCCATCTAAGCGGTAACAGGAAAACAAATTGGGACAAAAATCAAACAGACCCAGCTCTTTCCAGTTTTTCCTGGTAATATTTCATCTATGTGGTGTAGGTGTCACTTACCTTGAGATAGTTAATGATCTTCCTTAACCTTCAGAGTATCACTAAATATCGCTCCATCTTGTTTCTGTCCCTGGTCCTGGAGCCGCCTGTCTTTCCGTTCTGCCCCAGCCATCATCACTTTTGCTGCAGTTAATGTGTTTGCATGTTTGTCTACCTGCTTGACAATGAGATAAGAGCTCATATCCAGCCTGGGAGATGTCAATCTGCTATTTACTCAGCAGAACCTTAAACATACTGGTCAGTAAAGATGTAATTGGATTATTCATGAGACGAGCTCTTTACCTGAAAAAATACTAGTGACTCTTATTTGGTCCTTTATGATAACATGCAATATATTATTAATGGTAGACTTCTAGCATCACTTTCTAGTGTATGCATTAGTCAATGTAAATAAGGCTAGATGCTGTGTGCTCTTTGTTGTTTGTTTTGTTTTGTTTTCCGAAGCAGGGTTTCTCTGTATGGCCCTGGCTGTCTTGCACTCACTTTGTAGACCAAGTGTGGTGGTGTGGATCTTTAGTCACAGCACTCAGGAGGCAGAGGCAGGTGGAACTCTGGGAGTGGAAAGCCACTTTTCCTTACAATCCGTGTGACTAGACTAGTATATTAATCCTACTGGAAACTGTACTTGAGAGAAAGAGAGAAAATAGTTGTGATGGGCTGTCTCATACAGCGCTACAGATAATATATATCATTTATGCTCATATGTCATTGGTCAGAAGCCTCCCCCCCAACAGTCCTCCTCAAAACAAAAGGGATTTGGAAGTATTGTTTGGCTGTGTGACCAGGATAGAACTAGCTGTCCATGAGCCTACTTGCTTGTACCTTAAGTAGATTTTTCTCTTTCATTTGTGCACTTGGATTGAAGCCCTCAGTCTGAGTTCCTTCTAAGCCTTCATATCGCTTTGTACATGTCAATCAAGAAGGGGCACTCAGAGTTCATTGAGTAGCACGGAAGGATCCCTAGGCAGTGAGTGCTATTGCTACATATCAGACCACTATAGGTGATCTCTGTCAATACAGTGAAGGCACACGTTTCTCTTGGTTTCTTTTCGTTTGAGCACTTTTTATATTTGTTTGTTTGTTTGTTTTTGCAACATGTGACCAAGTAATTTTTACTTCAAACTTGTTTATAAGGAAGTTCATAATAGAAAGCATTTGCATGTTTATTGCTGTGTTTGGTTCGTGTCTGGTTATACCCTAGAAATCCTACTCTAGAGAACCCCAGGAAATGCATAGAAGTTGTCAAACTTTCACCTAGTAATTCAATTATCACAGCATTTGAAAAATTGACCCTCCAGGGGTCCACTTTAAAGAGCTCACATTCTTGCTATCTGAGTGTTTCCACTTTTTATATCTTCATTCAACTGACTTCTCTTCAACAGAGTCTCTGCACTCACTCAGTGATCCGTACTTACAGGGCGGTACTCTTTCAAAACTTTCTTTTTTTAAATTAATGAGTAAGAACCACAATTTTGTGGCTTTCCATAACCAGTTATTGGGTCTGGGATATGAAGGTCATTATTAAATGCTTCCGGATTGATTTTTATTGTAATACCGGTAGAAAAATTATTCTATCCCACTTAGAGCTCATACAGAAATCATCTTTGTCAGTAACATATGTGTGAGCTGTTCACAGTGCTATTCAAACTCTGCCAGATGACTTTTTAATGCTGATTAATTTCTACTCCAGATAGACCATGCCTTACTTTTTCTTATTTAAAGAAAATATTCCAAAATTTAGGTAAGTTTAAAAGGCATTATCAAGGTATCGGTTATACCTGTTCAGCATCCACACATATTTTTTTAAAAAGATTGAATGCTCTGTCTGCATGTACAACTGCCTGCCAGAAGAGGGCGCCGGATCACGTTATAGATGGTGAGCCACCATGTGGTTGCTGGGAATTGAACTCAGGACCTCTGGAAGAGTAGTCACCCTTAACCACCCTTAACCACTGAGCCATCTCTCCAGTACCCACACATTTTTAAATTAATTTTTAATTAAAATACTACACAACCCTCTATGCTTTCCAGACTCAAATTCATGCCCTCTTTTTTCATTATTATTATGTACATATTAGTAAAAATTTAAGTGCAACCTACTGAGTCCATTTAGTATTACTTGTTTGTTTGTGATATTAGGGTTGACCACTTGGCATTGGATAACTAAACCATTCTGAATTCATATGTGAAACTACCCTACCAGATCCAGAAAATACTATTTTCTGGTACTTATCGCCATTTCTGGCTCTAACAATCAAGACTCACAACTGATCAAGGTGCAGAGAATAAGAGACTACAGAGTGCTCAGGCCTATATTATACTTTCCCCCCCACACACGGTTTGGATGATTGTGTAAGGCAGTGGCAAGATTGTACGAACCAGAGAAAGAAAGGAAGGAAGGAACAGAGGGTGGAAAGAATGTAGGAAAGCTTTTTTTTTTAAACCTGCAATTAAAACATTTATAGCCTATTTTTAAAAATTTACATTACTACTTAAAATGATTTTTGTTTTTAATCATCTTTCACGGGTATTTGATATACCTTAAGGTTAATTATATTTACAATTTATATGATAATCATTTTCAAGAGAAATGTTATTCCATTTATACTTTAGAATTTTGTATTATCTGATAGTGCATTCAGGTCACGCTGTTGATATATCCTTAATCCACAGTCACATTAGGGAGATCACAATACAGAGACAAAGTTTGAAGCAGAGACTGAAGCAAAGGCCATCCAAAGACTGCCCTACCTGGAGATCCAGCCCGTATACAGTTCCCAAACCCAGACATTATTGCTGATGCCAAGAAGTTTTTGCTGACAGGAGCCTGATATTGATAACTGTCTTCTGAGAGGCTCTACCAGATCATGACAAATACAGAGACAGATGTTCACAATTGACCACTGAACTGAGAATGGGGTCCACAATGGAAGAGTTAGAGGAGGGACTGAAGAAGCTGAAGGAAGTTTGCAACCCCATAAGAACAACAATACCAACCAACCAGAGCTCCCAGGGACTAAAACAGTATCCAAAGAGTACACAGGAACAGACCATGGTTCCAGCTGCACATATAGCAGAGGATGGCCATGTTGAACATCAATGAGAGGAGAAGCCCTTGGTCCTACCAAGGCTCGATGCCCTAGTGTAGGGAAATGACGGGGAGGGGAGGTGGGAGGGATGGGCGGGTAGGGGGGCACCATCATCGAAACGGGGATGAGAGATGGACTAGGGGTTTTATGGAGAGGAATCTGGGAAAAGGGGATAAGATTTGAAATGTAAATAAAATACATCTAATAAAAATAATGATAAAAAAGAAATTCACATTATCTAGAAGTGCATTCATGTCCTGCTGTTAGATATATCCTTAATCCACAGCCACATTAGTGAGGTCACAATAGTGAAAGCTTATTTAAATCTTGGATAGAACCATGAATGTGACAGGACGTACTTCTTAGCAGGAGCATTGGATATCTTTCTAATTCCAAGTTGTTGTTAGAAATCTTGTTTTATTCCATTGCTTGCTGGATAAAATTATAACAATGCTAAATCGATATTTGTCCATCATGTTATCTCAGTTAGGACAGTTATTGGGAGTATCTGCAAATGATATGAAATATGGTGTTATAGTTTAGTGGTAAGGAATCCAGTCTCAGACTATACTTTTAGATCATTGTTTACACTACTATAGGCTTATAAATTCACTTATTATCAATAAATTTTGCACAATTATTTATGCTTTTCTACTTTTAAGATTTTGGAGTCTGTGAGCATATCTAGATTTATTTTTTTTCCTTTCCAATTTGAATCCCATTCACTATTTTTCTTATTCAGTTGGTCAGCCTAATACTTCCATTGCAATGTTAGGATCATGGACCTTTTTCTTCTTCCTAGTGCTAAGATAAATGATTTTAGTTTTTCACTTCTGAGTATGATGCTGAATTTCTACTGACAGATGTATCATAAAGAGTTTGAGTTCTCTAAGTGTTTGATAAAATTCAGCCAGGAAGAATTGTGAATGCCTGGAATTCCAGCGCCTGAGTGGCAGAGGATCTTGAACTCCAGGCTAGCCTGGGCTACATAGAGTGGGCCTGTCTCACAACTAAGATTTGAAAATTTTAACAGTGAAGAAATGATCCCCGGCTTGTATTTCTGAACACTTCCCAAACAGTTTCAACAACTGAGGGACAGATATTAAAATACATGAGCCTGTGGGGCCATTCTCATTCAGACCATCACAGAAAGAATTTTTCATTTTGATTGTGATTTCCATTCTTGAACTCTTGTCTATTTAAGAGTTTGTTTAAATTCTACAAATTGGAAAGTTTCCAGCTTTCTTCCCATTATGAATATACTATACTTAGAAAAGATACCATGCATAGGTCTCATCTTTGTAAGCTTAGTGAAGCTTATTTAGCGACCTAGAAGTTTATCCCAGAGAATGTTAGATATCTGTGAAGTATAGTTAGTTTATAATTTTCTCAAGTCCTCTGTCTACATGTTAAATGTCCTGTTGAAAACAGAGTATTTAAATCATAAGCACTTACTTCTGCATTCCTGTCTTTTTCTCTCTTGTGCTCTGTCAGTTGCCGCTTAGAATTTCAGGGATGTTTTGTGTGGTGAATATAGGTTTGTGATTGTTAGGCCTTCTTGATGAATTAATTACTTTTTAGCATATGAAATTCTTTCATTTCCTGTAAATTACTTTAACTTAAATATCATTTTCTCTGATATTAGTATGATGATCTCTTTTTTATGTGCCTTTTTTAAAGTTTATTTTTCTTTTTTATTGTATGTATTGTGAAGGTCTGTGTGTATGTGCATGTGTATGCAAGTGCCCATGGATGTGAGTAGAGTTCATTGGTTCCAGTGGAGCTAGAATCATAGATAAACAATAGTGAGCGGCACAATGTAGATGCACAATGCAGCAGACATAATAGTAAGTGCTCTTGGGTCCTGGGCCATCTCTCCTGCCCAAGGCCCGTAGTGGCTTCTTCAATTTAAAAAAATGAATTTTAAATGTGTGTGTGTGTGTGTGTGTGTGTGTGTGTATACACGAGCGCAAGCAAACACACTTGTGTATACCATGGCATATATGTGGAGGCCAGAAGACAATCTTCATGGTTTGGTTCTACCCTTCTAAGATGTGGTTCCTATGGATTGAAGTCAGATTGTCGGACTTAATAGCTGGTACTTTTATAACCCATCTTGATGGCCCCTGTGGTGTGTCAACATATTTTTGTATAATTCCTGTTACAAACGCTTTCCTTGGTGTTTATGTTTTATCCTTATGCCACTTTGAGCTCTTTTTCATTTCCTTTGTGTCCATTATTCAGTTATTTTCTTTCTTGTAACCATAATGACTTCAACCTTGCTCAAATAACACATAACGCCCTTTTTATATAGTGTTGCTTTATTAACTATTACACATCTATGTGTGATTATGATCTTTCTTTTCTGTGCATGGTTTATTTGACATAATATTGGTTTCCTCAGTGTCCTCACAAATGATGAAATTCCATCCTTTCATGCTAGAATACTATTCCTTTCTTTATTGTTTGATAAAAACTTAAGTTATTTCATTTTGGGATAAAGTAAGTAAGGCTGTCATAAACAAAGGAGTGCAAATATGTATTTCATACTATATTTTTTCATCAAATTTCTTCTCAGATGATTTTGCACATGTGCATAATGCATACAATGCATACTAACTAACCACTTTCTTTCCCCACTTCCCTTTCTACCCGGTCAAGCCCTCCAGTTCTCCACAAATCTCTCTCACACATTCAAGAATATCTTTTGTTGTTGTTCCACTGATATTAATCAGAGCTGGCTTTGTGAACATGGGTTTGAAGCTATTCATTGGAGCTTGATGAACTCAGTAGTGGGTACATTTATTAGTCACCTTTATTTTGATGTGAGAAAACACCATGACAAAAACATGAGTTATAGGAGAAAGAGTTTATGTTTGTTTATGGGTCCAGAGAGCTAAGAATCCATGAGGGCACATCATCAGAAGCAGAAAGATGAGAGATCACATGCTACCCAGAAGCATGAAGCAGAGAGAGTGAACTGGGAGCAGGGCAAGGCTTTCATTCCCCCCCATACTCCCCAAGACATCTTCCAGCAAGGATGTATATTCTAAACTTCCACAAATAATGTCACCACAGTGCACACAGGGTTCAAATGACCTAACCTATGGAAGACATTTCTCATTCTAACTATAACAAAACACAAGTAAAGACAATTACTTCCCCATCCCCGAAAAGTAGTTCAGAGGTAAAGGGGAGGGCCCCATGAACACTTCCACCTTATTTGACTGGTTGTTGATAGAGCTTGCCCAGTGCAGGGAATCAATGCTAATCAATGACTGCAATGAGTCTAGAGAAAGGGCTTTACAGCCCTTCACCCTATCTTCTGCTTCTTACATCCATCCCAGCTCTTCTTAAACAATGTTCCCTGTGAGTTAGAGAGGGTGATGTTAATATCCTGTGTAGAACTTGGTCTGCTCCTGTCACCTGGAATTTTCTTAATAAACATCAAGAAAATATTGTTATTTTTAGATGGGGAAGGGAATGAGATTTTTTGGAAGACTTTTGGAAATTCTACATGTGGGTTATATGTATTCTTATAATATCCACTACATAGGACTAAACAGATGTTCCTATAACAGTTTCTGAAATGTTCAGGTTAATCATGTAAACAACTTGTATTGAGAACAAAGCCCTTACTCCAGCCCCTCACAAAAGGAATGAAATCTAGTCCAGATCAAGCAAACGCATTTCAGTTCAGCAATCAACATTTAAGAAGCTTTATGCCATGAGATGATAATTATTTTGAATAAAATTTCTGAAACATAAAGGGAATAGTCAGAGAAATTTTAAAAGAAGTTAACTTTGTTTATAAAGAACTCATAAACAGAAAACACTGCGCAGTAAGATTACCCAGATTCGAACTCTGTGCGTGTCAGTGAACTTCTACACAGCTAGAATTGTCACTGTGAAGTTATGGAGTTTCAGTAACAATCACACTTCCACTGTTACTTACATGTTTCAGAAATTTTATTCAAAATAATTATCATCTCATGGCAGAGTGTCAAACTCTATATGCAATTAACTTTATATCCTCCTTCACAAATTGATTTTTTTTAGCTGCACGCTGTCTGTCCTTATCACCTAATACTTCTCCTTTCTTGATCTTTTTTTTTTACATACATGTACACTGTACCCATATGTGCATCTGTTTATGTACATGTACACACACACACACACACACACACTATAGTCTAGGATATAAGGAAGACTATGTAAGCCTTCTCTTTTTGAAATTGTGTGACCTTCCTTAATATTTATTTATTTATAAACATTTATTTATTTAAAGTCTATTAATTTTCCTGAAAACTTTATATTCGATTTTTTTAGAGCTGAGTATTCTATTTTATATACTGCCATATTTTCAGTATTTATTTATCTGCTGAACGACAACTACATTGATTCCACCTTTTTTTGCTATAGTGAATAAAGCAGCAATAAACATAAATATTTTTATGAAATAAATGGTAAAAATATCATGCCCAGGCGTGTAATAGCTGGCTCATATGGTAATTCTGTATTACTTGGGGGGAGGCTCCAAAAATATACCAATACTGCCAGCTGTGTGCATTTAATTCTGTCTGTACCTACATATTTTTAGGGTTAACCATTTGGTATTAAATAACCAGTTAGGGACTCACTCCTGGGGAAGCCTGGCTCTTTCTCAGCAGTCTTAGTTTTTTTATAGCTTTTCATTTAGGAGTAGGGCCTTGTAAGATTTCCCTGGTCCATGCTGGCCTGTTAACTGACAGTGTCACTGTCTGGGTCGTATTTAAGCAGACATAAAATAATAGGTTTTCCATGTATTTTTTTTTTCTTTAGACAACCTTAGCATTATTTATGCCTCCTCCTTCCACTCCATCTATATTACCCTCTCTTTTCCCATCCCCAATTAAAGCCCAACCACCCCCATTTCCCCCTTTATAGTACCAGTCTCATACTATTTTCCTCTCCAGACCCACTTTTTTCTCTGATGCCTTGGTCCCTTAACCTTATATGCCAATGAACAAGAACCACAATGCATTTTGAAATCCTGCAGAAGAGACGCAGAGGCTCCTGTGAAGACAGTGCTGACTACCTGCTTCCGCTTCACGCGCTGACGTGTGCATTTCTAGATATTATAGATCAGAGTGAGCCAGGAACTTGGGAGACCTGAGCGAGGGACCTTGCATTGTTCCCACCCCCTCCCTAGCTGAACAGGTGGCAATTTCCCTGCAGACCCTATCTACTGAGACCTCCAGCTGCCAAGTACAAACTCCTATCAGTGCTTAGAGCAAAGAGGACATGAGCAGCTGGTGTGTGTCAGGGACAACACTATCCCTGCCTTTTAGTTGCTAGGGAGAGGGAGAGAGAGCAATAAGCACTCGGTGCGTGGTTGAAATGACTGTTTGCTCTGGGGCCTTCATTCCGCTCCTGTGGCTTTCCAAGTTCCCGATGAAGCTACAAAAGTCCCATCCATAGGGAAAAAACACCAGTAATATATGTTAATAGAAAGTCAAGCTTCCAAACACGGTTTGCTGAGGTGGGTGATGAGCATAAAGCTACCCACAGGATGCATTTGTATCTCCTTTGTGCATGCTTTGTCATTTGACTCAATAGGAACTTAACGAAGTAAATGTACCGTATATGTAAGTGCAAACTGGTAAATATGTACTTAGTTCTACTTGATAAAAATGAGAAAAAAATAAATATGGAGACTCAAAGTCACACACTCTTGGTAGCGCTCCCTGCTCCCTGGGAGTTCTTTCCCTCAGACTCACTTCCCCCACATCCACACAATGCTCTCATGTATATTCCTTATTATTCAATTTTGATTATCTTGTGGTTTTGGATGTGCCCGTTTACATAGTTTTAGTGGCATTACATTGTATTATATACACAGAGCATAGCCTATCATAAGATCCTAATTTTATTTTATCAATGGAAGTCAATTGTAAATATCTTCCTGCTCTTTGTATTACCTTATTCTCTTTGATTATAAAGTCTTCATCACAATATTTCCTCAAAACACATTTAGAAGACATCAGCTAGCATTGTAATTCTTGTTTCAGCCACTAAACATAACTGAGGTAATTTGAGGAGTCTGTGGGGTTTAATCATATTTCTGTTTCCTGCACTCATAGTTACTTTGCTGTTTTTTTTTTAAAAATAGGTATTCCTTTGTCCCCTATTTTATTACTTTCTTTGTATGTGAGAAACTTGTTTTTACCATGCCTTTTTAAAAAGTGTGTGTGTGTGTGTGTGTGTGTGTGTGTGTGTGTGTGTGTGTGTGTGTGTTTATATCCTGGCACACAAGTGGAGGTCAGAGAACAATTTTCAGGAGTTAATTCTTTCTATCCATTGTGTGGCTAATGGGAATTGAACTTGGGTCTTCAGGGTTGACAGCAAGCGTAACTACTCACCGAGCCATGTTGCAGAGCTTTGGACATTCTTTTAGGATAGAGGCATTAGTGAATAATTTTCTTAGTTTTATTTTATCTAATGCTTCCCTTAATGTCTGAAAAACACTTGTGTCAGACATAGGTTTCTGAATTTGCAATGTTTTTTCTCTTGGCCTTTGAACACGGTTCCACAATTTTTTCTGACTTCTGTGTATTCAGTTAAAAATAGCTACTGTCACTGAGCCACCTTTTCTGTTTAGGTGATGTTTCATGTGCTCAAGATATTTTTGTCTAGTTTTCAGATATTTGACTATGAATATAATTCTTTGGGTTTATTTTAATATGGGATTGTAATTGAGTACAGGAACTTATGACCTCTCTCAAGTTTGACAAATTATCAGGCAGTGCTTTTCAAATACATCTAAGCCCCATTTGTTTTGTCAATTTCACGGTCTTATAGTTTTCTGAAGATTTGTTTTTTTTTCTTTTCAGTCATGTTACCTCTGTTGTTCAGACAAATATCTATTCATTTATCTCCAGTTTCAAGAAATTACTTTCCCTTTTCCATTCTGCCCTTACAGTGTGTTATTCTACATGTAATTTCACTTTCTAGTCTACAACTTGCCTTTGCTGAAGAAAATAGAGCCATTGTTTTCAGTAAGATTTGTCTTAAGAAAAGCAATTACTATTTAAGAAAATTATGTTACTCTTCTTTTTCAGGTTCCTTGGTAAGAGTAAGCAAGAGTTTAGATGACTTAGAAAACTTATCTGCATACATGGACTTTTATGAGTTGTTATTTTTTTTCTGTGACCCAAGCTGGGATATGTTACACAAAAAAGAAACCTATAGAATTCATAGCCATGTTATTCCCTATGACTTCAGAGCATCTTCTCCTCTTTATCCTCCTCCTCTTCCTCCTCCTCCTCCTCCTCCTCTTCTGCTCCTTCTCCATAACTTTCATAGTATTATTTGTTTTGCATACAGTATCTGGGGTGTTTGTTATAGTTATATATAAATAGCAAGAATATAAATATATGTGTTTATTTACCTTCTCAAAAATCCAAGTCAGGTGTTTTCTATGCTTGGAATGTTTTTGGGAGAAAGTAACAAGTCTAAGGTAATAGAAACACCATGGAATATAAAAACTGTTAAGAACTTAAAATTGAAAGACTAAAACTGTGTATATATTATCTGCTGAGTAAAAAAATCATTTACATTCACTATCATCAACTTTAGGTCTTTCCTCATGTTCTTCTCAACTTCATAAAAACAGGGCTGCCACCTCTTTTATAGTGTCAAACAAGCAGGGATAAGTCAGTCCCTTGTCTAATTAATAAGGCGAGCCTTCGTCATTTGTAGAACACACACCTTATATTACTTTTGTATAGATTGGGATTCTTATTTTACACACACACACACCTGGCAAGTAAGACTTCCCTCTTCAAAGATATTTGGCTTCCTTCAATACCACAAAATATGGCTACCTAGCTTGTGATGATTATAGTAAATGCTAAGTGGAATATATCAGAATAGAATTAGTTATATCAGACCTGAATTTTTCTACACAGAAAAGTGTAAAGTACTGATAGTCTTCTGCCAAGATTTCAGAAATGTACATAAAAATGTTGTACTTGGAAAGAAAGGGAAGACTGGAAAACTAGCAGCTAAAAAGACTTAAGAAAGAAATGTATCCAAGGCAGTATCTATTGTGAAATTCTAATGGAATAAGCTCACTAATACCTTGAAATTCTTTTCGGCAAAATTCAAATGGCCCACAAAATTTGCAAGTGATTTTTAAATCATTTTATTTCAACTCTTTTATTAAAGATGTATTCATTATTTTTTGTATATGAGTACACCGTCTTCATGCACAGCAGAAAAGAGCATCAAATCCCATTATAGGTGGTTGTGAGCCACCATGTGGTTGCTAGGATTTGAACTCAGGACCTCCTGAAGAGCAGTCAGTGCTCCATTGAGCCATTTCTCCAGCCACTTATATCAACACTTGCTCATCTAATAATGTATAGTTTACAAATTTAGCTCCCCCCCCCCAAGTATAAGGACTCTGGCTTTACCAGTATCAGAGAATACTACAAGGCCAGGCCTCTCGTTTCTTCAGGACCAGTGAGCTCTGGGAGACCAGGCCTCCAACTCCTGTAAAACCAGACAGCAAAGGGTTACCAGGCTTTTCTGACTTCTATAGGATTACATAGGATACCATATGTCCAGATATCTGATCTGACTTCTTTGTGACAAGAAAGCACTCTGCAACAAGGTCTCAATCCCACTGAGCTCAGAGCTCAATGCAGAATCTAAGCTTTGCCCTACTCCTTGTACCCAGGTTTTTTTTAAGAGACTGGGGCTGTAGTTCCAATAGTCTCTAAGGTCAGTGTTAATGTGGGTTTCTGACTTCTGAGATTTCAGTGGTCATTTCAGGATCCAGAGTTTATATAACTATGATCACAGAGTTTAATCAATGCTCATGACTCCAATCATAGCCCCCTGATACTAGCTAGACAGACCTTAGTGGACCTAAGGTGCAGTATTTTCCCCACAACAAGTTCACAGAATCCTGTGACTAGCCAACAAGCTGTCCTATTCTTTGTCCTATTGGTACACTGACAAGACATGACCACCTCAGTGACTCCATCGATTCCCCACCAAGTTTCACCAGTCTCAGTAGCTGAACTTCAAGCACATATGCCTCTAGGACAAATCACAGAAAATAAAGTATCCAAATAGGCTTGAGCAAGGTAAAGTTTAAACTAAAAACAACAACAACAAAAAACAAACAAACAAACAAAACAACCCTCACTATAACAGGCACAAAATACAGCAAGAAATGTAACACAACCACCAGTCATGACTTAATACCAACCAAACCACTCCACTATAAGGAAATCCAAAGTTACAGAGATGGCAGAAATATCAGAAAAAATTCAGTCTTACGTTTAAAAAGAATTTATGATCATAGAGAAGATCCAAACAAACAGATGCATGAATCATAGAAATCCACCCAAGACCTAGACAAGGCAGTTTCAAAAATGAATACCAGTCAGTAAAATGCAGGCAAGAGTGCAAAATATGGAGAGAAAATGTAGCAAGGAAATTGAGACACTTAAAAACAACCAAACAGAAATACTTGAAACAAAGGAGATAGTCAATCAAATGTCATCACTGACAGACAAGACCATGCAGAAGAATGTATTTCAGGGATGGAGGAAAATTTTGAGATGATAATACATAGAGACCTATACAAGGAGGAAAAATAAAGAATGTGAGCAATGTTTCTTTTTTATCAAAATAACTTTATTTTTCTATCAGTATACAAAATTCTGAACCAATGTATCAGAACAACCTTATTTATGTATCAATATACAAAACCCTGTTCTAATATATTGAAATGGAACCTCAATTCTGCATCAGATTATAAAGATCTATACCAATGTAAGATTATGGCTATAAAATGTTTTTGAGCAGTGTTTCTAAGAAGCATGGAATACATTCAAGAGGTTAAACCTGAAAATGAATAGTATAAAAGAAAAGACAGAAGTAAAATTAAATGTAATAGACAATGTAATACATTATCGCAGAACATTTCCCAAACTTAGAGAGCAAAGGCAACATCCAAATACAAGCAGTATAATCAGGCATGGTCAGAGAAGAAACTCCTTATGATAGACCACAGACAAAATGTTTTTAAAAAATTTAGGTTCCCTTGAGCCTCACAGCCACTATCCCTGGTAAGAACCCAGGGTCTCCCTAGTTTTTCCTCACTACCTGCCTCAGCCATTTCTCCCAGCCCATCTCCAGTCTTCTGTAATCCTCCACCAAACATGTTTCAGCCCCTTCATCCAGCTTATCTCCATTCCCTTTGGAATCCTGCCATAACCAGCAAACACCTACTTCTGTGTCTGCTGCCCTTCATAGAACTAGACTCTGAGTCCTATTTAAGAGACCTCTAGTGTCACGACCCCCCCCCTTCCCCTCCCTGTTATCTTACCACACACCCAACCCACTGCACCTGTCTGAAACTGCTTAAAAGTATGAAACCTGAAACCCAGAGTTTCAGCCACAAGATGGAAAACCAACCATCATTCTGCTAATCCACAACACATCAGATTGTGGTAACAGCAATTGAAGAACCAAACAGACACTCAACAAATGTAGGAAGAAAAAAATACAAATGTCATAACTCTAGATGCCTAGATCCCATTGCAAAACCACAAAGATGGACAATGTGCCTGCTCCAGAAATCAGCGCCCCATTGCAAGATGTCCTCAGCGCCCCATTGCAAGATGTCCTCAGCGCCCCATTGCAAGATGTCCTCAGCGCCCCATTGCAAGATGTCCTCAGAAAGCCAATTTAGCAAAAGCAAGAAATAAGGACTTCAAAATAGCAATTATGGATATGTTCAAGGACCTTAAAGGGGATATGAATAAACTCCCCAATAAAGACCCATTAAGCACAGTTGTATAAAATAATGAAAAAAATTCAGTATATGAAAATAGAGTTTAACAAAAAAGTAGGGGAGGCTGGACAGATGGCTCAGAGGTTCAGACTGCTCTTCCAGAGGCCCTGAGTTCAACAAAGAAATAGAATCACTAAAGAAAATCAAACTGAAATAAAACTCAAAAAAAAACCCTCAGGCAGTAAAACAAAAGGCTCAGAGATAAAGCTCCCAAACCGTTTTAAAGAAGTAAAACAGAGCTTCACATCTTGAAGATTAGGTAGAAGAAATGATAACTCAGCCAAAATAAATGTTAAATCTAAACAAATCCATGCACAAAATATTCAAAAAATATGCAACACTAAGAAAATATTAAATTTACAAATAATAGGTATAAAGGAAGAAGAAACCCAAGTCAAAGGCATAGAAAATTCTTTTTAAAATTATTTTATTTATTTACATTTCAAATGTCATCCCCCTTCCCAGTTTTTTCCTTCCCAGTCTCCCTTCCACAAACTCTCTTATCCATCCCCCCTCCCCTTTGCCTCTAAGATGGTACTCCCACACTTACCCACTCACCCACTTTCAGCTCACCCCTCCAGCATCCCCCTCGCTGGGACAACAAGCCCCACAGGACCAAGCACTTCCTCTCCCATTGATGCCAAATAAGGCCATCCTTAGTTGGTATTGTTGTTCTTCCTATGGGGTTGCAATCTCCTTCAGCTCCTTCAATCCTTTCTCTAACTCCTCCATTGGGGTCTCTGGGCTCAGTCCAATGGTTGGCTGTGAGTATCTGCATCTGTCTCAGTCAGGTGCTGGCAAAACCTCTCAGAGGACAGCTATACCGGGCTCCTGTCTGCAAGCACTTCTTGGCATCAGCAAAAATGTGGGGATTTGGTATCTGCAAATGGGATGAATCTCTAGGTGGACAGTCTCTGGATGGCCTTTTCTTTAGTCTCTGCTTCATTCTTTGTCCCCAAATTTTCTTTAGACAGGAACAATTTTGGGTTAATATTTTTGAGATAAGTGGGTGATCTCATCCCTCTACTGGGGGCCATGTTCATTTACGGGAGGTAGTCTCTTCAGGTTCACTCTCCTCACTGTTGGGTATTTTGGAAAAGTTACTCAATCTAAAGAAAGTTATGTCTATCAAGGTATAAGGGGTATATAGAACAACAGATAGAACAAAAACAGAAACTCCCCATAACAAATAACAATTGAAGCACTAAATGTTTAGAAAAAAAGAAAATACATTAAAAGCGGCAAGGCAAAAAGACCAAGTCACATATAAAGGCAGGTCCACTAAATAACATCAGATTTTTCAGTGAAGACCCTGAAAACAAGAAGGGCTTAGATGGATATTTTATAAGCTCTGTGAGACCATCACAGATAGAAGTCCAGACTATTACACCTAACAACACTATTAATCACATTATGAGTAAGAAAGATGTTTCAAGGTACAAACAAATTTAAGTCTTCTGCCGAATTCTCCCAAACCAGTACCATTTTAATAAGCCCATAGATCCAGGGCCTAAAAGGTAGAGTGGCTAGACTGGTCCTCCGGTCCTCTTCCTCTAGGCTGTTTCTCCCCTGGGAATCTCCTCCCATCTCTTGAGTCCAGAGATATAAGAGAAAGATAACTAACTGCATTGGGAGATAAATCACAGCTGTCCACATCTTTCTCTAGGTCTGGCATCCCATCTCGGTCAAATAACAGTTTGCAGCAGAGGTGATATATAGGAAATAATTTGACAGGAATATGTATATACAGAAAAAATCAAGTTTCATTTGAAATTTCATAAGCTTGGTACATTTTAAGATGTTTGAGCTGCTCAGGTTTGTTGTCTCTTGGAACAGAAACCACTTAAGACATGATTTTTTCTGGTATCAAATGGATTATCTGGAGCATTAAATACAAAGAATATTGTTGCTTTAAAATGTTTTCTTAAGGAAGATTGAATTTGCTATGAACATTAGTTTCACATAGACTGGAATAAACCTCTAAGTCTTGTTCAATCTAAAGTGTGACATACTAAAGCAAAAGTGTCAGCCATTGAATAGAGGTTTAATTTCTTTCATAGCTGGGACGTAGTGTGCAGCTGCTGATGACTAAGCACTCTTTAAAAGCTGTTGTAAACACAAGCAAACAAACCAATGACTACAGCCAAGTGTTGTTGAAAATCCCACCAGTGTTCCCTCTGGGCAGAGATTGCCTACTTATAAATTATGTAGAATCCAATACATTGAAAGACATTTAACCTTCTGCTTAGGTCATAACTTCCTCGTATGGTTGGTATAGATGAATACATAACTGCTTGTGGGAGTCTTATTTGGAAATTTAAGATTTCAAAAACTATTGCCCTGCCAGCTCGAAGGTTCTTGTGGGGCTGAGTTGGTGAGTTAGTATGCAAATTTCCCTTCTCCTCCAGACTGTCATTTGTAATGTTTGGGAGAATTCTTGGGATTAAAGTTCTGATTGCAAATAATTGCATTTGAAAGATTTTTTGCATTGAGAACCCATATATATGGTCATCTTGGTGCCAAGACCAAGGATCACATTCCTATTGGAAGCCATACTTACATTTTCTTACAAATAGTTTTGGAATTAATATTCATACATTTGTATAATAGTCAAAGGGATATAAATAAAACCCATAGAGAGGCATAAAAAAGGAGAAATAAAGAGAATACAAATATAAAAATATTCAGACTAAAGTGATAACATAGCCCTAGTTGTAATTAAATTAAGTGGAAATGAAAATATACCACAAATAAGAGACTTCATAATATTTGAGAATGGATAATAATTCACAATACAAAAAAATGTTGTCTGCAGAATGGATAGCGATACACATCTAAAACTGTGCTATCTGGAATTTTTTTATTAAATAAAAGGACATAGGGGCTAGTGAGATGGCTCAGTGGGATAAAGCCACTTGCCACCTTACAACATGAATTTAACCCCTAGGACTCCCATGATGTAAAAAAGAACCAGATCCTGCAAGTTGTCCTCAAACCTACACACACACACCTCAGCACTAAAAGCTGAGAGCACTGGTAGCAAACACATCTCTTCCGATTAACACAGCCACAGAGAACTGTGCTCTCAAATACTTCAGAGACTGTATTCGGACCTTTAAAGATACCTGATGTTCATTACTTAGATGATAACATTTGGTACATTAGAGCTAAATGGATTTGGACGGGGTTTTGACAGCAAACTGATAGTGTAATAGAGAGAACACTGGGGGCTTTAAATGACGATGCTTTGTCATTTCCATTTTCTATGGATGTGAATTGATGAAGCTAAGCTGCCCCACAAAGCTTCCATTCTCTGATTCTTCAGGAAGACACTAAGATAGGTATTCCTGGGCAGACTTTTACAAATGGAAATTAAATCTCAAGTCACTTGATCTTAAAATTATCCAGGAATGTGTCACCGAATCAGGATAGCCATTTCAAAGTAGTTTCATTGTCTTAGCAGAAGAAGAATAAGTGAAAGGAACGCATCGCATGAGGATTCAAAGCATGCCTGTTTGGAAGATGGAGAGGACCCTGCACAGAAATCGGAAAGAAGTCTCAGGATTAAGGACCTTCGGCCAACACCTAGAGAAGAAAACTCCAGTCCTACTAGATGATGGGCAATACTCCAGCTGAGTTTACTTTGCTCTGTGTTAGTGGGCTAGTATGAGTGCCAATCCTTTGTCAACTATTTTGGCTTAAAAAGTTGCTAGTATATGAGTGAGGCACACATTTGGATATGCCTGTAAAGGGGCTCCTAAAGAGAATTGATGAAAGCGAAACAGTACACCTTGAAGGTGTGAGTCACCACAGGAGTGGGCTAGGGCTCTGGCCTGAATTAAAACAGAGAAAGACAGCTGAGGACCAGCACTCCCTTTTCTGTGCCCTTCCTTTTTCTAGATATGATGAATCCATGAGGAGATGTAGAATCTCAACAACAAAACCCTTTTTGCCAGATATTTTTTTCTCAGTATTGAGAAAACTAACATGCCCTTCTGATCTACCATATGTGAATCCTGTCTGTTATCAGACTGGGTTGGACAGTCTTGTAGTAGTACCTTGGTCCTCTTGATAAAAAAATGAACAAACAAACGAACATAGCTCTCAATTTAAATGAAACAAGAGATAGTTTATTCTGGAGCTAAATATGAACCTGGATACAATGATTCATTTTACTCCAAACACCATATTCCAATAAGGTAGCAGCCTCATGACATTTTATGGTAACAGAACAAAGTTGTACTTCAAATACACTTAAAATAAACACTTACAGTACATTAGCATATCCAGTAGACAGGTTGCAGCTTGTTACAGACCTCAGAGGATTTCTGATAACATTCTTAGCGTTTGTATAACTGGAGCTCAGACATAGAATGGGCAATGAACAGCTTTCAAAGAAGCTAAAAAGATCCCAAAATAATTTGGTTCTGGTATGCAACATTTTAACTCTTCATAATCCTGAAGGTTGGTCATTTAACTTTATAGAATCTCTAACAGGTGCAGTTCTTACATTTCTTTTGTTGTTGTTATGCTTTATTTGTTTATTGTGTTGTTTTTTTCTGGGAACTTCAGTTCAGTCCCCAGTGTTGGCACATATTCAAGGGTTACATGCACAAATTGATGTGCTTTCTTTCCTCCAAGTGCCCGATAACGTCGTGTTGAGTCACTGCACGTGCTTGGAGGCATGCAGCCAGCCGTATCCTACTCTGTGACTAGGAGGGGCTAAAACACAGTAGCAGACCTAATTCCATGTCTCTAACTGAAAAAAGTCTTTAGTTCGTCTTTAGGGTCATAGATGGATGTGTCTCCTGGTAGGCTCCTGCAGTAGCAGTCTTGCTATCAAAACATAGTCAAGACATTTAATTCCTATGTCAAAATTTATGGAGGTACTAAAGTCAGAAGGTCAGCCTGTAGAGGTTACTGATTAATGTGGCCCCCTCTGGGTCCCTATGTAGACCAGTATGTCAAACAACAATGGAGAGAGGTTAAGGGGAGATTAACAGTTCTTTACATCTATTATAATGCCGATGTTAAAATGTCTGCCCCGTGGACTAACATAAGTATATCTCCTAGCTTGGACTTTAAATAGGCAGAATGTTCTGAGACATTCTGGTTGAGAAGGGCTTGGGATGATTTGAAACCATTTCAGATCTGGTGTGTTATTGAGACTACTGAGTGTGTTAGTTACTTTTCTAGTGTTGTGATGAAATACCATGACCAAAGCATCTTATAGAAGAAAGGAATTATTTGGACTTCTGGTTACAGAGGCTTAGAGTCTGTGATACAGACCTGAGCTAGCAGGCTGCAGGCATGGTATCTAGAGCAGAAACTATGATCTCCTAACCCAAACCACAAATGAGAAGCAGAGAGAGAGCACCAGGAAAGCTATGAGGCTTTAAACTAGTGGTTCTCAACCTGTGATTCATGACCCCACAGGGACTGCATATCAGATATTGACATTATGCTTCATAACAGTAGCAAAATTGGTCATGAAGTGACAGAGAACCATATTAAAGGGTCACAGCATTAGGAAAGTTGAGAACCACTGCTTTAAACTCTCAAACCCTGTGTCCAGTGACATACTTCTTCCCACAAGGTAATGCTTCCTAAACCTTCCAAACAGTTGTTGACTAGGACTAAGTATTTAAATGTTCAAAACTATGGTGCGCTTACTCATAGAATCTGTTTTAAGATGCTTTTCAGTTGTGACAAAAATACCATAACCAGGGCTACGTGTAAAAGAAAGCCTTTAATGTGGCTTACAGTTTCAGAGGGCTAGCTAGAGTCTGTGACTGTGGAACAAAGGTGTGGTGGCAGCAATTGCTGAGAGCTTACATCTTGATTTACAAATAAGAGAATGAGAGAGGGGGAGGGCGAGGG
Source organism: Micromys minutus (assembly GCF_963924665.1). Lineage (NCBI taxonomy): Eukaryota > Metazoa > Chordata > Mammalia > Rodentia > Muridae > Micromys > Micromys minutus. Next base: position 17,480,335 of record NC_137970.1, on the reverse strand, counting down.
CGAGAGAGGGAGGGAGAAAGGGAGAGAGGGAGAGGGGTGAGGGAGAAAGTACTAGGGATGGCATGAGGCTTTTGAAACCTCAAGGCCTATGTACAATCACACACCTCCTCCAACAAGGTTGCACTAAGTAATCAAATATACAAGCCTATGAAGTTCATTCTCATTCAAACCACCATGCTACCACAGCAAGCATGTTCCAGTGACAGTTGAAATCCCCAGAAGCCTCTTTTTTTAATCTTCTGATATGATTTTATTTTACAAATTTGCTTCAAATTGTGCATAAACTATGATTATTTAACACATGCAAAGTGTATCACTATTTGACCTAGGATAACATATTACACCAATTTCTTTATTTACAGTCAATTGCAAAGTTATTCAAACTATTGTACTTTCTACATTAGTTTAAAAAGCAATAAAACATTCAGTGAAGCCTCTTATAGATGCAGGATAGTCTACAAATCAGTGGAACAGGAGCCCAGGTTTAGCCATTTTGGATCTTTTTGGTACCTAGGTTGGAAGACCTTTCCTGGAAATGAGCATGGGTATGCCCCTTTTTGGAACTTTGTGCAAACAAAATTGATCTTAAATTATAGCTTAGTGAGCTAAATATAAATTAAAGAATAACTCCAAAATTTATGGCCACCCCTGAATGCATTGGTACTGCCTCCTAAAACAATAATGTATGAGACTTCTCTAAGGCTCAGTACCAGTTAGTGTTACTACTCAAACCAAAGTAAGCCATTTATGAGCTTAGATCTGGGAACACATTCTCTAAGTCTGCCAACTAAGTCAAGGTAACATTTCTAAAATATTTTTCACTTTTACTATTTATTGTTTTAAACCACACATTCATAAGAACATTCACAATATACATTTACAAAGAACATATGGTAGGCCATAAATCAATCTCAATGTTTTAAAAACAATTTTAATCATAAACCATGCTATTTGTTAACAATGGAATCAAACTGAGATTAAAAATAGAAAAATGACAGAAAAAGAGGCTGGGGATATTACCTGAATTCATATAAAGCTTGCCTTATATACATGGGATTTGAGGTTCAATCCTCAGTACCACAAAAGAAAAAAAAATACATGAAAACATTTTGCCACTTATACATTAAACAGTACTCTTCCAAATAACCCACTGATAAAAACAAGTATCTAGGAAACATATGCATAACTTTAAAAAAATTAGGCCCTTAAGTCAATATTCAAAATAGCAAAATAAATACAAACCAAGAAGGAGTCCCATGATAATGAATTGATCAAAAACCAATAGAACTGAAAATAGAAAATAAAAGAATATCAAAAGAGTAAAAGACTGACTTTTAGAAAGACCAGTGATATGGAGAAACATCTAACAAGGCTTGAGGGAGATACTAGAGGTGGGAAAGGGGAGGGATGGAAGGAAGTCAGGGAGGAAGGAGAGAGGGTGAATTTGAGAGTGGGATGGGGGCTATGGGAAGATTTAAAGAGAGGAAAGGAAAGGGAGAGATTATATAAGTATACTATAATCTCTAAAAATAAAATTAAAGAAAAGGGGATGGGGCACACATTGCTAACAGTAGCCTTGGCAGGTGACATCTTGAAGAAAGTCGGTTGTATGAAACTCTCAAAGAACTAATAATATTTTTAAAAAGACAAACGCCTATCGACTTGCCCACAAGCCAAGCCACTGCACACAAGCCACCATTGAGTCTCTCTTCAAAGGTGTCCTTCTGACACCTTTTGAAAACTAGTGATTACAAAACCCCACTAATGTAGAAAAAAAACAAAGACACATCTAAAGTAACATTATCTTCAGACATTTGACAATATAGAATGCACCCAGTGAGTCCATTAATATACTCAGTACCCCTGTTATCAAGGCGCTTGTTAATTTATATCTGTGATGATTTGAGATAATGTGGCTACAAATAGGACATTAAATAAAGGGCTTTCCCCCGACTATGACAGTGCTATTCCAAATCTCTTTGGAGTAATGAACCAGCCATCAAAATAGCAGCCATGTCAAGGCAAAATGAAATAAAAATATATGTGAACCAAGCATGATGATGTACCCCACATGATCACAGTGCTCAAGAGGCTAAGGCAGGAATATTTCCAGCTTAAGACCAGCCTGACCTATACAAGACTCTGTCCTAAATAAAATACATAACAACCATGAAAAGCTAAAATCCAAACAAACAACTGAAAAGCCTTTTATTTAGTGTCCTAATTGGAGCTACATTATCTTAACTCATCACAAATATAAATTAACAAGTACTTTCATAACAGAGGTACTGAGTATCTTCCTGTAGAGAACAGTCCTAGGGTTGTCAACATTTTCTACCACTCTGTCTCTTACCAAATGCTGCTGCTTCAGATGGAGTGAAATGAGCACGTTGTAGATTTTTATTATACTTACATACCATACATTATTCCTTTCACATTTGAAACTACTCTGTGCCTGCTGCCTGAGTCTAATCAAAATACTTTGAGAGATCTCAGGGGAAAATAAAAATTCACTTCATGCTGGATTGGGTGCACATTATTGATTTGGTTCATTATTCTATTTTTAAATGTCTTATTCATCTGTGGCTGGGTCTCAATTACCCTGCTGTGAGCACCAGAAATAGAGGGCATGGTGTGTATGGTAGCACACACCTTTAATCCCAGCTGTGAGTTCAAGACTACTCTGCTTTGCATAGCACAACATAATGAGACCATGTATTACTCTTCCCCACACCCCCCAAAAAAGACAAAAAGAGAGAAAAAAAGACAAAGAAAAGCAATGTGAGAATTATGTAGATGGATCCATAGATGGTGTATACACACACACACACGACCTGAATGTTGTGGCTACTGAAGTAGCCAGGCCATTTCTACACGAGCAGCTGGCTATGTGAAACAGGCAAGGAAGAGGAGCCCAGGGATCTTTACTTTTACTAATGTCAATAGCACTAAGGTAGTTTGTGTCACAAATTCACAATTTCATGTGACGTTTTTATGAAGAGAAACTAGTTCTGGCAATGAGGAACCCCCATACCTGGTGCATGCTAAGGCAAGAGACTGAAAGACAGCTATAAAAACTTGTTTCCTCTAATGGGATCCCAAAACTGATTATGTCATTTGGTCTGGATATATTTGAGATATCACATGTCAGGAGAATGGTAGAAGTGACCTTTTTTGGCCCTTTTAAGATATCTTTGTATGTAGTTATTCAGAGACCAACCAAGTTGAGGTATAGGTTCAGAAATTTTGGTCTCAGCAACCATATTGTACATTTTTTGTTTGTTTCTTTGATTTGGTTTTTTTGGTGCATGTTTTTTCTGTATAAACCCTGGTTATTCAGAAATTCTGTAGACCAGGCTGGCCTCAAACTCACAGAAATTTGCCTGCCTCTGTGGTGCTGAGATTAAAAGTGGTGCGGCTTCTCATTGTCTCTTAACACCTCTTCAAACTGCCATTTTCACTACAAATTCTTGGATCTGCTTAACCAAGTGAGATTGTTTCAGCTTTCTCTCTCTCTCTCTCTCTCTCTCTCTCTCTCTCTCTCCCTCCCTCCCTCCCTCCCTCCCTCCCTGCCCCTCCCTCCCTCCCCCCGTCATGTGTATATATATATATATATATATATATATATATATATGTGTGTGTGTGTGTGTGTGTGTGTGTGTGTGTGTGTGTGTGTGTGTGTGTGCATGCCTGTCTAGCACAGGAATAGTGTTTTCTTGATGTCTGTATATCTAATTTTCACAGGCTTATAATGTGGCTAATCTCCCAAAAGCAATATAAATTGCTCCTCAGACACACCATAAATTATTTCAAATAGAAATATGCACATGATATGGCATTTAACGCTTTTCTTTTTCATATACAATCACAATGCCATTAGACCTTTGGGTAATATGGAGGGCTGAATACTAGTTCTGAGTGGCATGGATAGGCAGAAGTCTGTGTAAGAAGACTTTAGACGTTATTCTGCAGAGTGGAAGAGCTTCAGAAACTTACAGAAGTGATATTAGGATGTCCGAAGAATGCAGAGAAAAAGATAGGCAGCCCAGTAAGGAAAACAGAACACAGTTCAGCCAATCCATTGGTAGGATTATACTTGAAGCAAGTCCATCAAATACACAGAAGTCACGAGCCTAAATCCTGTGGAGTTTTGGTGACAAAGTGTTTCCTCTAACAAATGCGTTAGCAATAGAAAGAAATCTCATTTTGCCAGTGTATATGATTCAGAAGACAGTGCTGAGGTACCACTTTGAGAGAGAATTTGTGATTTAAGTATCAACTCTCTTATGGGCAGTAAGAACAGGGAGATAGCAGTAGGAAGTAGGGCGGTGACCAACATTATCAAACATGAGTGCAAGCTGGAGAAGGCTCAGTTTAGGCAGTGAAATATGTAACCTTGCCTCTAGTGGCCTGGAACAAAGCTCAGAAACTGAAGAAAGCTATTTGGTAGTTCCGAGTCTGAGGTCATCAGGTGTACTACTATCATCTTGAGCCATCTAGCTACTCTCTACTGATCCAGAGACTAACAGCATTGAAGACCATCTCTCTGCATGGTACTTGTACTTAGGAAATATCACATTATAAAGATAGGTCCCCAAACTCTATGCATCTTGAGGCTGTGGTTGGTTTTCACATTCCCAACTTACTTGGGACACAATGCCCAGATGGAACATTGGCCACAGCAGAAGATATGATCTAGCAAGTCTTGAGAGGACCAGAGAACTTGTCTAGCCCCCACACTGTATAATTAGTAGTGGCCCCTGTTATGTAAAGAAGGGAAATTGTATAAGATGAAGAGAGCTCTAGTGGACTTCATACACATGTTCAGTACAGATTAAACCCCAGCATAAACCATAGCAAAAACAAAAGCTCACACTTTCAACTGGACCTTCAACCCTGGTCACGTGATTGGCAGTAGACAAATTTTGAGGTTTGAGAAAGAAGTTCCTTCAGTACTTTTGTTTGTTTTCTTCCCATTTTACCCTTCTATTTCTCCATTTTCTTTCTCTTCTATGATTTGTGGTGCATTTTCTTCATCAGTGTTGATGTGGGAGAACCCAGCTCATTATGGGTAGTGCTATCCCTGGGCTGGTGGCCCTGGGTTGTATAAGAAATTAGGCTGAGGAAGCCATGGGGAGCACGCCAGTAAGTAGCACCACTCCATGGTCTCTGCATCAGCTCCTGCCTTCAGATTCCTGCTTTGTGTTCTTGCCCTAACTTCTCTCAGTTGTAGACTATAAGCCATAATATGAAATATACCTTCCTCCCTAAATTGATTTTGGCCCATGTTTTATCAAAATAATAGAAAGCAAAACAGGATGTTTTGATACAGCAGTAGTACTAAAAAACCTCTTAGGAGCAAACAAAAAAGCTCCATACCAATTTGTGTCAAACTTTTAGGGAGTTAATATCAATATTCCTCAAACCACTTCACGAAATAGAAACAGAAGGCACACTACAAAATTCATTCTATAAAGTCAGTATTACTTTGAAATCAAAACCAGATAAAGATAATGAAAACTATATACCAATTCCAAATACCAATGAAAATGGGGACCAAAATTTCGGCAAATTGAATTCAGGACTACATTAATATGATCATGGTAGGATAACCATGACAAAGTTGGTTTCACTGAAGAGATGTATGGTGGACTTACTATGTTCAAACAGTATATGTAACACAGTAGAAATAGATTCAAGAGGAGAAATCCTGTGATCATGTCAATAGACAAAAAGACTTTGACAAAGCTCAACTTTGTTCTATAAAAGAACAACAACAACAAAATGTTCAAGAAACATGAAATAGAAGAAACACAGCTCAACATAATGAAGACTAGACATGAAAAACAGTAAATATTATACTCAATGGGAAGAAATTGTATTTCCTCCAAAAATCAGGAAGAAGACAAGAGTGTCACTCTCTTTACTGCTACTCAACATGGCCTTGACGTTTTTAGTTATGGCAAAATAATTATAAGAAATAAAAGATACAGAAATAGAAAGTGAAGACATCAAACTATCCATAGCCAAAGAAGGTACAATAAATATTTAAAAGACCCTGAAGACTCAACCATAAAACTTGGACCAGACATACATTTTCAGCAAATTAGCAATATACAAACCCAATACAGGCATATAAGTAGCTTTTCTATATATTAATAACTTGCCATGAAAGAAATTAGGGAGAAGATATATCAAACAAGGTATTAATAACTAGAATTATAATCCCAATACACCAGACAGGATTGCTATACAAAGTACACTAAAAACTGGAAAATTAAGCATACAATATAAAATTAGAATAGACTAATAAACTGAACTGACAGTTCTCAAAAGATGTAAAATAGCAAAAAGCATTTGGAAAACTGTTTTGAAAAGTTAGCCAATTAGAACCTGTGGTTTTAAAGCAGGATATTTTTTTCTTATTTGATCATTATTAATTTTTTACATACTGCCTACAGTTTCCCATCTCTCCTCTCCTCCCAGTCCTGCCAGTTCATCTCCTATCTGTCCCACTACCCATCTCCAGTTTTTTTCTTCAGAAAAGGGAAGGCCTCTGTGTATATCAACAAAACATTGCATATCAAGTTACTGTAAGTCTAAGCACCTGTTTTCATTTTAAGGCTGGACAAGTCAACCCTGTAGGAGGAAAGAGTACCAAAAGCAGGTGAAAGAATCAGGCAGCCCCTATTCCTGCTGTTAGGAATCCCACAAGACAATCAAGCTTCCCAACTGTAACACATCTGCAGAGGGCCTATGTCTGTCCCGTGCATGTTCCCTAGTTGTTAGTTCAATCTCTGTGAGCCCATATGAGCCAGATTAGTTGATTCTGTGAATTTTCTTGTGGTGTTACCTCTGGCCTGTAATCCTCCTCCTTCTTCCACAGGATTCCCCAAGTTTAAATGTGTCTCTTTTTAGGGTCTTACAAGTATTTGATCCCAGAATCTATTGCATGCTAAGCAAGCATTTTACTAATGAGTTATATCTCCAGCCCCCAAACAGGGTAGATTTTAAACCAAATGTTGCTATTAATATGGTATGTGTATTCTTATGTGCTGACATTCTTCATTTGTTGTGCATGAAACATGGTTAAATAGAACATGGAGCTAATTTCTTTATTATTTCTGGACTGACAAGTTTAAGGGGCTCATCCCTAACAGAAGACTAATTCTCCCTGTCTGGTCAGTCATTAGTTGTTTGTTGTTCCTTGTCTAGGGGTGAGACCCCATGAGATTTCCCCCCTTATACTTTTGCGTGTCTCCTAGTATTGTTCTGCTTTGGGTCTTGGTTAGGCATCTATATTGTTAAGGTGTCATGAGTAGAAAAAGCAGGGAGAATGATGTAATTATGTTTTAATTTTAGAAAGCAAAAATAAAATTTGTCAATAAAAACATTAGCCGATTAGAGCTGATTTGGGACTTCATCTCATCCCAGTCAGGAGACTTCAAGAAAGCAAAGTTCAACAGATGTTATATATGGAAGCCTTACTCAATGTATGCAACATATTGTATGCATGTCTCATGCCAGCTGAATGTAATTTTTTCCCAAAAGCTATAAATTAGAGGCTGAAGAAATGGCTAAGCAATTAAGAGCACTGACTGCTCTTCTAGAGGACCTGGGTTCAATGCCCAGTACCCACATAGCAACTCATATCTGTCTATTAGCTCCAGTTAACTTCAGAAGATCTGATTTCCTCTTCTGGTCTCTGATATACTTATAGGCAAAACACCATAAACATAAAATAAAAATAATTCTTCTTTTAAGTAGAAATAGATCTATCATATGATCCAGCTATACTACTCATGGATCTCATATACAACAGATATCCAAAGATATTTTCATATTCATTTTTACCACTCTGTTCACAATAGTTTAGAAATCTAACTACCCTACGTGTCCATCCACTGTTGTGTGGTTAAGGAAAAAGTAATATATGCACTTAGTAGGAAAGGTCTCAGCTGGAAAGAAAAATGAAATCATGGCATTGGCAAGAATAGGGACAAAATTAGAGATCATTATGTTGAGTGAAATATGACAGATTCAGAAAGAGAGATACTGCATGTTTATCTCAAATTATACCAGCAAGATTATAAATTGTTCATGGGGGTGGCATTGAGGTCAAATGGACCATACGGGTAAGGGAAATGAAATGCATATGACATAAAGTAGAAGGCAGTACTTGGGAGAAAGGGGAAGACAGCTAACCATGGAGACATTAGGGGAGTGGGAGAGGACACTGAGGAAGAACAAAGTGTAATGGCGGATATGTGTGAAAATGCCACCTGAAACCAGTATCAAGTTTATAACTTCAAAGTTAAGGAAAGTGCCTTCCATCCCAGTATTTGGGAGGCAGAGTCAAATAGATGCCTGTGAGTCCAAGGCCAGCCTGGTCTACAAAGGGAATTCCAGGACAGCCAGGGGTACAGAGAAGCCCTGTCTGGAAAACAAACAACAAAAGAAAACAAACAAGCCAAAAATGTTGAGGAAAGTAAAATAATATATTTTTTTAATGTTCTTTTTTGAAGGGGAAGAGAAGAGCAGTGCATGTGCAGAGAGAACAAATGGGGAGAAGAATAGAGGGAAGGCTACGGTCGGGATGTATTATCATAAGAGAGAGAAATAAATAAGAATATATATATATATATATATATATATACATTAAATTTTAAGTTGAATCTTCTCTTTATCATATATCATAGATTATTCAATTATACATAACTATTGTTCCATTTTCATATGCAACATTACACATTGCATGCTCACTTGCAACTGAATAGATAGATATTCATGCATTTTGTGTATACTTAGCTATCATTTTACTAGCTGACTTTGAAACAAATTGTGCATGAACTATTTTTTTGCCTTTTTAAAATAGAAATTAACTGAAAGTAATCCATTGTAGACTCTGCCTTCATGAAGCATACATGTGTAATTACAGCATATACTCACAGATGAATTTTCATTATTTGCGTATCTCAATAACTTAAAAAATATCCTTTTTTATATGAAGCAATCAAAGAACAGAAGCTAACAGATGCAGAAGAAAAATTTACAGAAAATATATTGAGTAGTGCATTTCATAGGTTTTATGACATTTTATGATAGTTTTTAGCCTGTAATTTTTATTTATATATTTGTACACATGATGCACATGTATCAATAATGAGGAAATGACGGGAAAAGGATTGGAGAACGGAGACATGAAAGGGCAAAGGTGAGGAAAGAGAAGGAGGACGTGATGGAATTAGATTTTAATCCATTACTTTAAGAAGTAGTGTCTCACTATGCAGTGATGGCTGTCCTGGAACTCACTCTGTAAACAAGCCTCAAACTCAGAGATCCTCGTGCCTCTGCCTCCTGAGTGCTGGGAGTAAAGGTGTGCACCACTGTGTGTGGCTCAAATTGTTTTCAATGAAAACAATCTAAGGCATTATAATGAGTTTCATTGTGAATAAAAATTAACAGATGAATCTAATTTCGTATTTATAATTTCATACTTCTTTCTTAAAACAGTATCTCCAGGGCTGGAGAGATGGCTCAGCGGTTAAGAGCACTGGCTGCTCTTCCAGATGCCCTGAGTTCAAATCCCAGCAACCACATGGTGGCTCACAACCATCTGTAATGGAATCTGATGCTCTCTTCTGGCATGTCTGAAGACAGTTACAGTGTACTCATAAATAATAAATAAATAAATAATAAATAAACCTTTAAGAAAAGAAAATGAAGATAATGTAATGGACATTCTCTCCAGAGTGAGGTGGTTTTTAAAGAGATCCCATACATATCTCACAGGAACACACACATTTAAAAAAAAAAAAAACAGTATCTCCAAGTTGTATAAGCATAAGCTTCAGACTTACTTTGCTAGAGTCTGCTGAGGTGTGATGTTTGAATGGTATGTATAGAGAGGTAGTGTACAACTTTCTCTTCTATGCTTATAACTTGCAGGCTCTTTGTGAGAATATATTTTACATGTATATTCATGTGGACATGTATATGTGACTGTGTTCATGTGTGTGTGTGTGTGTTGTGTATATAAATGCAGGGATGCAACATCAAATATTGAGAGGAATGCAGTCTCCTTGTATAAGACCATGAATAGGTTTTGCTTTGCTTCAGCCTTATTGTCAGAAAATATAAAACATGACTTAGAAAGAAGTTATTTGTTCAACACATGCAACATATAAACAATAAACTATCTTTGTAGCTAGTTTGCAGCACATCTTGATCACAGAAGAACATTCAAAACTTTAATAAAACTTACAGGGTTTCCATGATCTCAGGTTCTTGGCTTTTCCCAGTTGTTTTACACCGACTTTAGCTCATTGTGTATATTCTACTCATCTTTTAACAATTTTTCTCATATACCCCAGGCTGCCTTTGAACCTGCCATATAGCTGAAGATGACCTTGAACTTCTGATCCTCTTGTCTCTACTCCTAGCCACCCCAGCATTTATTTTTGGTAATTAATGTTATTTTTATTATTGTTGAATGTGTTGCTGGGGATCAAACCCAGAGCTTCATACATGATAGGGAAATGCTTTACCGACTTATTTAAATTCCCAGACTCAACTTTAGCATTTTATTAAATTTAATGTTTTATTGCTGTCTATTCATTGTACACAGCATTGGGTTTCATGAAATAATTTTCTTGTTTAATGTTTCGGTGTGGTTTTGTAATGTACATGAGTGTAGGGATGAGTATCTATACATGCAAGACAGGAAGACATTGATAGCTCCTTTATTTTTTTAACAAGAGCTTTAATATTCTTAACACATTTAAAAAGCAATAAAAGAAACATATGTTCTGCAATATTTGATAACAAATAAACCTAAGTGTGTTTGCTTCATCCTTAAAATATCAGAGCATATAATAATGAATGACCACAACTTCAAATCAATGAAGATGAACCTTGCAAAGTTACATGCACTTTTTTGCAATAAACAATTACATTTTAATTAGACAATCAGAAATCATCTTTTACAGAAAAATGAAGACCTATTTTATTGCTTAAATTTCATTTATTATTATTCACGAATAAAAATTGACAAAAATTATTACATGTTTTATAACAAAACCTTTCATATAATCTCAAAAGTAGACTTGTTCAAGTTACTGTGCAAAGGATTTGCTACTTTAAAAACAGACACTAAGAAACATTTTTTTAATATTTGGTGTTTAAATGCTATTTTTTCCTCTTTCAACTTTATTTTTTAAAAAAGAGAGACATGTACAGATTTGTAAAGGCATTTTGGCATAACACTATTTGAATATATTTTTGTCAGTACTTAATTCTTTTAGAAGTTTGATAGTATGCATTGAAATCTACTTGTTACCATAAGCATAAAGTACATGTAGAACAGAACGTAACATAGAAACAGCCAGAGAGCTCCCTTATTTTTTAAGACAGGGTCTGTCAGTGAACCAATGATATGCACTTTCATCAGAGGTGTCTAGCTAGCCAGCAAGCTCTTAGGACCTACCTGCTTCTTCCTCTTAGTGTTGGTGTTACAGGTTTGATAGGCATGCCTGAATTTTTACTGTTAGAACTCAGTAATTCATGTTTCCAGAGAAAGTGTTCTTACTCACCCCACATCCACTCAGCTCCATGAGGACATTTTCAAACAACTATAGAAAGCATTTGTTTAAATAATATTTTTATTAATGCTTTGAGAATGTCATGCAATGCATCTAGAACATATTCACATTCTCTCCCACAACTTCCCACTCAATTTTGATTCTTCTTCCTCTTTCTCTTCCTCTTCTTCTTCTTCCTCCTCTTCCTCCTCCTCTTTCTCTCCTCCTTCTCTTTCTCCTTCTTCATCTTTCTCCATCAAGGCCAGTTTGTGTTGCCTAGCTAGTCTTGGGAGTGTAGTCTGCACTGCTTTATGGTCACATACTAGGGGTCACATCATTATAGAAAACTGACTCTTCCTCAGCTACTGGTGGAATTTTGTGCCTGCCTTCCTATCTTTGTCCTGGGATTTTGTCTAACTGGAGCTTGGGCAGGCTGTCACAAGTGCTATGAGTTCATATGTACAACTGATCTGTTATGTCTAGAAAATACTGTTTCCTTCATGTTAATCAAGACCCTCTGGCTCTCACACTGATTCCATCTATCTCTTCCACAAAATACCTGAGCTTTGGTGTGTGTGTGTGTGTGTGTGTGTGTGTGTGTGTGAGAGAGAGAGAGAGAGAGACAGAGAGACAGAGAGACAGAGAGACAGACAGAGACAGAGACAGACAGAGGGAGACAAAGAGAGACAGGGAGAGACAGAGAGAGACAAGGAGAGACACAGACAGAGACAGAGAGACAGAGAGACAGAAGGAGAGAGATGATGATGATGGTGGTGGTGGTGGTGTGGTGGTGGTGATGGTCGTGGTAATGGTGGTGGTGGTGGTGGTGGTGATGCCTCCATTTAGGACCTCACCTAGTCCCTTATTCTCTGCGCATTGACCAGTCTCAGTGTATTAACTGATATCCACTATAAAGAGAAGCTACTATGATGAGTGTTCAGAAAAGCCCTGATCTATGGATATAGCAAACTAACTCACTAGGTACTATGTTGATAGTGCATCTGTTTAGCAGAATAATAGTATTGGGTTCTCCCCTAAGGCTGGTGACCTATCTAGTCACAGAATTTTGGCCCCTTTAATAGTGTCATGGAGCAGCCTTTAAATCCAATCTGAAAGTGGTTAGTTTCTTTCATAAACATTTGTGCCCCATTGGACCAGAGGGCATGTCAGGTCAGATCAGTCCTGTTAGCTTGCAGTATTCACAGATGGGTGGTATTGTGGATTATGTTTCTCTTTTAGCAGTATGCATCACACCTTCCAGTGCCATACAAGCTAACCAGTACAAATGAAGGTCCCAGGTGAGTACCAGCTTGATTTTTCCGTGTTCTGGATCTCAAGTGTGCGGTGTTTATAATAGTTGGGTCTTAATCATCAAGTTCTGGAGGATAGTTAAGAGTACTGGCAACCATTTGTTATTCTGGGTTATTCTATGTGACACTCCATTGGCCAACAACTCAAAAGGAGATAATCTATTCCTGGTACAAGGAGTTTTGTTTGTTAGCATAAGATGTCTTGTTGGGGTATTGAACCTCTGTTGTAACTCCATAAAACTTTATATATGTGTAATATATTTATATAATGATGCTTCTATAGTAATAGGCTTCTTTATGGCTTTTTCACAAGGCATTTAATGTGAGTTATCCCTCCTCATATCCTCTCCCCTCCCCTTCCATGTTCTACTCCAATTCAATACTTTGTGTTCCATTATACACCTTTAACCTTTTATACCACTGTGTTCTAGCTTCCTTCTCTTGAAACCCCTCCTTCTGGTTCCTTGATAAATTCCTGACCTCTGTGGGTATTCTAAATGGACCATACTTTTCTAAAGATTCAAAGCTAATATCAGAAATGAAAAGAAATATGGTGTTTATCCTCTGTGTCTGGGTTACCTCATTCAAAATTATTATTTTCGATTCCATTCATTTACCTGATGATTTCATTTTTTAACAGCTGAATAATATTCCATTGTGCACCACATTTTCATTATCAAGTCATCAATTGATGGATGTTGTGGCTGTTTCCATGTCCTGGCTATTGTGAGTAAAGCAGCGATGAATATAGATTAATGGGTATCTCTGCAATTGAATATAGAATACTTTGGGTATATGCCCAAGAGTGGTGTAGCTGGATCATGTGTTAGATCTAGTTTCAATTTTTTTTTTGAGAAACCTCCATACCTATATCCATAGTGTTTTTACCAATTTGCACTCCCACAAGCAGTGCATAGTTGTTTCCTTTTCTCCATACCCATACTGAGATGTGTTGTCATGTGTTTATTTGATAATATACTTTTTATAAATGTGTACATATTGTGTGCTTGTGTGAATATGTATGTAATTATATATATTGCACACATCTGTGAGTCTGTGTGCATATGAAGGACATAGTACAATCTTAGGAGTAATTCTCAAGACTGCCATCCACTCCATTTGAAACAGGGTCTCTCACTGGCATGAAACCTCACAACTTAGTTAGAACAGATGGCTACAGAGGCTCCGAATTCTCCCATCTCTGCCTCTCAAGCACTAGGATTACAGTACACGTCTTTATACTCAGGGTTTTTATGTGGATTCTGGAGATCAAACTCAACTCCTTATATTTGCTAAGTGGGTGTTGTGTAGCCAGAGCCATCCTCCAGCTCATACATACACTTTAACTATGTCCCTGTTTCCACCATTTTGCCCATTCCTGTCACCTCCTACTCCCATTAGTCCCTTTCATTCATCTACAGTTTGGCTTCTAATTTCATGGCATATGCTCATACATTCTTTCATATTTCTAGATAAAAATCTGGATCCAAAAATAATTTTAAAATGTGACATTTGTCTTCCCGAGTCTGAGTAAACTTACCTAATATGATAATTTCTACTTGCATCCACTTTTCTTGGAAATGGCATAATCTTACCACAAAGAACAAAATTTTATTTTAAAATGTCATTAGTGTAAATATTTTAAAATTTATCCAAAATACATGAATTGTGATTGTCGACTCTTTCCTTTTTTTTTTTTTTTTTTTTTTTTTTTTTTTAGCTTTGTTGGCTTTCTAAGGTTATATATACTTTTTTCCCCTTAGAGACAGGATTTCTCTGTGTAGCCCCAGCTGTACTGGAACTTGCCCAGTAGGGTGAGCTGGCCTCGAACTCATAGATCAGTCTGCCTCTGTCTTTCGAGTGAAGGGATAAAGGCATGTGCAACTGCTCAGAGTCTATATACTTTTATAGAAGACAGTGTCTTAGTGAAACTCATTACTTTGTATATTTAATATATAATTTTTAAAAGTTCCAAAAAGTCATTCCAGCTTCAACTTAATTTATCTATTTATTCCCATTTTTTCAATTTAATGTGTCATATACTTAGCTACCTATAACTTTACATGATTTTTTTTCTTCTTAGATACCAAGTTATTAATGCCACATTGTAAATGGTACTTAAGTAAATATACAGTGATATTCCATGTCCTCATCTAACACAGCTTGCTTAAGTTTAGCTGATACAGTTCATACTGAGTTCACTCAGGTAATGGATAATGATACCCATGGGAAGGTGCAGGACTGGAGCATTTCAAAGCAGTCCTTATTTTATAAAGGAAGAGATCATTAACCCATTCCTGATACATTTTCTGATAAATGAGGGTATAGTAGGGTTTCAGTGGGGACCCAGAAATTCTTAGTAAGCATCTCAGAATACCAGATTCCACAACAGACTGAGAAACTTCAGATGAGTTTTTAATATATTTATAAAAAATGTTATTATATGACACATTGAAACCTTATCTGTGGAACCATTGCTAAGATTTCATTTGAATAAAGATATGACACATAAATCAGAAGACACTACTTAATGAGTGATATGAATGTGAGAACTAAGTCTCCTTCCTGTCATCCTATTTGACATGAGGATATAAGTAGACTCTTGAGTTGAGTGATGTATCACTTATAAGAGTATCCAACTTAGAGTCTGCTTCATGACATGGAACAGGGAGAGAGGATGCTCCAGTTCTGTGTTAGGGTTGATGCACTCCCAGAAGACAATAACCAGAGTCAATATATTAGGAGACTTCTAGCTTTTGCAAATGTTTTCTTCATTGGAAGACATAGTCTAATCTCTAGGTAATGCCTTCTTCCATTGACAACATAGTAGTGTCCTTTGTGCCAGAAGTTCTGACATTAAGTACTGATGTAGAATTGTCTCAATCAATACACATCTAGTACAAATCTTAACTTCATTTCACTGTGAAGCTCTGGAAGGTAGGCTAAATGATGGTGTTATTTAATCACTTCCAATGATTTCATCTTACATTAGATATATTCTATACATTTTTCTCCTTTGGAATACATGCATGACCTGGCAATTGACTTCTAATGTCAGAAATAATGGGCTACCAACTCCAAGATTAGCACATGTCTGTGGCTTCTGCCATGATCAGCCTCCTGATCTCCCATTTGCTCATTCGGAAGAAGCACTCTGTCTCATCATGTGTCGTCCTATAGAGAGGTCTACATCTTCACGAGGAAATGCAGGTATCTTGTGGGCAAATATTAGCAACTAATTGAAGTTATAACAGGTAACAACAAATTGAACTTTTCTTAAATAAAATGTCGTACCTGATGAGCTGGTCGTTAACTTACTAGTATCTGATAAAGCTTTGATGAAGAGGAACCCATTAAGGCTTGCATGAACTCATGACTCAAATTAAGTAGATAATAAATAAGCATTGCTTTAAGCTACTTCGATTATTATGTAGCTTCAGATGCTTAGTATAAGAATAAATTACTTCACAGGAGTTAGGTATCCTTAGGTCATTTTAATCACATTTTTTAAATCCACAGATTAAAAATGACACTTATGTATACAGCATGATGTTTTGAAACATTCAAATATACTGCACACAGATATAGTAAAATAACTAGCCCTTGGAAATTAAGTATTTATTACTCCCAGGTTTATCACTTCTGTAACAGAAATTCTTAACACCCACTGTGTTGGTATTTTCAAAAATATAATGTGTTGTTAATTATAGCCACTGTGTAGCACAATTAATCCCTTGAACTTATTATTATGAGATACTGAAATTTCATATCCCCTGACCAACATCATCTAATCATTCAACAACATAATCTCTTCATAACCATTTTTCTATTCCCAACTTCTGTTCTGTAATCAATTATTTTAGATTCTACATATGACTGACATTACATGATATTTATTGTTCTGTGCCTGGCTTATTTTTTATCCGTTCGTCCACTGGGTGTTTAAATTGCTTTTATATATTGTGTATTATAAATAAGTCATCTACCTTCCCTATTGTGTCCTTCCCCATCATATAAATGTTTGATTGATTCATAGAGAACTTATGTATTACAGAAAATAATCTTCAGTTCATTCACATTTAAATTTCTTTGAGGCTATCCCCCTTCAAATAGATACTCAGTTATCAACATTTAAGGCTATGAGAATAGCTTTTATAAAAGACTGGCCAAGCTCTGTATATCCTCAGACTTCTGACAATGATGTGATCCAATCCCCACACAGATGCTCACACAGTTTTCACGTGCTACAGTTGCAAGCACTAGTTTTGCTGCTTCAACTGAACATTCTCATCAATTTTTCATACTCTTAGAATCATTAGTTTTTAGTTTAATCTTTCCCACTGGAAGCTTTTAACTACATCCTCAAGCATTCTTTATTCCTTACTTGAAAGAGGGAAAAGCCTAACCTTACCACTTCCTCCTGTGCTGTAGCCAACAGCTAGGCTCCCACACGGGACCCAATAATAAATATATCATTTACTACACAAAACTGAAACAGGATCTCATCTATCTCAGCCTGGCCTTCAACTTGCTATGTAGCTGAGGATAACCATGAACTCCCTTTTTTTATTTCATTGGAATTTTGATAGGGATTACATTTAATTTGTAGATTGCCTTAGGCAAGATGGCCATTTTTTACTATATTGATCTTCCAATTTATGAGCATGGGAGATATTTCCGTCTTCTGAGATCTTCTTCAATTTCCATCCTCTGAGTCTTGAGGTTTCTGTCATACAGATCCTTCACTTGCTTGGTTAGGTTTACTCCATGGTATTTTATATTATTTATGACTATTGTGAAGGGTGTCGATTCTCTAATTTCTTTCTCAGCCTGTTTATTCTTTGAGTAGAGGAAGACTACTGATTTGTTCAAGTTAATTTTCTTTTTTTTTTTTTTTTGATGTTGTTATTTATTTATTTATTTATTTATTTATTTATTTTCTTGCAACTTTATTTTAAAAACAGAGATACATGTACAGATTTTTAAAGTCATTTTGGCATAAAACTATATGAATATATTTTTGTCATTACTTGATTTTTTAAAGGTTTGATAGTATGCATTGAAATCTTACTAGTTACAATAAGCATAAAGTACATGTAAAATAAAGCATAACAAGGAAATAGTCAAAGTTTTCTTGGTGTGTATAGATTAAACATAATGATTTTTAAATACCAGAAATTGCTACAAGGCTATCTTCTTGGCTCTTGAGTTGTTAATGATTTAAGGTCTAGGTGTACCCCACTCTGAGAGGTTCAACTTAATTTTCTATCCAGCCACTTTGATAAAGTTGTTTATTGGCTGTAGAAGTTCTCTGGTGGAATTTTTGGGATCACTTTAGTATACTATCATATCATCTGCAAATAATGATATTTTTACTTCTTCCTTTCCAATCTGTATCCATTTGACCTCCTTTTGCTGTCTGATTGCTCCAGTTAGTACTTCCAGTACTATATTGAATAAGTAAGGAGAGATTCCGCAGCCTTGTCTAGTCCCTGATTTTAGGAAGATTGCCTCAAGTTTCTCACCATTTAGTATGATGTTGGCTACTGGTTTGCTATATATTGCTTTTACTATGTTTAAGTATGACCCTTGAATTCCTGATCTTTCCATGACTTTTAACAGGAAGAGGTGTTGAATTTTGTCAAATGCTTTCTCAGCGTCTAGTGAGATGATCATATGAGGTTTTTTTTTTTTTAAAATAGTGTGTTTATATAGTAGTTTGAATTGATTTTCGTATATTGAGCCATCCTTGCATCCCTGGGATGAAGCCTACTTGATCATGGTGAATGATTGTTTTGATTTGTTGTTGGATTCACTTAGCAAGAATTTTATGGAGTATTTTTGCATCAATGTTCATGAGGGAAATTGGTCTAAAGTTCTCTTTCTTTGTAGGTCTTTGTGTGGCTTAGGTATGAATGTAATTATGGCTTCCCAGAACAAGTTGGATAGTATTACCTCTGTTTCTATTTTGTGGAATAGTTTGGAGAGTATTGGTATGAGGTCTTCTATGAAGGTCTGATAGAATTCTACATTGAACCTATCTGGTCCTGGGCTTTTTATTTTATTTTATTTTATTTTTGGTTGGGAGCCTTTGATAACTTCTATTTTTTTTTAGAAGTTATGGGGCTGTTTAGATGGTTTATCTGATCCTGATTTAACTTTGGTACCTGGTATCTGTCTGGAAATTTGTCCATTTCCTCTAGATTTTTCAGTTTTGTTGAGTATAGGCTTTTGTCATAGAGTCTGATGATTTCCTGAATTTCCTCAGTTTCTGTTGTTGTGTCTCCCCTTTTATTTCTGCTTTTGTTAATTTTGATACTCTCTCTGTGCTCTCTAGTTAGTCTGGCTAAGGGTTTACCGCTCTTGTTGATTTTCTCAAAGAACCAGCTCTTGGTTTTGTTGATTCTCTGCATAGTTCTTTTTGTTTCTACTTGGCTGATTTCAGCTCTGAGTTTGATCATTTCCTGCTGTCTACTCCTCTTTGGTGAATCTCCTTCCTTTTGTTCTAGAGCTTTCAGGTATGTTGTCAAGCTGTTAAGTGTATGCTCCCTCCAGTTTCTTTTTGGAGGTGCTCAGAGTTATGGGTTTTTTTTTTTTTTCCTCTTAGCACTGCTTTCATTGTATCCCCATAAGATTGTGCCTTAATTTTCAATAAATTTTAAGAAGTCTTCGATTTCTTTCTTAATTTCTTCCCTGACCAAGCTATCATTGAGTATTGTTTAGCTTCCATGTATATGTGGGTTTTTTGTTATTTTTGTTGTTATTGAAGACC
This sequence comes from Micromys minutus, assembly GCF_963924665.1. NCBI lineage: Eukaryota > Metazoa > Chordata > Mammalia > Rodentia > Muridae > Micromys > Micromys minutus. The sequence goes on along the minus strand of NC_137970.1, from coordinate 17,460,674 downwards.
AGCCTTATTCCATGGTTCTCTGATAGGATGCATCAGATTATTCCGATGTTCTTGAATCTGTTGAGGCCTGTTTTGTGACCAACTATATGGTCAATTTGGGAGAAGGTGCTGTGAGGTGCTGAGAAGAAGGTATGTTCTTTTGTTTTAGGATGAAATATTCTATAAATGTTTGTTAAATCCATTCGGTTCATAACTTCTGTTAGTTTCACTGTGTCTCTGTTCAGTTTCTTCCATATTCTGTCCATTAATGACAGTGGGGTATTGAAGTCTCCCACTATTATTGTGTTTGGTGCAATATATGCTTTAAGCTTTAGTAGAGTTTCTTTTATGAGTGTGGGTGCCCTTGTATTTGGAGCATATATGTTCAGGATTGAGAGTTCATCTTGATAAATTTTTCCTTTGATGAGTAAAAGGTGTTTTTCCTTACCTTTTTTTTTTTGATGACCTTTGGTTGAAAATCGATTTTATTCAATATTAGGAAGGCTACTCCAGCTTGTTTCTTGGGACCATTTGCTTGGAAAGTTTTTTCCCAACCTTTTACTCTGAGGTAGTGCCAGTCTTTGTTGCTGAGAAGAGTTTCCTGTGTGCAGCAAAATGATGGGTCCTGCTTACATATCCAGTCTAATAGTCTGTCTTTTTATTGGGGAGTTGAGTCCATTAATATTAAGAGATATTAAGAAACGGTGATTGTTGTTTCCTGCTATTTTTGTTGTTAGAAGTAGAATTATGTTTGTGTGCTTTTCTTCTTTGGGGTTTGTTGCAAAAAGATTAATTTCTTGCTTTTCATAGGGTGGAGTTTCACTCTTTGTGGTGGAGTTTTCTATCTATTATCCTCTGTAGGGCTGGATTTGTGGACAGATAATTGTGTAGTTTTGGTTTTGTCCTGAAATATCTTGGTTTCTCCATCTATAGTGATTGAGAATTTGCTGGCTATTGTAACCTGGGCTGTCATTTGTGTTCTCTTAGGGTCTGTATGATGTCAGTCCAGGATCTTCTAGCTTTCATAGTCTCTCTTAAAAAGTCTGGTATAATTCTGATAGGTCTGCCTTTATATGTTACCTGTACTTTTTTTCTTACTGCTTTTAGTATTCTTTCTTTGTTGTGATCATTTGTTGTTTTGATTATTATGTGTTGGGAAGAACTTCTTTTCTGGTCCAATCTATTTGGGTTCTGTAGGCTTCTTGTATGTTCATGGCCATCTCTTTCTTTAGAATAGGGAAGTTTTCTTCTATAATTTTATTGAAGATAGTTACTGGGCCTTTTAGTTATGAATCTTCACTCTCTTCTATACCTATTATCCTTAGGTTTGGTTTTCTCATTTTGTCCTGGATTTCCTGGATGTTTTGGGTTAGAAGCTTTTCAGTTTTTGCATTTTCTCTGACTGTTGTGTCAATGTTTTCTATGGTATCTTCTGCCCCTGAGATTCTCTCTTCTATCTCTTGAATTCTGTTGGTGTTGCTTGTGTCTTTGACTCCTGATGTCTTTCCTAGATTTTCCAGCTTCAGGGTTGTCTCCTTTTGTGATTTCTTCATTGTTCCTAATTCTGTTTTCAGTTCCTTCATCTATCGTTTGTGCTTTCCTTTAGCTCTTTAAGTGATTTCTTTGTTTCCTCTTTCAGTGCTTCAAATTATTTTCTTCTGTTCTCCTGCCTTTCGTGTACTTCTTTAAGTGTGTTATTTATGTGCTTCTTGAGGACCTCCATCATCATCATGGAGTATGATTTTAAGTCTAAGTCTTGTTTTTCTGGATAGTTATGACTTTCACTTTTTGCTGTGGTGGGAGAACTGGCTTCTGATTTTGCCAGGTTGTCTTGGTTTCCATTTCTTAGATTCTTGCACTTGCCTCTTGCCATCTTGTTATTAGTGATATTAGGTGATCTTGTCTCTGACTTGAGCTTGTCTCTCCTGTGGGTCTGTTGACCCGTGGTCTCTAGAAGGAGATTGTTTCCTGGTGGGTAGGCTGTGAGTTCCGATGGCAGTGACCAGTCCTAATGAAACAGGGCTGGGTCTGGCCTTTGGCCAGAAGTGTCTGTTCCCAGGTAGCACCAAGCTATCTGTGCCCTGAGAGTTCTAGGCATCATCCCCCAGGATAGTCAGTGGAGAGGGAGTGTGGACTCACCCCTGGACCCAGGAGTAAGAGCCCTCTTGCAGCTCTTTTGGGCACCCAGCCAATCTTGAACTCCTGACCCTCCTGCCTCCACCTTCTAAGTGCTGAGGTAGGACCATTTATTGTTTATGGTTTATGTGGTATTTCAGTTTGAACCAAGGTCTCCATATAATGCTAGGCGAACACTCTTCCAATTTAGGCCCATTTCTAGCTTTCCAATTTTAGAATAGTTATAAGTTTCAGTCACTGGCAGATAATGGTAATGTACAGTCACAGCCTGCATAGGCTTTTCTCCTTAAAAACCATTTATACTTTGACAATTTCATACACATATGCAATGTATCTTGATTATACCCACTCTATCCCTCCTAATACCTCTCTACTTCCCCCCTGACCATGCCACCCACATCCTCCCACTTCTGCAAACTGTTTTTTTAAAAAAAAAAAAAAAAAAAAAAAAAAAAAAAAAAAAAAAAAAAAAACATAAGCTCCTGATCCCCTTCTTGAGCAAGTGAGAGATAGTGCCCATAAATGGTCACTTTAATTCCCAGTGAATACCAATGCAGCTAGTCCAGTGAGTACATTTTGACCGGTACTGATGTACTTCAGAACTCAAGAATCAGGTCAAGAGTTATAAAGTTTCAATAACATCCTGTGAGCATTATTTTCAATAATAAGGTTTCAGAGATGTACTTATAGTTCTTAGCAAAAGAAATGATCAAATTGATATGTTCCTAATTCACTTTGTGAAGGCACAAGATAAACCCGAGTCTCTAAGGATCTCTATAATATCTTACTTAGCCCCATAGCTTTACTGTGCCTTGGAGACAATGGGCAGCATATCCTCAGATGGACTGCATTTACTTTATGAGAAAAAATGAGTATTCGGTTACAGCTGCAGAAGAAAATTATTTTATCTTCTGAATAATGTTAAATCTTTCTTAAAACAAATTATTGTGTGATATCACTGAAAGTTGTGACTCTTCACTATGGCTTGTCTGCCACCTTCCTGGATTGGTTCAAGGGCCTGATTTAGTTTTACATCTCTTGGGACTTTCTCAGAGATAGATAACCTTTTTGTGAAACATTTCGGATACATTAAGGTTTGATATCAAGTGTTCCTCTAAAGACTTGCTCCCTAGCCTGTTGGTGAAGGGTCTAGAGACTTTAGTAGGTAGGTAAGTAGGTGGCAGTATAGCAATGTGGGAGCACCCTGGAAGAGAAATCTTGTCTCTGGGCCTCTTGTGTGTCTTTGCTACCTGTTTGTAATAAAGTATAGTCTTGTCTCTGATACCTGCTATTGCCACTGCAGGTCCACATTACCCTATGCCTTCAAAGGGAAGCAGTGGTAGGCAGACATGATCAATATACATTGGATAAGAGTATCGCATTTTCTTTTCTCTTTGTAGGTGGTATAGCCATGATATTTTTATTGAATATTCTCTGTATTTACATTTCAAATGTTATCCCCTTTACCCCACTCTCATCCCCCCCCCTCCCATTGCCTCCATAAAGGTGCTCCTTCTCCCAAGCACCCTCTCCCAACTCAGTGCCTTGGCATTCCCCTACACTGGGAAAACAAGTGAATATCACATTTTCAAAGGATAAAAAGTATTTTATTGTTATGCAAATGAGCATGCTTTTACCGCAGTCAGTTTTCAAATTATGTTACCTTCTCACCAAAGAAAAAACACAAAGAAGACAACCTTGTGAACAAAAAACACCCAGGTAATTTTAAATAATTTTTCCTTTATAATAAATTTATGCCTGTTATTGTATTTTCCTAATTCCTGAGACATGTTTGAGGAGTATTTCCTATTGTGATTGCAAAACGCTTTCTTTTATTATGAAGAACTATCTTCAATCTGTATCTCTCCCAGAAACTAATTTGTGTTTCTTTGAACATGATAATGGTTTTCCTAGCACTCGACCTATTATTTAAGTGTACAGAAATCTGCATTCTAAATTTCCAAGCCGATATATTTTTACTTTTAATTTTTCATGGCTCTAATGATTGCAACTGTGCCCTCCGTGATGTTAGTGTTGGGTTTCAATCTGACAGTATCTGGAACCGACTAAGAGACAAGCATCTGGGTATGCCTGTGAGGGATTACTGTGACTGAAATTAATGGAAGTAAGAAAACCCACCCTAATCGAAAATGTCACCATTCCCAGAGCCTGTGTCCCGAGCAGCACAAGAAGGCAAAAGGCAGCTACACACCAAAGTTCATCATTCTTTGCTTCCTGATTGTAGACGTATGACGACGAGCTCCTGCCACCAGCTTTCCTAACATGGGGGGTTGTTCCCTCAAAGTATTTGCCAAAATAAATGCATTCTCCCTGGAGTTGCTACGGTCAGGGTGTTTAAATACAGCAACAAGAAAAGTAACTAAGGCAACCTAGTTGACTGGTACTTTCTTTGTGTTTATTTTCTCAATAAACTGTAAGTTTTCATTTCTCCCAGAATCATTTTTGCTCCTGACTCTGTCAATCTTACTAGAAGCAGACTATAATGCCCAGGCCACTGCCAGTTTCCTTGGCAGCTTCCTCCAGCAGATAAACTAGGCTGTCAGCTATAAATATAGCTTCCTACAGAATCTCAGAAATGGACAAGATGCCTCCAGATTAGTGGCCAAAGTGTAAAAGGAGTGTCCTGCAGAAGAGTTTCTGTCTGAGTTTCTGTCATTACCCCAAATCTCCTCAGCTTGCTGCTATCAATCAGCATTCTGATTCTCTGAAGCTCCACTTGCAGCCTTCTAGGATTTCTTGAGTTTGCTTGGTCAAAGCTCCCAAAATCTACCTGCAAGCCAATTACTAATGCTCTTTCACAACATTCCAGGTCTAGCAACAGCTGACATTTTTCTTTCCTTCCATTTTCTTAGCAGAAATAAAATATATTTTTGACTTCCAAATATTTTTATCAAGTTTGTTCTTTAATAATTGCACAAATGTCAATACTGCATACTGACCACCTTCCCAATCTATTCTCGGCTTTCTATAATCCCATCGATGCGAATTTTTAATTCCCTCATTTGATTAAAATCTCCAGATCATCTTGTAAACCAAAGAATGTGGGTCTGTCTTTTTGGTTTGTGTAAATGTGGTTTGTGTCTATTTTTGAAATTCTTCTTTAATCACAACACTTCCCCCTCCCCCTTTCTCCCTCCAAACCCTCCCATTTACCTCTTCAGAGGTCCTCTAAATTCATGCACCTTTGGTACATTACATTGACAAACACAAACACAAGTTTTGCTACTTCAGCTTAAGCTTCTTACCAACTTTTCATGCCCAGTTTATGTGATATTAAAGACTGTGTGTCAGTGGTTACTCATTAGGCTAGACTGGAAGAGGAGGTAGAAAGTCTGGGTATGAAGTGCAGTGGTTTAGGCAGCACTAGGGGTTCTGTGTGGAAGCCTAGCTGTTGGCTACCGTACAGGAGAAAGTGGTAAGACTAGGCCTGGACTCTGCATTCAGGACCTTGCAAAATCCTAGAGGTCACTACAGAAAACCACAAGTGGCTAGACTAGGTTAAATAACTAACAGATCAGAGAAGAAAATGAGAAGAAAAAGAGGAAAATACTGATATGAATGAACATATAGTATACTAATGCCAAAAGATGCTACAGAAAGTAAAAATTTATACTTATAAATGCATGCCTTGGGGGCTGGAGAGATGGCTCAGTGGTTAAGAGCACTGGCTGCTCTTCCAGAGGTCCTGAGTTCAAATCCCAGCAACCACATGGTGGCTCACAACCATCTGTAATGGGATCTGATGCCCTCTTCTGGTGTGTCTGAAGACAGTGACAGTGTACTCATATAAATATAATAGTAAATAAATCTTAAAAATAAAATAAAATAAATGCATGCCTTAAAGAAAGAGAAGACAATTAAGACAACATGATTTATTAAAACTAAAAGCAAACTGAGGGGAAAATCAGTTTACTGGGAAAATAACTAATATGGGGAAGAATACAAAGGTTAGAGTAGATAGTTTTTAAAAAAAGCTAGAAATATAGCAAAATAAAAACTGAAAACAACATTTGAAAAATATCAACAAAATGTTTAGTAAACAATATTTTCTAAGAGTTAGAGAAAATTTAAGTTTTAAAATAATCAGAAAGTAGACACGGGGAAAGCAGATTATCCAGCCAATACACATGTGAGTAAACTCAAGAGACACTTAGAAGAAGTATAAATGGCCAGCAAGTATGAGGAAAAGTATTGATTATATTTAGCTATCAGCCATGCAAATGAAAACTACATTGAGATTGTCTCTCACCGCAGTCAGAAATCATGACAGAACCTTTTGATGAGGAGGTGGAGATGCTTTGGTGATTAAGAGTACTTGCTGCTCTTGATGTGGACCAAGGCTTGGTTCCCAGCATCCACATCAGGTAGATGGTAGAACAGTTCTGAATTCACCTCAACAAATTCCAGTGGTGCGTCCTGGGGACCTTGGTTGGAGCTTTCCGTCTTGCCCGAGGGTTGCCTGAAGGTCTGATCATTATTTCCCCTCACCTGATCTTGGGTGGGAAGATACATCAGACACCACCCGGCACAGCAACAAGAAACAGTCCTTTAGAGACAAATGGGGCTGCAGATTACAGACAAAGGTAAAGTGATAAGTGGAGTGTAGAATAAAACTCTGGAAGAACATGTACACACATACACTGTGTGGGATGTATTTGTTTGCCATTTTTATTGAAAAAGTTTCTTTCACAGTGTATTTTGATTATGCCTTTCTCCTTCATAAACTCCTCCCAGATCCCTTCCTTACCACCCCACAAAAAACCAACAAAAAAAATCAGAAACCAAAATATACAAACCAAAGATCAGTACAACAAAAATGTTTAAACAAAGCATTATGAGATAAAAAAAAAAAACTCTACAGAAATAATATTAAGTTCATTTTTTGTTGGCCATCTACTGCTGAGCATGGGGCCTACCCTGAAATGTAGATCATATACTTGGTAAATACACATACTGTGTGTGTGTGTGTGTGTGTGTGTGTGTGTGTGTGTGTGTGTGTGTGTGTCATAAAATCACACAGAATTTTTAAAAAACTAGAGATAAATGTATATTAAAGACTATTAATGCCAAACTTTCTCCACAGTGTGATGAAAAAACACAGAAAATGACCAACTAGCTATTGAGGAACCATTTAGCACAGGACCAATCTCAAAAAGACTGAGAGAAATAGTTTCTTAGTTTCTCTCTCTCTCTCTCTCTCTCTCTCTCTCTCTCTCTCTCTCTCTCTCTCTGGTATTTTTTATTGGATATATTTTATTTACATTTCAAATATTCTTTGTCTGGGTTTCCCCTCCATAAACCCCCTGTCCCATCCCCTCCCCCCTGATTCTATGAGGGTGCCCCACCTGCCCATCCACACCCTCCTGCCTCCGTACCCTGAAATTCACCTACACTGGGGTATCGAGCCTCAGCAGGAACAAGGGCTTCTCCTCCGATTGATGCCCAACAAGACCATCCTCTGCTACATGTGCAGCTGGAGCCATGGGTCCCTCTATTTGTACTCTTTGAATAGTGGTTTAGTCCCTGGGAGCTCTGGTTGGTTGGTATTGTTGTTCTTATGGGGTTGCAAACCCCTTCAGCTCCTTCAATTCTTTCTCTAACTTCTCCATTGGGATAGTTGTTCTCTTAAATACACAATTTTTGTCCATTTAAGACCCCATAAAGTGTGCAAAACAACAGTAAAAAGACATCACATTCATAGAAAGAAAATGAAGTTATCATTAAACTGTCCAAGAAGAAACATAGGTAGTGGAATATCTAGTCAAATTCTTCTTGAATTCTATTTTTTTTTTTTTTACATAGGACCTGTTGCTGTATTATCTAGCCCAGGATATATTGCCTTCAAACTTACACTCCTCAGGGCTCAGACTCTTCAGTGCAGGGATCTCATTCTACAATGCCTAGCTTAGTCAAAGACCTTAAAGCAACAGTTTTTTCTTTCAGGATTTATTTTCGTTTTGGCTGTGTGTGTGTGTGCATGTGTTTGTATGTGTGCATGTATGCACATTCACACTCATGGAGTCCAGAACATCTCCTGGAGATGGTGTTAGAGAACTACCCAACATGAGTGCAAGGAACCAAACTCCAGTCCACTGAAAGACAATCAAGTGCCTTAATCTGCCCCCACAGAAGCTGTAATATGTTGGAAAGGCTAAAGAGAAGCAAGCAGTCCTAAGATTTACATTAAAATAACATAAAATGAACATATCAACCAAGAGAAATAAAAATTATAAAAGGAACAAAAAATGGACTAGGAATTCCAGGACCTGAGCATACAATAAAAGTAGCTGTGGTAAAATGTTGAGCATGCAATTCAGCAGATAGTATTCAATTTAATTGAGCAGCTAGGAGGAATAAAATTAAACTTAGAAGCAAGGCATTTGAAATAACAGAGTCACTATATGGCTAGAGGCAACTCCAAGAACCTAAGCAACAAAAACCAAGGCCACTTGGCATCATCAAAACCCAGTTACCCGACCACAGCAAGTTCTGGATACCTCAACACACCAGAAAAGCTTCTGATTTAAAGCACAACTCATGATAATGTGAGAGAACTTTAAGAAGGTCATAAATAACTCCCTTAAATAAATATAGATAACACTGGTAAATAAGTAGAAGCCCTTAGAGAATTACAGGAAAACACCAGCAAACAACTGAAGGAATTTAACAAAACCATCCAGGATCAAAAAATTGAAATAAAAACAATAAAGAAATCACAAAGGAAGACAACCCTGGAGGTAGAGAACCTAAGAAAGAGATCAGGTGTCATAGACACAAGCATCACCAACTTAAAGGCCCAGTAAATATCTTCTACAAAATCATAGAAGAAAACTTCCCTAACCTAATGAAAGAGATGACCATGAACATACAAGAAGCCTATAAAACTCCAAATAGATTGGAACAGAATAAAAATTTCTCCTGACATATAATAGTCAAAATACCAAATGTTCAAAACAAAGAAAGAATACTAAAAGCAGGAAGGAAAAGAGGACAAGTAACATATAAAGGCAGACTGATCAGAATTACACCAGACATCTCAACAGAGATGATGAAAGCTAGATCCTGGACAGACATCATACAGTCCCTAAGAAAACACAAATGCCAGCCCAGGCTACTATATCCAACAAAACTCTCAGTCACCACAGATGGAGAACCCAAGATATTCCAGGACAAAAACAAATTTACACAATATCTGTCCACAAATCCAGTCCTACAAAAGATGATAAATGGAAAACTCCAACACAAGGAAGGAAACTATACCCTCGAAAAAGCAAAACAGTAATCTTCTTTCAACTAACCCAAAAGAAGAAATGACTGAATCAAAATAAAGAGAGAAAGGGACCAAATTTGAAGAAACATATGGAATATGATGAAGAGGATCCAGTGTATACATCTAGGTAGTTCCAGAGGTGATGAGTGAGAGAAAGGTGGAAAGGTTGTCAGAAACAATAAGATGACAAAAGAACATCTGGGAATCTCAGTGAAATCAAATAATAAGAGCATAGGGTCACATTGAGACATGTTATATATAAGCAGTTGATAGGCAAAGTAAAAGAGAAAAATTAAAGGCAAAAAAGAAGATTCTGATTACATCAAAAATCCCCAGTGAGGACCAGTCTATTTTTAAGCAAAAAACCTTAGAGACCAGAAATCAAAGAATGATATAACACATACATACATAGATACACATGCATGTGCCCATGTACACACACACAGAGAACACTGCACACTGAGTACTGAAAGAAATAAAAAAATAAGAACTCTAAAATCATTGAAAATAGCCCTTTTATAACAAGATAAAGATTTCTATTTTCTTTTTAAAAAGTATTTATTTTTATTTCAGGGATACTCATGTTTTGCTACATGTATATCTATGCGAGTGCATTTGCTTCTCTGAATGTGAAGTGACAGTTATGAACTGCAATGTGGCTGCTGGGAATCAAACCTGGGTCCTCTAGAAGAGCAGTCAATGCTCTTAACCTCTGAGCCATCTCTCCAGCCTGAGAAAGCTATATTTTCAAATAAACAAAAGCTAGAGATAATCAATTGCCATAAGGCCTCCCCCCAAAAAAATGTTGAAAGGAGACCTTAACGCTAAAAGAAAAGACTGTGCTACTCACTGTAATCCAAATATATGTGAAGGTTGGAATACCTTTGGTAAATGTGAATATATAGACAAGCATATAAACTGGTACTGTTGTAATGTTAGTTTTTAGTTTCACTTATTTTATTTTCCATTGCACTGAAAAGACACATATAAAGAATTATAAGTCTTTGTTATTAGATAATATACTTGAGATCTGAATGTGACATTATATACAATGTCTATGCTAATAACAAAAAATATTTATGGGGCTGAAGATACAGCTCAGTTGTTAGAATACTTGTCAGACAAACATGAGAACCTGAGACTTTGGATCCCAGAACCCATGTAAAAAAACGGTGTGGAGACAAGCAGATTTGTAAAATTCATTGGCTAGCCAAGCTTACCAAATTGATAAGCTTCATGTTCAGTGAGAGACCCTATCTCAAAGGACAAAGGGATCAAGGAAAGACACCTATGGCAATCAGTGGCTCCATGTACACGTGGTCACACACACACACACACACACACACACAGTAAGAGTATACACAAAAAATGATAAGAAATAAGAACATCTAATAAAAAATGACCAAACACAAATTAAAACAAGTACTGAATATACAGAAAGCAATAAATTTATATAAATTACAAAAAACATAGAGAAAACTCATTACTGTTATACATAATAGGAATTTCTGTATGTTTGCTTTTTTGTTTGTTTGTTTTTTGTTTTTTAAATGTATCAGAGTGCACAATCACTGTATTCAGACACACCAGAGGAAGGTGCCAGAATCCATCACAAATGGTTGTAAACCACGAATATGGTTGGTAGCAATTGAACTCAGGACCTCTGGGAGAGCAGTCAGTGCTCTTAACCAGTGAGCCATCTCTCCAGCCCCTCTTTTCTGTAGTTTCTCTTTGAAGAGTTTTTTTCCAAACTATTACAGATGTAGCATACACATAGTGTAGAATTAAAGCTAGGAATTAAGTTCATTTACATTGTTGTATACCATCGCCTGTCATTAATCTTCTGACTCCATTTTCATAACTAATTGATTATTATTTTTATTGCTTTGAAAATATAAGTTTTAGCTTCTTAACCTTTAATGTCACTTTACTGTAATTAAGTCACCTATGTAAACATCACACAGCTGGATTAAAGAAACTACCCAGACACTTGTCCTGTCCCAAACTCTGCATCTCAGCACACCTTTGTACATTTAAAATGGCCAGCCTGAAGTCAGGAGTTTCACTCAGCATTCTATATTCTCCCTAGCAACGATATTTGTGTGGCCTTTTTAACACACACACAATGTATGATAGAGTTGAAGTTATAAACAAATAAACAAACAAGCTCACTGAGTATATATTCTCTTGTGACTTGTGAACAGTGTAGTGCATCTGAGTCAGGGTTTTTAGATAATGAAAACCAATAAGAAATACCTATTAGAGAAAGAAGGAAGGAGGGGAAAGGAGGAAGGAAAAGAGAGAGAGAGTTGTTATAAGAGATTTAAATCACATAATTATGGAGAAAGAAGATCGGCAATGACTCAAGAAAATTGATGATGGCATGGCTCTCTTCAAATTTGAAGGCCGGGAAAGACTGATGCTCCGCCTTGAAGACAGTAAGCAGAGAAGATAAATTCTCACTTGTTCTGTCATTTGTGTTATTCAATGGGGTGGGAGAGCCCTACCCATACGAAGAGCACAATGTGTGTGCTTTATTTATTCGGCAATTCGAATGTTAATCTCACCCAGAAAGATGCCCAAAACCCTATCCAGAATAAGGTTAAACAAATATACAGACAAAGTAATACATGTAATTAGTAATTATACATGGTATCAGTAGAATGAAGAGTCAAAGCCTTAGTGCTGAAAACATTTTACAAGACTCAATGGATTTTCAGAATAAAAAGTCAGGGAGAAACTATTACCACTACTTAGCACAGTAAAAGCCATGTATGAAAACACCACAAATAACGTAATACCCACTAGTTAAAGCTGACGAGCTTCATTTGAAATATCAGAAGCAAGCAGGGATTGCTATCTTCACCACGTATATTTAACATAATATTGGAAATCTGGACTAATTAGGAAACAGACATAATGAACTAGCATTCAAATTAAAAACTAAAATAAACAATGTTTATAGATGACACAATTTTATGTGAATAAAATCCCAAAGACTCCACAAAATACATGTTAAAGCAGTAAAGTAACAGACAAAATATCTGCCCACAAATGCCAGTTGCAGTTGTTTTCCCATTGCTAACATCCTAAAAAGGCAAATCACCATTCGTATGGAGTGTGTAGTGCATGCTCATAATTACACTCCTGGGAAGCTGGGGCAGAAAACGCAAGAGTGTGGCATAAGCCAGAGCTACACAGTGACTTCTAGGCTATAAACACCTACAATAAAATCATCTAAAAAGAATTCCTACAAAAGCAATGCACACTGAGGAAAGCAAACAAACTGTGGCTAAAACCAATTAAAATTCAAAGCAAATGAGAAAGCAGTATCATATTTTTGTGGATTGGGAGACTCTGTATTACCCAAAGCAAATTTTATATTCATGGAATTACCACTGTGATCCTAATAACATATTAAAATATTCATCCTAAAATTTATACGTGATCACAAGGGATCTTGAAATATTGAATGAGACAAAAATGGAAAGAAACACATTTCTTGATTTCAATATACAGTACAAAATCCATAATAATCACAAGGGTAGATGAAAGAATACTATTGTCAAAATTGTCAGAGTCCATCCCTGATCCCCTCATCCAAACACCACTATAATGGCTATCCATGGACAAACATACCTATATGAGGAATCTAGAGTCTAAAGAAGAGCTTATAGAACCACATAGGACCAAAAACTCAGTAAATATGTTGAAAACATGTAAAATACAGGGTAGGAGAAATGGCTCTGCAGTTAAGTGTACTGGCAACTCTTGCAGAGCATACATATTTGAGTCCCAGAACCCACGTGCCAGCTCACAACCATCTATGACTCCAGTCCCAACAGATGTGACCCCCCTTTTCTGATCTCTGCAATATCAGACATGAACATGACGTGCATAGACACATGCAGGAAAAACAGCCATATGCATAAAACAAAATAACAAAAAAATTGAAAGAAAGAAAGGGTGTTTCTGTGACGAATAGTGGGCCTTTTGTTAGATAGTCTATGGCTCTTGTGAAATTACTGTCAATCCAAGTGGCATAACTTCATTAAAAATATGTATACATATAGGTATATATAATACATATGTTACATGTGTTTTTAGGTAAATAAAAAGTAATGTGATTCTTTATGTCTTTTTTTATACTCCTTTAGTGTCCTTTCTCTCATTCTGTATTGGCCTCTCCTTCCCCTCAGCGGCTACCTTCTCCCATTTTTGCCATTTCCCAGCTCATAGCACTTGTGCTCCTCGCCCAACTTGCAAAGTCCCTTTGTAACTTTCTGGTTTCTGTGGTGAGCACTGGAAATTTGTGGCCTGTATACAAGGTGAGTTTAAAGACATTTTAAACAATATATATATATATATATATATATATATATATATATATATATATATATATATATATATATATATATTGATGGGTCTTGGAGAATTTCACACGATGGATTGGATAATATTTACCCTCCTTCCTCCCACTCTTCCCAGATCCATCCACCCTTCTCTTCTCACCCAAGTTCATGTTTTTATTTTATATAAAAACCAAATTGTGCTGGCCAAATATTCTAGTATAAGTGCTATTTCATTGGAACGTGGTCAACTCATTAGGGGCTACACTCTTAGAATAAAACCTATTGTTTTGCAGCAACCAACAACTGCTAATAGATCTTTTGCTAAGGGTTCAACTTCATGTCTAACTCCCCTCTTTATTTTGTAATAATTGAATATATGCATATATAATAATTTTATGTCACTTGGGGTGATAATGCTCCCCTAACATCAGCTATACACTGTCCAAAAATATACCAGTGTTAAGTGTGGAAAATATCCATTTTGGTTGTTGGTCAGAGGAACCCAAGAGATTCTCCCAAACAATATGGGTTATTGCAATTGTCCTTACCTCTCAAAACTTTAAGGTAAAATCTTATTACTGAATACATCGTAGACTTCACGCAGGACTTAAAGGAATAGAACTGTCACTGACATAGAACCTTGTCCCTGAGGAGTGGCTTTTAGAGTATTTAAAGTTGTAATGCAAACTCCCAAGGGGAAAAATTTAATCAGTAGTGTAAAACAGCTGTGATTCCAAGAATGACAATGACAAGATATTACCACTTGTACAACAGTAGCACTTATATCTTGATGGTAACCAATTTCGATTGAGTTTGGTTAAGGCCCACTCAACAAGAGGGAAATCATGTCTCATACAAAAAAACCCATGGCTAGTGTGGTTATGCACTCTAGAGGAGAAACAACCTCTGTCCCTTTCTTAAACTAGTAGACTCTCTAACACATTCTAAGTATTTATCCTTATCCCACAGATAAATGTAGTTCTCATCCCTCATCACTGAAGCACATTTTTTGCAGCAATAGAGACTGCTACAGAGATCCACAACTGGTCCAAACAGAGCAACTGATTATGATGTGCCCAGTGCCAGTTGATGCATCCATAACACAACACCTACAACTAAGAACGTCACCGAAGAGGAGTTAAATAGATTGTATGAACCAGAGGACCAAGGCATCTGCTGTGAAACAGTGTCTTCTAGAAAAGACACAGAAGCTACACACGTGGAATCTCAACAATGTGATTGCATAAACAAGACCTAAGCGAGAACAATACCCACTGGAACACCAACAATGAGAGAAAGCTTACAAAAGCCCCAAGCCTAGATAAAGAGCTGCAAGCACTCAATGACTAAGAAGAGGGGGAGGATCAGTTTTCTCCAGGGACAGGCACCTGGCCAGCTATCAAATGAGCAACACTAAGCAGACTTAGGAAGTGGTATTTACACACACACACACACACACACACACACCGTAATTAATGAAAAAGTTATGAATTTGAGAGTAAGCATGGGGGACACATGAGGAGTTGGGGGCTGGCAAGGGGTTGAAATGTGGTAAATGCAATACTCATGTATAAAAATCTCAAATAAAAAAATTTAAGCTGCAAATTTGGAAATAAAAGGGGCACATGATAGCCAATACTGTAGAATTAAAGCAGGTCAGAGTGCACCATTACATACCAAAACCGCGGCATGAAAGACACACATAATTAAAACAAAGTCACACTGTCAAACTTAAGCAAACAAGACATGGAAAACCTGAAAACCTTAAAACTAATGATGAGACTGAAACTGTAATCAAAAACAAAACAAAACCAAAATGAAAAAAAAAAAAACAATCAAACAAACAAACAAAAACAACTCAGATCCCAGACTGCACAGATAGATAATGCAGTTGCCTAAATGAACAATGACAACAGCAGTTGCTATGTCAACATAGATGGGAAAAGTACCACAAGACCCCATCCCTAGATGAACTGCTACAAGCAACTAATGCTAGGGGACGGAGAATTCTTCTTCGCTAGAGATAAGTCCCCTATTAGGTTATCAAATCCCAAGTGGTCAGTCTGAAGCTCATAAGCATAGGAGCAACACTAAAGTGAACACGCAAGCATGCGCTCACGAGCACACATGCACGGTCGTGTGTGTGTGTGTGTGTGTGTGTGTGTGTCTGTGTGTGTGTGTGTGTGTGTGTGTATAAAATTATCATAATTATAAATGAAGAGGTCATGAATTTGAAAGCAAGTGTGAGAATGAAGAAAGAGTTTTAGATGAAAGAGACACGTGGAAATGATGCAAATATAGTATAGTGTATGAGATTCTCAAACAAAATAAAAATGAAAATTAAAAAAAGCATTAGGAATAAGAGTAAAAATGAAACATGGGCAAGGGGTGAGCAATAAAGACAAACTTAGTAAGGTAAATGTAATTTGAGAGGAGGAATGGGGGTTGGGGTAACTTGGAGAGGGAAGCGAGATCAACACAGAAGAAATGAGGGAGAAGGGCAAAAGAACAGTAAGGATATCTGAAGAAGTCATAAGGAATCATAGTATCATCTATTTACCTAAAATTATATCTAACCCATAGAAGTCTGTGTGTATACATATATTCATATCTATATACTTTAAATGAAATTTTGGGGGGCTGGAGAGATGGTTCATCAACTAAGACTTCTCTTCCAGAGGTCTTGAGTTTGATTCCAGCAGCCACATGGTGGCTCACCACCATCTGTAATGGGATCTGATGCATGTTCTGGTGTGTCTGAAGACAGCTACAGTGTAGTCACATGCATAAAATAAATAAATCTTTAAAAAAAAAAGAAAGCAGGCATCTGCTGACATTTTAAAAAAGAAGTTTCCCCTAGTGTTAAAAACACACACACACACACACACACACACACACACACACACACACACACACACGGCTTGAGAAGCTTTCTTATGAGTTGTTGCTCAAGGCAGTCCAGGAGACTCCCCCAAACATTATAGGCTATTTGTTATTGCCCTTGGTGGACCCCCAGAAGTGGAAGGTAACTTCCTATTGCTGAAGACACAATGTACTTTTGCTACAGGGCCCAGAGGCTGCTGAGACGCCTGAGCTGGAACTAAGCTGAAAGTTTCTTCCCTGAGGACTAGTTTTTATGGAACCTGATGATCCCATGCAAGATTCCAAGGGAGGAAAGTTATCAATAGTCCCAGATACAACAGTGTCTGAGTTAGGGTTACTACTGCTGTGATGAAACACTATGACCAAAAATAACTTGGGGAGGAATGGGTTTGTTTGGTTTACATATCCCAAGTCACTGTCCACTGAGGGAAGCTAAGACTAATTCAAGCTAGTTAGAAACCTGCAGGCAGGAGCTGATGCAGAAGCCGTGGAGGATTGCTGCCTACTGGCTTGCTCTCATGACTTGCTTAGCTTCCTTTCACAAGAACTGCCAGCCCAGGGGTGGTACCACCCACACTGGTTTGCACACTCCTGTCAATCATTAATTAAGAAAATGCTCTAAAGGCCTGCCTACTGCCAAAGCTTATGGAGGCATTTTTCTAAATCAAGGTTCCCTCTTCTCAGATGACTCTAGCTTATGAGAGTTTACATAAACCTCTGAATTGCCACAATAACCAGCATGGCATATTAACCCCAAGGGTGCAATAGTGGCACTCCATATGTTGGTAATAAGAAACAGTTCTGTAATTGAACCTAAGTACCACTCGGCATGAGGGAAGTAGAAATCTAGTCTACTACCAGGGTCCAGTGAGGTGATGAATCAGGGAGAAGCACCTACAACTGACCCTTTTCTAAATCAGCATATTTACTAACTACATTATGAAATATTTGTGTTCACAGATAAGTGTAGTTCTCACCCCTTATAAAAGACACTTCTTTTTGTAATAGACGAGACAGACCATCACAGAACACTGCAACTGTCCAAAGGGCAGAGAAGTAAGTGATTCTGTCTGGCCCAGCTCCAGTGAATCTATCTGCAACCCAACCTCAATACCTAAGGCTCAGGAAACCTTGCAGAAGAAGGGACAGAAAGATTGTAAGAGCCAGAGGAACAGAATGTCTTCTGCTTTGAGATTGTGTCTCGTAGAATGTCAGGGAAACTCTTCGTGAAGTCTTAGCAACATAGCTGTCTAAACAGAAACGAGGAGGGCACTAATAGATATGCTAACAATAAAGGTGGAAATTTCACGAGACCCAACCCTAAATAAAGAATTACAGGCAACTAAAGAATGCTAAACAGTGGAAGAAATAGTGTTTCCTAGGGAAGATTCCACCAACTGATAATGTAATACCAAACCATAATCCCTGAAATCATGAACATACCAGTAACATTTGCAGTTGAGAATATATATTTATATAAGTATAATTAAGTAATTAGATAATTATAGTATGATGTAATTATATATTAATTTCAAAAATAAAATTAAGTAGGAAAGGGGGCATATAACAAATACCACATAAAGAAATTCATAACACACTGTTATGATGAATTAGATAGCAAATGTTGACATGAAAGAAAGTAATAATTAAATCAACTTTACTGAGAAACAAAAAACCTGATTATATTAAAAAACAAATTATGAGAATGACTCGGTGATCATAAAACCTCCTCAAATCATAGAATCACATAGTTTCATAGAATACATGGTTGCCTAAACAAAACATGAAAAAATGACAACACCAGGTAACATGCCAACATGGATGAGGGAAATATCATATGGTCCATCCCTACAAGAGTAGCCTTAGGAAACAAACAGTTGCAAAGAGAGGGAAAATCATTCTTCTCTAAGGAAGTCCAAAATACAAGTAATTAAGAACAACACTAAAGTACCTAAGCAGGATATATGTGTGTGTATAAAAATCTGTAACATATATAATATATAAATATATTTTTTCTATACCTATCATATATAAATACATATACATACACATACATATCTTGCTATGTAGCTCAAGCTAACCTGATAGTTTCTGTTTCTTTATATATCTTCTTCACAACATTTATTAATATATATTTATAACATACTAATAGATATTCATAGATATTATATATTAACGTATATATTATATAATTATATATAATTTTTTAACATTTATTATACAGTATATATTATAATATATACTATATATTATGTACTATACATAAAACTACTTTTTACCATTATTTTATTTTGTATTATTAATATATAAAGTAATATATGATATAATATATATTAATATATGATATATGTGTTATATATTACACATAAATATATATTTATATGAAAATATATAAATACATATTCATGTATAATATATAACATATATTATATGATAGTTATAAATATATTATGTAAATATAATAATGCATATGAATGTATATTATATATAATATTTACATATTTATATATAAATTTTTCTCTATATAGATACAAATACATATGTTTCTAAATATATAATATATTAGATATTAGATAATATAATATTATATATTATATAGTTAGAAATATATTTCTATTATAATTTATTTTATATTATAATATATAAGTAAATAATGTAATTTACTTTAATATTACTATATAACATATTCTAGATTGTATGCATTATATATAATGATATATTTTAGAGAGCAAGAGATTGACTCTCACACTATCAAGATAGTCTCAAAATAATAAAAATTAAAAAGTTATAGGATATAAAATCAATATTTAAATTTTAGTCACATATTCATATGCATTAATGATGAAGTAACTAAAAAGAAAATTGGGTACAATCTATGAAATCAAACAATAAAAATACTTATAAATAAACCTAAGAAAGAATGTAAGGAACCTATATACAATGTATTTTGCTTATAGCAGGATCCTTTAAAAAAATTCTTTTATTTCATTTATATAAGTACACTGTTGCTATGTTCCTACACACCAGAAGAGGGCATCAGATCCCATTACAGATGGTTGTGAGCCACCATGTGGTTGCTGGGTTTTGAACTCAGAACCTCTGGAAGAGCAGCTAGTGCTCTTAACCGCTGAGCCATATCTTCAGCACCCAGTAGGTTCCTTCCTAAAGAGTAATTTCTGTATTCACCTCAATATGTGCCTGTGTTTTCCAAATGTCATAGGCCGACTCTACTCTAGGGTCCTCTACTAGGCGGCCTTTGTTTAGGCTGGCCCACAGCAGTAAAGCTATTCTTCCTCAAAATGCTATCTACTGGACAACATTCTGGGTTTGTGCCCTTTTCGTGCCAAAGACAGATTTACTGGTGATACAACCACACACACACACACACACACACACACACACACGCACACGCACGCACACACACAGGCACGCACGCACGCACACGCGCACGCACGCGCGCACACGCGCACGCACGCGCGCACATGCGCGCGTACACAGAAAGTGTCGTTTCATTTCTATTGGCAGGTTTAAAATTAGCCCCGCCTCCATGACGTTTTTGCTCATAGGCCAATTCTAATGCTTGCATCAGCAACCTTGTCCTATAGGAAAAGCCCGTTGCGATCTGCTTCTAGAACGTTCTTGTGGCTTTTGTTAGTTTTGACGATACATGTTTTTCCTCTCGCTATTTCCAGTCTTTTGGGCAGCTCTGTGATATTAGAGTCGCTTATCTTCGATCTAGGTAGGCATTTTGTGAGGTTTTCTTCAAATATTTGTGACTTCCTGTCAATATTAGTAGCCATCTGGGAGTTTAACTGAACTTTCCACTATTTTTTTTAAGTCAATCCCCTACTGTTTCTAAAAACTATATAATATTCTTTACTATGATTTTGCTGTTTCTTTCATGGGTTCCTATAATGACAGATATTGAATTATTATTATTTTTTATTATCCAACAATGTATTTATTTGTAAAAGTGGCATACTCTTCCTATTCAAGTCAGTCTCTATGCTGATATGTTAGTGGGGTTTTGGTTTTTTGTTTCTTTGTTTTTGATTCAACTAATGTCTCTGGTGTTTTTTGAAATGCTGTTATTTTTCTAGGATGCCTACCTAGAAGCAAAATCTTGGTAATTCTTAAAGTACACCGATTATGACTTTTTATTTTTGTACATTTATTATTTATTGGGGTGCATGGGCATAACATGGTTCGTGTGGCAGTCAGAGGACAACTTCTAGAAGTCAGTTCTCTGCTTTCACACTTAGGTCTTAGGGATGGAATAAACATCATCGACTCCCCTACCCCACACCACATCTTCATCTATGCCCGGACACGCCTGCCTACGCCCCACCCTGCCCCCGCCCACATCAGCCCTCCACACCCCCGCTCCCACCCACCCCTGCCCATACCCCCTCACCCTGCCTATGCCTAAACAAGCTCACACTCCCACACCCTTTATACCCCCACACTTCCCACCATCCCTCCACACCCACTCACCCACCACACACAAACACTGGCTTAGTGGCATAGTACTGCTTTGCGTTTCACTGGCCAAGTATTATAATTTTTAATAAGTGGTAGCAAACTGTTGAGTCACACACATAGATGATAATTTCTCTTGTGAAAGCTAGATGTTATTTTTTTGATGTGCCAAAACAAGTGTGTGAAAAGGTATCCTAATAATTTTTCTGACCTTACAACTTCAGCTGGAACTCTGTGTGTATTCCTCTTTAAATTTATTTTTCCTGTTTATGTGGATGAAAACTCTATCCACATGTTTTTAAATTTATATATTTAATACACTGCTGTTTTGCAGCGTTTATAATTTCTTTTAAATGAATGAATATCGTCTGTATTGAATTATAAGCTTCATTGTTTAAAATAACAATTTTTTGAAGAACTATATCGTAATGGGTAGCTTTTGTTCAAATTGTAGTCCATTTTAATATTTATATCCAAATTTACGCAGCCTTTTGCTCTCTGTGGCTGTCAGTTTACTTACTTGCTTTTTTGTTGTGTTCTTTGGTTTTCGAGACAAGGTTTCTCCCCTGTAGCCTGCAACTCATTCCATAGACCACACTAGCCTTGAACTCACAGAGACCCACCTGCCTCTGCCTCCAGGGTGCTGGGTTTAAAGGTGTGGGCCTCCTGCTGTTTGGCTTCTTTTTTACCCTCTTATAGATTTTTCTCTTCTACTTTTATTTATGCTTATCCTCTGACTAAATGTCTGCGCAACTGGGTTCCAAACAAGGTTCTTTCAAAATCCCGTTTGTATCAATATTTTGCCTTTGTACCTTTTCCAGAAGTCTACCTCCTCTAGTCCAAACATACATGCATACATGCATACATGCATACATACATACATACATGCTTCTAGGATGCCCACCTAGAAGCAAAAAAAATGGTGAACCTTGAGATACAACAATTACATAGTTTTCATTTTTTTACATTTATTATTTATTGGAGTACATACCTTGTTTCCTGTGGCAGTCATAGGATGTATGTATGTATGTATGTGTATATATAATGTATTTAAATATATAAATATTTTATTTTAAAAATTAAATATTAAAATTATATAACTAAATATAATTAAATACTAAAATACAAAATATATTTAATATAGTATTGATATTAAATTAAAGTATATTGATATTTCATATGCAGCAATAATTAAATGAAAGAGAGGCCATGAATTTGAAAGAGAGCAAGAAGGGTTGTATGGTAGATTTTTTTTGGAGGAAGGAAAAAAAGAGAGAAATAATGTGATTATATGATACTCTCAAAAATAAAAGAAAAAATATGGGACGTGATAGCTTAGTAGGTGCAGAAATAAACTGACATATATTAACCTATGTAAAACACACTACTCGAACGTAAATGTATATGAAAAGCAAGACAGAATCTCTCTTGTATATGTACTTAAAACTAGAATTTCTAGGTTCTAACTCTGAGTTACTTGCAAAATGACTGTTGTCACCTATATTATGCAACATCACCTTTTTTTTTTTGCTCTTTAGCTTGAGGTTCTTTGAATAATAGTGAGGTCTCTGGCATTTTTGTTATTTGGTCCTTTGTTTTTTGTTTTTCTTCCTGCAAATTGAGCTCTGTTTGTGGTTTACCAGTTCTAGGAGATTGTTTGATCTTTTCTTATTGATATGTCTAAGTCCTTCATGGGGTCCATAAGCCTCCTATGCAGTCTTCAATCCCTGAGGCTGTCCTAAATCCCTTATGCATTCCTGAGCCCCATAAGTCTTCCGGCTTCTGTGCCCTATAAATCTTCAAGCATTTAATAGTTATCTCTACCTTTTATTTACAACATTTTGTGGTGTCTGCAAGTACCTATGATTTAAAAAAAAAAAAAAAACTTTATGTAATCTAATTTTTGTCCATCTCTGGGAAGTTCTTCCCTACTGCAAGGATATAATGCATCTGTTCCTTTGTATTTTAAAACAAATTCTAGTTTTGATTTTTTTTACACTTGTGTTTTTATTTATTAACCAGTGTTTATTGAGGCTCCTCATTTTCTTTAGGCAGTAGGAATATCTAATTGAAGTAGGTAAACGTCAGTCTTCATTGTCCTAGTCATCCAAAGGGCATAGATAACAAACAATAGTTTTAGAGCATGCTAGGGGGTGAGTGCGAAAGAGACTCAGTGCTGATAACTGGGTTTATTTGTGGACCCTGTCCTTTGTCTTTCCTCCTTTACAACAGCCTTAGTTAAAATCAAGTTACATAACAACTCTGGTCTCTGGTCCGACAAAGCCCTTTACCACACTTTCTTTTTCTAACTTGAAGTATTTGCTTCCCCCTACAATATCTGGATTCACTTTAAAATGTTTTGTTTCTATAATCTTAGACTTTTTACTGAAGTATCTCATTTTTGGAGTGTAACGCAAAAACCTAGATTTTTTTAAAAAATTCTGAGCTTTGTGATCTGTTTGTGTCATATATAGTTCTTCATTATTATAGGCAACCTTTATGGTTTTTTTTTTCCTTTTCTGTCATTTTGGTAGGATGCATCATTCTTATGAAATGTATTTTGGTTTTCAATGTAATTGTTCATTGTTAGATATAAGTTCCTTCTGAATACCACTTTACTGCATCTCAAAATATTATCTTAAATGCCATTAATACTTTATACATGATGAACAAAACTATCTATATTGTTTTATGGCCTACAATATGTTGTTGTTTTCATTGTGAATTCTTTCAGTAATTAGAATTTTATTCATAAACTGGTTTTAATACTACATTTTTCTTCATCATGTATAACATGTATGTATATATGACCTTTAAGAGGCTATTTTACCACATATATAGAGTGAGCTGATCGAATACAGCTTTGCATGTCCATTCACTGTCTCCAACTGTTCCCAACCTTTGCTTGTTCCTACTTTATTTAGATAAACAGCTATGGCTTCCAAATTTGAAAGAAGACATGTGACACTCACATTGCTTCATCTGAACCTAACACAGTGTCCCCGGTTCACAAGCACTCATTTAGTGGGAAGATTTTGAAGATTCTAGGCATTTTTTTTTAGCTTTCTTTTGATTACATTTTATGACTTTTTTTTCAGTGTCAACAGTGAAGTATCTGTATGGTACATATTACTCAACATTTTTAAAACTTTCACTATGACCTACTTTATAGTAAATTTTTGTAAATTATTAAAAAGAATATATTTTCCATTTCTGTCACTCTTTTCAATTATATTCAGCTTCCCATTATTATTTTTCTTCCTCTGTACAGTGGATGGCTTTTCATTTTTCTGGTTTGTGCAAATGTCTGCTTACAATTCTACTAGTTTTGCTTTAAACATTTTACCTAGTTTTTATATGCATTCAAGTACATAGTTTATTGTTATCTTTATTGTTATGGAGTCCCCTTTTTAAAATGCAAACATACTTATTTGTTTTTATTTATGTGTGTGCATGCCTGCATGAGTTTATATGTACTTTATTTGTGCCAGATGCACATGGAGGTCAGAGACTGCTGGGTTCTCTGAACTGCACTTCTAAAAGGTTGTGAACTGCCTGATGTGGGTACTAGGAACTGAACCCAATTCCTGTGGAAGAGCAGTAAGCAAGTACTCTTAATTGCTGGTTGATTTCTTCAACCCTGGAACATCAGTATTATTTTAGATATAGTTTACTTTTTATTGTATTTCCCTCATAATTTAATGTTGCTACATGTCTTATTTCTGTCTTAGTATAGCTTTTCATTTTTTTTAATTTTTCATTAATTAACTGTTACTTTCATTATGTAGTTTTTAAAGGTAGGACACGATAAAGATTCCTAATATTGACCTCTGGCTCCATATGCCTATGCATGGGCAAATGTACCCTCAAAAACACAAGAGCATATGCTCAGATTGCTCCCCCACACACATACACATACTACAGACACACATATACATAAGAAACACACCAACACACACACATACCCAGCTTATCTTTAATAGTTACTGTTTTGCTGGCTTTTAAGGGCATCTTTAATAATCTATAACTCATTTCCAAAAATCTTTGAAGGCATGGTTCTGGTCTGTGCTGGAGCCTACGGTGAGATTCGCAGCTCCTGTGGAGGCCGCAGAACTCCTGCCTTTGGGCTTCCAGAGAGATAGTGCCGTGTGTGGCCCATGGCCTTCACTCAGAGGGAGGAGTGGACTGATGTTGAAACACCCCCACAGCTTGGCTCTGAATATCAATCGCACTGGGGCAAAGTGCAATGTGCTGGTTTTCCTTCTGAGGCAAGAAAGTGTAAGAGAAGGATTGTGTGAACAGGGTTCCTCCAGAAATGAGATAAACAGACTACTTTGTAATTAGTAGTGGGACTTCCACCTGATGCTTACAAGCCACACCCTATTACACCATGAGGATATACAAACACCTGAAATCTCAAGATTTCCTTTCTTGAAGAAAAGACACCAATGGCTGTCTGGCTGTGTGTAGATTTTGGCAGTATGACATGATGCATTTGATTCTTCCTGAGACCAGAGAAACCTATGAATTAGAAAATTATGGGCTGAATTGTTATGGCACATACTTTTTTAATTATTGTTTTTATTGGATATTCTCTGTATTTATAATTCAGGTGTTATTCTTTTTCCACCAATCCCATCTCCCCTCCCCCACCCATTGCCTCCATGAAGGTGCTCCCTCTCCCAACCTCTCTCTTCTACCTCAGCATTCTCCTACACTGGAAAATGACCCTTTGCTGAACCACAGTTCTTCCTCTCATTGATGCCAGACAATGCTATCCTCTGCTGCATTTGTACCTGGAGCCATGGGTCTCTCCATAACAACTCATTGGCTGGTGTTTTAGTCCCTAGGAGCTGTGGTGGGTTTGGTTAGTTGATCATTTTGTTCCCATGGGGTTATAGACCTTTTCAGCTCCTTCAGTCCTATCTCTAGCTCCTTGGTTGGGGTCCCCATGTTCAGTCTGATGGTTGGCTGCAAGCATCCTCCTCTGTGTCAGTATGACTCTGGCAGAGACTCTGAGGAAGCATCCATATCAGGTTCCTGCCAGTAAGTACTTCTTGGCATCAGCAATAGTGCTTGGGTTTAGTGGCTGCATATGGGGTGGATCCCCAGGTGAGACAGTCTCTGGGTGATCTTTTCTCCAATCTCTGCTCCTCTATTTGCTCCCATGAGTGTTTTTTGTTCTCCCTTTAAGAAGGACCTTCTGGCCTTCCTTCTCTTTGAGCTTCATAAGTTTGGTGGATGGTCTCTTGGGTGTTCCAAGCTTTTTGGGGGGGACACATACTTTAATCCCAGCTCTCAGAAGGCTGAGGCACATAGATCTCAGAGTTCAAGGCCAGCCTGGGCCACAGAGTAAGTTCAGGATAGCCTGGGCTACACAAAGAAAGCCAGTCTCAGAAATACAAAAACAAAAAAAATATTTTTTATTTTGAAAAAGAACAAAGGAAGGAAGGAAGATTGATTAGAGGCTCCGAGTTCTTTGAATGACCTTGTAGCTTGGAAAGCATCTGAGCTGAGACATTACCTGAAGACTCCATTCTTGGAGTGGAAGGTAAAGTCATCATCATCCCTGCCTCCAGTGGAGTTTAAGTGAGAACTAAACAAAGTGGATGTCTTTCATCCCTTAGACATGATTGGACCACCTGGAAATGTGAGCCCTCACCTTCACATCTCTGTCCTGACAAGTCTTTTCCAAGTCATGGATACTCAAATTGCCTGCTATGAGAGATTGTGGGTAAATTAGCTGACAGACCACAAACCAGTAATTCAATCCCAATTTTTCAGCCCACTGTCTTTCTTCTTGAGATCCTAGCAAGACTGTCCTGGGTAGCACTGATTTCATGGTAACTCAAGCACTATGCTCAGATTATTACCTTTGTTTAAATGCAAGTCTTATTTAACCACGGGATGGCTGAAGCTTGGAGAAATGGCAGAAAACCCCCATCCACATCCCCCTGCACCCCGTAATCCTGTTTTTTCCAGGGATACTGAGGGCAGAAGTAGTAAATACTAAGACATTTTTGATAGGTTGATTCTCTGCCGTGGGTTAAATGAACGAATTTATGACAGATTAGATTATATTGAAGGCAGGTTTATGGGGAAGCTGCTCTGGGGTGGGCAAGTTCACTGGCCCCAAGAACCAAGGGCAGGGAAGTAGCCATGGCAGAAGGGGATAGGGAAGGGAGAGAGAGAGAGAAAGGGGTGCAGAGAGAAAAGAGGGAAGGGAGAGAGGGAGAAAGAGTGAACTCACTAAATGTCTGGGAACATGTGGGGGAAGGGCAGCCCAGCCCCTGAGCTGGGAAGTTCAAGGATGGAGGCAGGCTGTGCCAGGCAGGGACTGCAGGATACAGGGATGCTGGGAGAAACAGACCTGGGTCAAGTCTCCTTTGGCATGTAAATATGTCCCTCAGTCTTTTGTCCTGAGGTCTGAAACCTAACAATTTTCTAGGTTAGGATCTCTGTAAACCTTCTAGAATACTCCAAGTGGTGGGAAAAGGCATAGTTTTAAGGGAAAACATGCAAAACTGTAGCTCTTAGTTCATATCAAATAGCATAGTCAAGGTTCACATTAATGTACCAAGAACTAAGAAACAACAACTTACCAATAGGTTTTGCTGCCTAGTATGAGATACTTAACATAGAAAGACCTCCAAATGCTCATCTGAAAGCATACTGCAGAAATTGAAGCTAATGCTAAGAGCTTTATTCTGTATCGAGGAATCTGGATGTATCAAAGTTGCATTCGGGGCACATTATAGACTAGAGATGATTCCTAAATGGTCAGTGGAAATTCAGTTATAGAATTACTCTTTGTACCAGACACTCCAAACTAGCAATGGTCAAGTGGGAGGAAACCCTGATTTGCTGCATACAAAAGCTAAATGTGGAACCCTGGAGAATTAAAACCAGCAGCTAGAAATGTAGCACCTGCCAGTTTAAAAAACAAAACAACAAACATACAAAACAAACCATAATATTGGGAGGAAAAGTCAATATTGAGGAAAATCTCTGACCTTAAATACATCTCTGAATTCTAAGAAGTTCATGTTTTTTTAAAAACATTTTAAATTCATTGTATTAAAAAATATGAATGTTAGATAAATTGAGTTGTTAAAAGGGGGCACATTTTGACTAAAACTAAAAACAAAAGAAAACAAACAAACAAACAAAAAACCCAAACACCTTGGTTTTATGGAAATGTTTTGGAAAAGTTTTAATAATCCTGGTTTTGCTCAGTGAGGCTAATGTTTATTGATAACTTTTTTACTCATTTCCATTATCTTATTTGTTTTCTGTTTAGCATCTTCTCTCTTAGCTTCTTAGTCTCCCTCTTATGCTTAGGATGTTATAAATGGCATTCACATTCTTACTATTTTGTACTTAGTATATATAAATATGTAAGTAAATAGATTCCAAACTACAAAAATAACTACCAAAGCCTTCAGTAATTCTGTCCCACTAACTATGCCGGAGTCCTCAGTATGCTAGAACCAGCCATTATAACACTTCATTATTTTTAGATATTTTAATATTTTTTTCATTTTGAACACACAGTATTACACATAATTTGCTAATTGTCTCTTTTCATCTGTTTTCTCTGTCTTCATTTTCTTATGGCTAAAAATTAATTGTATATCTTTGCATGTAGTCGTGTTCCCCAAGGAACCTCTGACATGGCCTTTGTCCTCCCACTTGACTAGTTCAGAAAATACAAAGATCTAAGTTATCTTATCTCAGTATTTAAAATATTTCTAGCATCCATTGTTACCTTCCCCAGTCTAACTGATGGGCCTTAACAAAAAGGTTCTTTAATCCTCAACTGGTTCATAAGAATATTTTTGTTGTTTATATTATTATTGTATAACTTTTAAAAAATAATATACAAATAATCCATAACAATAAAAGCTAGAAATAATGTGCAAGGATAGGTGAACAGAGACTATAAAGAAAATAAGAAAAATCCTCTATGGTTAGACAGATGTGCTTAAAGTTATTCTGGATGACATTTCCATATATGCATCCATTTGTCAAAATTGATCAAACTGAATATAAAAATTCCATGTATTATATATGTATTACTTCGAATCTTAAATGTGTAAGAAGGCAGTGCAACTTTGTACTAAGTGTCCTGCATATGCTGCTTTGTAGTAAGTGTCTTGCATAAAGGTCTCAGTACCTTCTGTGGGCAGAGTCCAGTATTCAGCTATCATACCATAGAAAGATCTCAGTAGAGTTCTTATGAACTACTGAGAAAGTTCTTCAAAGAAAAGAAATATTGGGATTTGCATGTGCTCCAAATGATACAGTATGTTTACATCACAGACAGCCACAGCCTCAGGTGTCCTCATTTCAGTCATTGTAAAACAAACCAGTGGCTTTATGCATGCACTCTCGCTTTATCAATTCAAGTCTTAACATTATTGATTAGCCTGTTCCAACGCACAGCCTCAGCATTAGTGCTTACTACTGTTTCACTGCTGCAGAAGAGATTGTTCTCTTTAACTGGGGACACTTTTCTGAAGTCTGGACTGTACTGGCAGAAGGACAAAATTAGTTCATCATTGTGGCATGGTGCGTTTGAAACAGTCCTGTAAATTTTGAGAGATTATTTTAGGTAAATAACATGTACGGAATAGAATGTATCTGGCCTCTTGGAAATTCTGAAGACCAGCACACCTCTTTTAGTCCTTCCCTGTATTTTTTTCTTCACTTTATGAGTTTTTACTTGTTTCGTCTAAGAGTTTTATGCTGTCAGTTTTTGGTATAAAAACACATGTCTTTATTCAAATCTAGAGAATTCTAGGTAATTCCTTTTAAGTTATAGACGAATGTTACCTAATCTCGGTATAGTCCCATTTCTCTTGACTCCTGCTTTATGTTAACCGAGTCCTTGACTCCTGGTATGTACAGCTCATTGATCTCTTCTTTGACTATGACTTTTCATTTACCAGTGGGGAAAAGTGTTACATTTATTGTATATGCATACATGTGCACATAATGTGTACACATTGTACATTTGGGAGTCAGAAAAAAAAAGTCCTTCGGCATTCCTTAGGAACCCAGAGGCTACTGCTTCCAGGGAAGCAGGGAAACTTACTGCAGATCTTCTGCCTCTCTCCAAATCCAATTCCCCCTCTCATCCCCAGCCCAATAGCAGAACACCTGCTGCTAGCCTCCCTTCCCCCCAGTCAATGCTTATCCCAGCCCCCAACTCCAGCAGACTCTCCTTGGGAACCTACGGGTCACTTCTGCCAGGGACACAGGTAAGCTGACTGCAGCCCTTCACCTATCCCTGCCATCCTTCATATCCACAACACCCCGCACCCCCTCCACAGTCTCATCTAGCTCTGCAGCAGAGCACCTGCTGAGGCCTCCCTTCCCTCCCTGCCCCCATCTCCGCTGGATGGCACAGATCTTCTTTCCCTCCTAACTCCTTGCCTTGCTCATTGCTTTTTTGCAGACCCCCAACGCCAGCAGGCACTCACTGGGAACCCAAAGGCCACTCCTGCCAGGCAAGCAGGTAGGCTGACTGTACATCTTCACCTCTCCCCTCTGCTCCTCAAAATCCAATCGCCCAAGTCTCATCCCCAACTCTGCAGCAGACCACCTGCTGCAGCCTCCCTTCCCCCTCTGCCTCGCTCTCCAATGAATCCCACTGATCTTCCCTTCTTACTCTCTCTTCCCAGTCATTGCTTTATCCCAGCCTCTAACCCCAGCAGGCACTCCCTGGGAATGCTCAGTCCACTCTGGCCAGGGAAAGCAGGTAGGCTGACAACATCTCCATCTCTCCCCTTGTTCCTCCAAATTCAGTAACCTGGTCATATCCTCAGCTCTATAGCAGAACACCTGCTGCAGTCACCCTTCCCCCTCTGCCCCATCTCTAGTGGATCACCAGGTTTTGTCCTTCTAACCTCTCCACCCACTCATTCTTCTGTGCCAGCCCCCAACACCTGCAGCCACTCCCTAGGAATTCAATGGCCATTCTGGTCAGGGAAACAAATAAGGTGACTGCAGACCTTCCCCACTCCCTCCATTCCTCCAAGTCCAAACCCCCAGTTTCATTCCCAGGTCTGTAGCAGACCTTCTGCTATGACCTCTCCTCACTCTCTGCCCCCAGTCCCAGGGGACTAAGCAGATCCTGGTGGAACACCCTGATTTCCTCCCTCCTGTGGACCCCCTCACCTCCTCTAGCCCATCTCCACTTCTATTTGTCAGCTCCCAATACCCAGAAACAGATTTTAATTGGAAGTCCCAGTGGCCAAATCTATTGATATCCCAGGAGAATTTCCTACCAGGCAACACATAGGCACAGCACTCTTCTAAGAACCATAAAGGGAAACAGAAACTGAGAAACAAAACTAACAAAGACCAGCTATCAGCACTTAGAATTAAGATGTTCCTGATTCCAGATGCCTAGACCTATCACAAAAACACAGTCAGTAGCAGCCAGGACAATATGCCTCCACTAGAGCCCAGCAACCCTGTCACAGCAGGCCCTGGATAGTCCACCATAGTTGAAGGCCAGAAAAGGACCTTAAAACAGCCTTTTTTTAATGTGATAGGGGTCTTTAAAGAAGAAATTAATAAAACCCTTTTAAAAATCTATGAAAACTGAACAGCAGAAGGAAATGACCATAGCAACAACTCAAGACCCAAACGTGAGAAAAGAGTCAATAAAGAAAAACACAAGCTGAGAGACATCTGGAAATTAAAAAATTAGGACTTTGAATTTAGGAACCCGAGAGATAAGCCTCACCAACAGAATACAACAAATGGAAGAGTTAATCTCAGGCATTGAAGACAGGATAGAAAAAAAAGA
Organism: Micromys minutus; assembly: GCF_963924665.1. Taxonomy (NCBI): domain Eukaryota; kingdom Metazoa; phylum Chordata; class Mammalia; order Rodentia; family Muridae; genus Micromys; species Micromys minutus. Next base: position 17,428,735 of record NC_137970.1, on the reverse strand, counting down.
ATAAATATATTGACCAAAGAAAATATGAAACCTCACAAACTTCTAGCACAAAACATCCAGAAAATCTGGGACACTGTAAGAAAAACAAATCTCAGAATAATAGGAATGTAGGGAGAAGAGCATTCTGAATGAAAGTCACAGTAAATACTATCAACAATCAAAATAATATAAGAAAACTTTTCTTGCCTAAAGGAAGAGATGCCTACACACTGTACAAGAAACATACAGAACATCAAATACACTGGACTAGAAAAGAAAGGCCCCTCTACTCAAAACACTGACTGTACAAAACAAAGAATATCAACAGCTGCAAGGGGGGAAAAAGACCAAGTAACATATAAAGGCAGAGTTGTTAGAATTACACTTAATTTCTCAGTGGAGTCTCTAAAAGCCAGACATCTTAGAGCAATAAGACAACTAAAGGAGATCAAGAGGATACAAGTTGGAAAGGAAGAAGTCAAAGTATCTCTACTTGCAGATGATAAGATAGCATACATAAGGAACTCTTAAGCAAAGTACCTGAAAACAAAACTCACAAAGTCAGTAGCCCTCCTACATGCAAATGGCAAAAGGACTGAGAAAGAAATCAGGGAAACAGTACTCTTCACAATATCCTCAGATAATAGACAATATTTTGGTGTAACTCTAACCAAGTAAGTGAAAGACTAGTATGATAAGAGCTTCAAGTCTTTGAAGAAAGAAATTGTGGCCAACATACCAAAAGCAATGTACAGATTCAATGCAATCACCATCAAAATTCCAACACAGCTCTTCACAGACCTTGGAAGAACAATCTTCAGGTTCATATGGTAACACAAAAAACTCAGGATAGCTAAGCCAGTCCTGAACAGTAATAGAATGCTGGAGGTTTCACCATCCTGGGTGTTACTTGTACAACTCTAATAAAAAAAAAACTGCAAAAAATACACACATCGATCAATGGAGTTGAATTGAAGATACACACACCCATGGACATTTGATTTTTGATTAAAAAAAAAAAAAGCCAGAAACACATACTGGAAAAAAGAGATAGCATCTTTAACAAATGGTTCTGGTAAACTGGGTACCTGTATTAGAAGAATCCAAATATATTAATACTTAGCACACTGTAAAAAACTCAACCCCAAATGGATCAAAGACCTCTATATAACCAGATACACTGAACCTGGTAGAAGAGAAAGTAGGGAATAGCCTTGAGCTCATTGTCACAGGAGACAATTTCATGAACAAAACACCATCAACATGGGCACTAAGATCAACAAGTAATGAATGGGACCTTGGAAAGACACCATCGTTCAGACAAAGCACAGACCTACAGAATGGGAACAAATTTTTATCAACTACACACTTGATAAAGGGCCAATATCTAAAGTATATAAAGAACTTTAATTTATGGTTGGAGAGATGGCTCAGCGGTTAAGAGCACTGACTGCTCTTCCAGAGGTCCTGAGTTCAATTCCCAGCAACCACAGGATGTCTGACAGCCATCTGTAATGGGATTTGATTCCTCTCTGGTATGTCTGAAGACAACGACAATGTACCACATTTTTCCAACAGATATAACTCAACAATTTTAAATATGACATCATAGCTCTTGCTCTCTTCCTCTTCCCTTCCCCCTTCCTCCCTCTCTCCCCATTCCTTTCACCTTCTCTCCCCATTCCTTTCACCTTCTTTCCCTATTCCCTTTACCCCATCCCCCATTCCTTTCCCCTTTCCCCTCCCCATTCCCTTTCACCTCTCTCCCCATTTCCTTCCCCCCACTCCATGTACTTATGGCCAGCCTTTACTCCTCTACTTCTCTGTTATTTCTCTCTCTGCCTTCCTCTGCCTCTATTACCCTCTCAATTCCCCTCTCCATGCCCTGAATAAACTCTATTTTCTATTTTTAAAAAAAATGACATTATAAAATTAACAGGTAAATGGGTGGAACTAGGGGAAAAATCCTGAGTGATGTATGCCATAAAAAGAAATACGGTATGTATTCACTTGTAGGCAGATATTAGCTATGAAGTCAATGATAACCATGCAACAATCTATGGAACCACAATGAGTTCAAGTAAGTTATCAAGGGACTATAGGGATAATATCTCTTTAGAAAGGGCAATAGGGTAGTAAAAATAGGTAAAAGGGAAATGGATGCGTAACGATAGGCTGCAGAGGTAGATGAGGGAGAAAATATGGGAAGAGACAACTGAAATTAAGGGGCAGTTGAGTAGTATGGAAACCTAGTGCAGTAGAAACTTCCTACAATATATATGTATATGAAGGTGATCTAAATGAAATTGCCAAATAATGAGGGAGATAGAATTCCAGCTGGGCATCTTGTGTCACTCAGTGAATCTTGCTAAGACTAGAGCTCACTTTCCATAAAATGACAGCAAGGCTCCATTGCTGAAAACAACCCCTGCGTGGAGAGACAGAGCTGGTGCCTACATAGAGCCTTCTTCCCTGTGTTCCAGCATCTTTGGAAGAGGAAGGTTCTCTTAAGGTACCTTGGAGTGAACACTAAGACCAGCTATAAACCCTTTGATCTACAATGGAGTCCTGCCCACAAGCTAGGGCAATAGGGGGGGAAGATAACACTGTCAACCTTGTGGGTCCCGGACACTGACATGGGTCATCAGACTCTGCAGCAGAAACCTTAGCCCTTTGTCATCTCACTGAGCCATTTCTCACTTTTTTTTTCATGTATCTATAGCAGGACAAAGCAAAATGAGTGGGCTTTCACATGCTACTAAAAACAGCACAGATAACTTTTTATTATTACTTTCTTGACTTTTCCCTGAAATATTTTTAATACCAAAGCTAACCACTGGCAGTGTTCTTATCACACTATATACCATTTCTCACATTTTGATGACTTCCTTCTCATTTGTTTATATGTTCCTTTCTTTGTATATACTTTTATATATCCAGTTATTTGAATATCCTAACTAGGAGGCTTTATAGTATGATTTGAGGAATGTATTCATTGTATAGTTATTAGGTTCTGTTATTAATAACTTTTGTGTATTTTAAGATTCAAGTTTTCAGCCTAATTTTCAGTAAAACTTGATTTTTCTATTCTTAACATACCTTTCCTCACTAATGTATGCTCCTTGTGTTGATTAAATAATGATTGTTAACTTCATTGGATTCAGAAGTGTCTAAGAGATTAGTGAAGTACACAACTGTGACCTGTCTATGACAGCATTTCCAGAAAGGATTGAATAAGGGAACAAAGATGTTCTCTGAATGTGGATGGTACCATGGGCTAGAAATGAGCCGGGGATAAGATGAGGAGTAAAGCAGTGGGCTCTAGGCTCAGGTCCTCACTCTCTGTTTCTGTCAGAGAGTTGAGGACCACTCTTCTCAACCACTCCTAACCCTGCTTCTCTTCTTCCTGACTTTTGGAATCAGTTTTTGAGAGAAACTTTTATAAGTTGATGATACTAGCTAGAGAAAGCCTAAAGCTGGGGCTGGAGAGATGGCTCAGTGGTTAAGAGCACTGACTGCTGTTCCAGAGGTCCTGAGTTCAAATCCCAGCTCACAACCATCATGGGATCCCATCACGGGATCAAAAGCTACAGTGTACTCACATAAAACAAATAAATAAATCTTTAAAAAAAAAGAAAGCCTAAAATCAGAGTATAATAGATAACAGAAGTGGGTTCCCAGAAGAGCAGGTGAAGATTGTTTATGAGGCTTCAGAGAGCAAAAAGCCCTGTGTTGGGAACCAGACTGGAGGGCATTGTGGAAGACTGGATTAAAGGCAATGGACTAACATGGTAGAGGAAATGTAAAGCATCCCAGTGTCTGGGCTTTAGAAAGGCTTGAAAAACTTATTGCCTAGAGAAGAGAAGCCTGTGTAGAGCTGGAGCCAAGTGAGTAGTGGTGGCTTTAAAGATTAGGGTCATTAAAATGAACTCAAGTTCTTTGCATTATGGCAATGGGACAGATGTCTTGAGGGGATCTGAGAAATTGGCCAAACCCCACCCTTTTCCCCATTGAGAATGCAAGAAAAAAAAGATTATTTTTCTAATCACTGAAAACACTGTTTTGAGAAGAGATTGCTAGGATAAGACATACCTCCAGAAGGGTTCCCAGAGTTCAGCTACTTCTGCACAAAGATTGGTTTTGGAGGTTGTTGGGGTCACAATAACTCTTTTCCCAAGTTTTTTCACACATGTGTTCTGTTAAAGAACTAAATCCTGCTAGTATTCAAAAGGTCAGCAAGTCAGTGACTTCAGTTTTACTCATCAGTATTGCAAAGTTTCTTGTATCAGGAAGTTGTTTCTTTTTTCAGTTTTTCTTACAGTGGGGTTTATTGTCTTGTATGATGTGTCTCTTTCTCTGTGGAGTTTGATCCACTATTCCTTATACATTTGAAGTAAATGGCTTTACCAAAATATGTGAAATCACCCTGCCAAATTGGATTGGCTGCTGTACGTGTACACATTTACTATATGTATGCTGCTGTGAATTGCTGTCCTCTTGAGAATGACAAGGCAGATGACATGGTGTGAATTGTGTGCTAGACCCCAAACCCGACACTTCCTTATGTACTCTATTTTTATAAGTCATTTAGTACCTAATGTTATATGCCCCTTTGCACTGGCTGTGTGAAATTTGCCCCTGTTGGTAGCCATCTAGACAAGTCTTTTATTTGACCTAATATTGGTTTTGTTTCATAGAGTCTCCGTTGCTTACCCAGGAAGGTGAGGTCATATCATATGTTAAACAAGCAGTAAAAGACAAAGGGATTATTAGCCCTCTGCATATCTTATAATTCAAAGCGATTGCAAATAAGTTAGTGAGTCTCTCCATCAATTCAAGGCTATTGAAGTGTTGGAATGAAAGAAGAGAACATTTTGTTTGAGGCTTTTGAACTCATATTGCAGCGTTCAAAGAGCCTTCAAAATTAAAGATTAAAGTAAGTTCTTAGGAATGTCAAGATTTCTTCGTATAGTTGTTAAAATCAGGTCTCTTTATCTTCCAATATGATTTGAAACATTCATTGTTCAAAATCTAGGTTTCAGGCTGTTTAGAGGTTCCAGTGGTTAAAAACACATGCTACTCTTTTGGAGAACAAAAGTTTGGTTCCCATTATCTATGTGGAGTGGCTCAGAACCATGCACAACTACACACACACACACACACACACACACAGAGAAATAAAATGAATTTTTAAAATATTTTTAAAGAACCCATATTTCTCTTCCAAAGAACATAATGATTTTATATTTATGGAACTTTATATGTCAAACATTAAAATTAGGTATTGATATAGCTAATTAATTAATTAACATTTTTAGATAATTTATATTATTTCCTTTGCTGTAAGTGACTAAATGGGGTAAGTTCCTTATTATTATGAATGAGGAAACAGTATGGCATTGCAAAAATAAGCTGGAGAGTAAAATGACAATAATTTATTCTCAGTGCCTACTATAGTTTGCTACATGCATAGCTTCAAACATACCTATAGTGTGTTAAGAATTTAATTCTGTTGTAGTTTTCTAGCATTTGTTTGTTTGTTTATCTATGTGGTTTTGGAGGTAGTGTTCATAGTGCCTCAGCACATGCATGTGTGGAAGTCTTAGAGCAACTTTGAGGAGTCAGTTCTCTCCTTCCATGATGGGAATATCAGGGGTTAGACTTAGGTCGTCAAACTTGTTGGCAAGTGCCACTGAGCCATCTCCTCAGCCCCAAACCCAGTCAGTTGTGCTGTATAGGCAAAGAGAAAGCATCCAGGGACTTGAACTTCAATCGGATTGCTAGAAAGAGAAACTAATGAAAAGAATAACTGTTTATACATGCTTTTTGGTATCCAATGGGTTTTGTACATTGAGGGCAACTCATTACTGTGTCCTGTTTACTGCTCAACTTCATTAAATTCAAATGGTTCATAAACCAGATATGTCTAAACTATCTGTAAACCACCTTTTTGGCCTTCTAAACATTGGTTATCAAATATGATGTATTGAATTCCCTAAAAGCTATAAACTATAATTACAAATTTAATGTGGCTTTTTGGGAAACAAGTCAAACCATTTGAATAACATATTAAGTGTACACAAATCCAACAATTAAAACTATTTCCTATTCTTACTTATAAGCCTATTATAAAGTACAAAAACAGTGAAATTGATTTACTTCTCTTTATTCTTGCCCTTAGACTTTTCCTCCTTCATTAAATGTGATATTTGTTTTATTTTTGTCTTTTCAGGATTTTACTCAACTACCTAGAAAACATACCTATGACGTACCAAGGTAAAAGAATAAGACAAATTTTCTTTTTTTTTTTAAGACTAATTTTCATGGCTTATTGATATTGAACTGAGTGTGATGGGTTGGGGCCTTTTAATAACAGCATTTCATTTGCTATCACTTACAGCTGCTTCTTTATAAGTTGGTTTTATAAAAACTCAAGCATTCTTTAATTTAGGAATACTTAGTGATCCCCATTCCTGACCTCTTACTATTCCTAGTCTTTTAGCATTATTCAGTTTTATATATTCATTATATACATTTCATTATAGTTTGCATACATGTGTAGATAAGAGATTAGATTTTTTTTGACTATTCTATTCTTTAAAAAGCCTAATGACCTGAGTTCCAGAGGGTAAGAACTAATTCCTGCAATTGTCCTCTGACCTTCATTTAGACACACACACACACACACATACTTGCACACACTCACCTGTGCATGCATACATGTGAATGCGCTGTAGTGAACTGGTTTTTATTAAAAACACAAGCATTCTGTAACAGTAGCACCAGACCTTAGGAAATAATGGACTGCCGAGAGCTCACATGTTGCCAGGGTGTCTGCAATTGGCACAATCTAAATATTTCAGGTTCCATCCCCTGCTTTCTCCAGGCTAGTACCCCACTGTGAAAGGGATCCATTTCTGTGGAGGTGAAAGCAGCATTTCTTCAGTCTTAAAAGATGATTGGGGTCCAGTAAGACAATACAGTGGATAAAGGTGTTTTCTGTTCAAACTTCATGACTTGAGATAGTTCTCTGAAGTGCATATAGAGATGGAAGGAGAGAATCAACAATCAACTCCACAAAGTTGTCCTCTGACCTCTGCAGACACACCATGGCATGCATACCCCAACATCTCTCTCTCTCTCTCTCTCTCTCTCTGTCACACACACACACACACACACATACACACACTAAAATTTAAATGTAAAAAGATGAGTAGATATTAGCTAAACCAAGGTACTTGGGTATACGCCATTATAAGCAAAGTTCTTGATCAAAGAAATATAGGAAGAAGATAGCCTATATATAGTGAAAATCCTAGCAGGTTTGTATTTCTGACATATGAATTTTAAAGCAATGGTGCTAAAAGGATATTTATGTTTTAGGATTCTGTATTGTGATATAGAAACAGTGCAAATTACAATGGTGAGTAAAGCACAGTCTCTGCATAGCTTTGAAAGTAGTTTCACCATTATCTAGCTCTGTGGTTTCCTTTTAGAAATTTTTACTATATAAGGTAAGAATGATCACTTATTTCATAGAGTAATTTTTGCATAGAATTAAATCATGTACCATACTTAGAGCATCAATAAATATGGACTGTTCATACTCTTCTTATTAATCATTATAGTGGTACAATAAAAAGTCATTCTAGAAGCATGTATTCAAAATTTTTAAAGAAAAATTGTATCAGAAAATGGGAATGCATAGGAATCCATGCCCTTTAGTAGCTCCTGTGGACATTTGATAGAACCTTTGAGATATGGCCCTATATAATGGTTTTAGTGACATATTCTTTATAGATGTTTTTTGAAACTGGCCGAATGGCAACACACTATTTGTACTTCTTGCACATGTTCTTAACATGAACCTACGTGAAAGGTAAGTTCTCACATGATCTAGCAAACCTTTGATGGTGTGGTCTTTAGAGTATGACTTAGAAGCCATAGTCTAAGAAGATAAGCTGGAGAAGTAGAGGCCAGATGATTCTTAGAGAAGGATGGAAAATAGCATGAGCAGGAATCCAACAAAGGGCTCCTTCTTGAAGGTACAGTTATTGTTGGGATTCTGTAAACCCCACCCCAGAGTTACTTGGCAGCAGCCAGGTATGCTCCATCCCACAGTTACCTGGCCTTATAAAAGGGGCTGTTTTCCCCCCTCTTCTCTTCTGTTTCTGTTCTTTGCTCTCCTGCTCTCTCACCCCCCTTCCCTTCCTCTCCCCATTCCCTCCCCCCACCTCTCCATGGGCTCATGGACAGCCACTGCTTTGCTACTCCTCTTCTCCTCTTCTCTCTCTGCCCCTACATATCCCTTAGCTCTCCTCCCCATGCCCTGAATAAACTGTTCTATACTATACCTTCATGTGGCTGGTCCCTCAGGGGAAAGGGATTCCCAACATGGGTTCCCCAGAGGTGTCCTCTTAGTCCCCATGCCTCACCACACCTCCATAAAGCATATCCCCCCCCCCCACTCTCTTCATCTTTTTGCTAACATTGGTGCCAAAACCCGGGACATATCTTTTCTTTTTTTTATATACACATCATTGTGCCATGACTCGGACATCTGCTTTCTTTCAGTTACAGTCTATGACTCGGGTTTGTGCCTTGAATACCCGAGTATATTGAATGAAATCACAGTGGTGGGGACTGTGAAAGGCTACGAAAGGGCAATAGATCCAGTTCCCCTGTACTCATTTAGGTATAGAGTTCCAATGGCTCTGTAAATGTCAATTCCTATATCCATGACTTTGGGTTAATGATTTGTACCATGTTCTCTTTCAGACCTGTCAAAATATCATTTGTGACCAACACTGAGAAAAAACTTGGAAAAATCTAAAAGACTTTTTTTTTTCTAATAAAATGAAATTCTTAGTTACTCTTTTGAGCTGTGTCCCAGAAAGCTGCAGCTTCTCTGACCAGTGAAGTACCGGTGTCCTCGTGTCAGCCCTTCCAGCAGGCCTGATAGATTGCTCTGGAGAGGGGACATTTTCATTAAATAACTTTGCAAAGTTCCAGAGAGACTTTATCTATTTGGAAGTTTACCTTCATCTAGCTCTTCAGTATGGATATAAAGGTAAAAAACCGGGACTTCTGGTATAGTCTCCATGGCCAAGTCCCAGGGATGCTGGATTGGGACATGGGGAATGAATTTTTCTTGCCTTGTACCATGGATCAGTGCTCCTTTGCTGAGCAGAGTCTCGCCAAATATAAAATCCAACTGATAAAACCACCTGCACTGCCTCAGGAGAGGAAATCCAGTTCTGATAATGATGGTCCTTCCACTGAACCCAGCTTGTGGATGTGGGTGAATCCCAATATTGTGTGCCCCATCAACAGCAAGGAGGCTCCAAATCTCATTCATAAAGTTCTGCCAAGTGCACCATTCCTACAGAGTGAGTTTGAGTGCCTCGGGACCCAGAGAATGGTACAATCCCTGTCTGTTCTCCACACTGAACATCATCAGCAACAAAGGCTGCCTATTTACTCCACTGAGCCTGACTTCATAGAAGAGGAGACTAAGGAACAGGAATGCACATCCTCTAAGAAATATTCCAAGAAGAACACAGTGTGCCATGGCCCCCACCGGGAGAGAGAGTCCTGGCCACGCCCTCCTCTTAACTACAGCCATCTAGTTGCTCTAGCATTAAAAAGCAGCCCTTCCTGTGGCCTCAATGTGCAACAGATCTACAATTTTACTCGACAACATTTCCCCTATTTCCGGACAGCACCAGAGGGCTGGAAAAACACCATTCGCCACAACCTCTGCTCCCTGACCTGCTTTGAAAAGGTGCCAGTCGACCTTGAAGATGAGCCAGATGGAAAACCTCGCTCTTTCCTCTGGAAGCTCACTGATGAGGGAAACCGATTCTTTCAGGAGGACACCCGTGTCTTGGCCTATGCTCGAAGGGAGAGCATCAAACAGAGCATGCGCCAACCAGAGCTTCTAGACCTCCTCTTTCATCTTTAATGTTTTTCTTATGTGTGTGTGTGTGGTATGTGTAAGTGTGTGTATGCATGCTTGTGTGTGTGTGTGTGTGTGTGTGTGTGTGTGTGTGTGTGTGTGTGTGTGGGCATATATGTGCACATGTGTGTAGAGGCCCAAAGCTGACATCAAAATTTTCCCTCCATTGCTCTTCCACCTCATTCTTTGAGGCAGGATCTTTCATTCAAACCCAGAGCTCATAGATACCGTGAGTCTCACTAACCAGCTTGCTCCCAGGATCCCCTGTCTGTGCATGCATTCCAAGGCTGAGATTGTAGGCAGGTCCTCATGCCCAACCAGTTTGGTTCTGGGGATCTGAATGCAGATCCTCTTGCTTGCATGGCAGGCACTTTAACTGCTGAGCCATCTCCCCAGCCGCCTCTTTCATTTTTGAAAGACAACTGCTTACTTTCTGGAGCATTGCCCTGCTCACCGGGCTGAACTAACCTTTACTCCTCTGCAATCCTCCCCTGTTCGGTTGGCACCAAGCCTGTCTTTAGCCACTGTTAAGTAGTCAGAGGTGACTACAGGGAAAGCAGAGAATAAAAGCAGATGTAGAATGATAGAAAATTACACAACAGCTGCAACTCTTCTACACTTAGAGCAGAGGCAGAAAGTGTTAGGAACTATGGCAAGCCATCTAAGAATAGAAGAGTATGTCTATTGGAGCAAACTGTGAAATATAAAGGATGAGTACAAACTAAACCCAGGATATGGTCAACCTCCACTGCCATGTGAAGGTATATGTATATAAAGAGAACTAGGCTTGGTGTTTAAAATATGGAGACTCAAATAATCCCCTCTACCATTTATTGTTTGCGTCTTCTGAAGTGATCCATTGTATCCACCAGAGCCTCACTTTCTTTCTAGTCCTAGACTTAACAGCTGTGTTCTATTGCTATCTGGTTCCAGCAGTGACAAATGCAGGCAGCTGTTATTTGTTTGAATATCTAAATTCCTTATATTGATTGTGTATTAATCCTAAGCATTTTTTTTTTAATTCTAAGCTTTTTGATGACAATGCATTGGTGCTCATTTGTGGTTTTCACCAAACGTCATTTGAGAAACTGTAAGGTCCATCTTCAGTATTAAAAGATAGAAAGCAAATACAGATTTGTGCAGCATAGATATTTATGTGTGATAAAACAGAGGTGCGAAGTTGCCATGGAAATGGGGAGACATCCTTCCTGGAAACAGGAAAGCATTAAAAATGAAGTGCCTTTTGAGCTAGATTTGAAGAACAAATAGGAATTTGCTGAGCATATAAACTGAGAAGAAACATTATAGGGGAGTCAGTGTGAATTACATTAACCAGGTGTTTGGTGCATTTTAGGAAGACAGCTACACTAGGGTCAAGAACCACTTGAAGAAAGGTAACCAAACTGCTTTTAAGTTATGCTTACGTGTTTAAGGCTATATAGAACTAAGAAACAATTTGTGCATTGCTAAAAAGCACAAACAAAATGCCAACATAATAAATGTTTCAGCCTTTCGCTTTCTTATTGTAAAATTTATTTTTTGTAGGCACTAAGTTCATGAAATGTAAACACAGTCTTTGCCTTTTGTCTTAATTCATTTTTAAATGTATACCAACCCTTAGAAAATAGCTTTTAAGTATGTGACTAGTTGCCAAGCAATTAATGAGAGTATAATATTTATACCATACAAAAGCAGCTAATTTAATATGACTACAAGGGAGACCTTACTTTTTAATGGCTTACTATAGCAGATACAAAACTGTTTAGGTTTAATTGCAAAGGCTACATAATCCAGCAAAATCATTTCCAAAAGTAATTGTAAATGTCACTTCTTTATCATAGTTACTTTGAAAATGTTGAGAAAACTGTCTGGAATTAATAAAATTTTCTACCTAATAGAGTTGATGTTTATTTCTTGGTTTTTACAAAATTAACTCTAAAACTCAGACAACTTTTTTTACATATAAACTTGATTCCTAATGTATCCATTCTGTAATTTTCACAATAGGCATTCTTTATATACACTCTGTACATTTCCTAACAAGGGAAACCTTCATTTTCAAAACACAACTATGCTGTGTGTGTACCGCCTGACCGTTTTGGGCTTTTCATCTCTGGAGTCGTTCTGTTCCTTCCTCCTGCTCTGGTTCCATGAACGAAGCAATACATATTCACAGTACTTTCTCACTCATCTCTGGGATTCAGGGATCACTCACTGAGTTTGTGTTATTAATCCAAGCTCTTTGAAGTTAAACAGAATGGAAAAAAAGATGCACAGTTCTCATTGGATTGTGTTCTAAACAAATGTAATCTATAGTCTTTCTTTCTCTCCAATTAAGAACTACTTGTGTGTGTGGGGGGGGGATTGCACACATGCACGCCCATGTACATGGATGCCCAAGGTTGATATCAGCAATTATCCTCAATCACTTCCTCACCTTATACACTAAGATACAGTCTCTCAGTCAGATCCAGAGATCACAAATTTGGCTAGCCTTGCATGCCTGCTTCCTCTGGGAATCCCCTTTTTCCAGCTTCTGAGGCTGGAGTTATAGGCAAGCTGCTACACCGATCTGACATTTTGGTATGTTTCTGGGGATTCAAACTCTGGGCTTAGCCCTGCCTGTATCAGCAATCGCTTTAACGAATCTGGCTCAGTAAGAGTGACTAAACCAAACCCACTTTATGCCATGCACTGTAGAGTATGTGTGATGTAGCCTAGCAGGGGTGGCACCTTCCTAAACTAGGAGATAGGTTTGCTCAGGGACATGGCAGCTGCATGTAGACCTATGTAATTAATTGCCAAGACTAAATGCAGGTTCCCATGAAATTTTCACCATCTCTCTCCACTATACTGTATTCAGGTGCCCCTTACTGGTAGGGTGACAGAGGATGTCATGGTTCCCACTGCTACCCTGCCCAGAGAAACATGCTAAGGGGGCCTTGAGCCTTGCCATGGCTCTAGCTATAAATGTAACAGCCAGGGGCACAAGGCCAAAGAGCAGCTCTCTTCCTGCTCTTGGGTGGACACCAAGTGGAGGGTTTGCAGCATCTTCCTAAAGGAAGAAGTCATACTGGAACATCTGCCTCCTAAGCAGCTGTGATAACAGCCAGCCTTGTCTTATCAGCTAGGATAACTTTTTCAAGTACATTATCTTACATTACGTCAGAAACTCTAGGAAAATAACGTTCTGAACCCTTTGTGGGAGTTACCAGTTTCTATGAGGTGTTTTTCTCACATGATGAGCATGAATGGGCTCTTTTCCACTCCTGTGGGGTATCTGCAACACCTGTGTTTTTCCCGGTGCAGTATCTTTTCTCCGAACACTTTACATAGATGAGGTGGGGTTTCATACTATGTATCAGCAGAATGTTTCTTCTTATGTATAATTTCCAATCCTTACAATTTTACGTCTCAGGGTCCTCAGACATTCCTGAGAGTACATTAAGTTATTAGGTCAAAAGCCATTCTGCCTTAGGTTATTTTTTCTTTAGAGGAGGTTAACAAAGCTTGTTTGGAATTTGTTCTTCATACAACTAGTGATCGGCATATAAGCAACTACATTCATTGTTCTCAACCTCAGATTACTGTCTGTAAAGTCCAAGTGTGGTCTGATGCTCTTTAGGAAAAAGGGTTCGTTTTGTTGTATTTGGCTCATTGTTCCATGTTACAGTCTGTCACAGTGGGAAGTGACAGTAGCAAGAACTTGATAGAGTAGGTCATATTACATCCATAACTGAAATTTACCTGAATCCAGGATAGTGATTATACCCAGGTAAGAACATGAAAAGGCTCCAGACATATTATAAGCTCTTATACTCAAGGGCCTTATGGGGTGGATGGGTATTTTTTGTTCTCTATGTTACACACATACAAACTTACACATATATTTCAATAAACAGAAATTTTATTAAATTCTTCCGTTCTTCCTTAAGAGAATTTAGAAGTATTGCTCTTTCTAATTTTCAGGAATAGCATGAAAAAGAAGATTATACTTTCTTTTCTTTAACGGTTCGGTAGAGTTTAGCCATGAAGCTGGTCCTGGTTTTCTCTTTTGTAGGTCGTATTCTCCTTTCTTTTTAAGAGATCAGTTCTCTCCCTCCCTCCCTCCCTCCCTCCCTCCCTCCCTCTCTCTCTCTCTCTCTCTGTCTCTCTCTCTCTCTCTCTCTCTCTCTCTCTCTCTCTCTCTCTCTCTCTCTCTCTGTGTGTGTGTGTGTATGTGTGTCTCTGTCTGTCTTTCTCTGTCTCTCTCTCTTTTGTTAGTCCTGTTTGGCTCTTTTCTAATGGGAAACAAAGGATCAGGCATGGGGGAAGGTTGGGGGAAGGGGAGCTGGAATGAGTGAAGGGATGGGGGCTGTGGTTGGAATGTATTGCATTAAAGAGGAATACATAAAAAGAAAAAAAGAAGGATTTACCCATTTTGCCCGTTATTCAGTTTATTGTCCTTAAATTGCTCATAGCAGTCTTGTCTAGGCTTTGAATTTTTGCAGGTGTCAGGTGTAATTATTCCTGTTTTCTTCACAATTTGAGGGTTTGGGGGAGGGGTTTTTAATTAGCCTAGCTTAAGGATCGCCACTTCTACTTATCTTTAAAAAACAATTCAGGGCTGTTGAGGTGGGGGTTTTTTTGGTTTAGCTTATTTCTATATTTCTGAACTTTATTTTGTATTTTTAGCTACTTGAGAAGGAGCACCGGGCTCTTCTGCTTTGTTAATTTGAACACTTTCTTTTTAATGTAGGCATTTTTGTATAAACATCATTTTACTTTTCTCTTGTAATTTCCTCTTTGTTCACTGGATATCCATGAGTACATTGCTTAATTTTCACATATTTATGGATTTTACAACTTTACTCTGTTACTTACCTCTAGTATTATAGCATAGTGTCGGAAAAGAAACAGTAATGATTATAATCTTTAAATTTCTTCTATTTTTGTGATTAATATAACAATATCCTGGAGGCATTTTCCAAGTTGAATAGAGAAAATGTCTATTGCACTCTTTTGTGGAATACTCTAGCTATGTCTATGAAGACCATTCAGTAGAAAGTGTATTTTAAATCTTACTGAGTTTGTCTAGATGCTTGTTTCATTTTGTAAAGTGAGGTATTGAAATTCCATGCTATAATGTACTAGAGTCTTTCACTTTACGGCCAGAATATTTGTTTTATATACCTGGGAAATAGTATATTGGATACATATGAACTTACAACTGTTATATATTCTGGATGAATATCTATATATCTATATATCTATTTATATATCTATATCTATCTATCTATATCTATATATATATGGTAGAATAGCTTTTTTGTCTCAAACTTCAAGTCTAGTTAATCAGATGCTAGTATAGCCATTATATGAAACTTCAAATTTTAAAATAACATTTATTAGGTAGCAGTTATAGGTAAGTCACTATATGGGACAATTTTCTTTCATGGTCTAGTCCAATCCTTAAACCATCTGAGAAAGTTGTTATTAAGAAGATTGTATACTAGAAGAAAATGAGGTTCAGAAAATTTCAATAATTTGTTTAAGACCTATTTTATGAAGATCTCAGTATCCAGAATAGGTTCTATTACATCTTAAACTTCAATATGAAATTGATTAGCCATATATTGTTCAAACATCTGTATTAGTCCTTTTCCTACTGCTCAGATATAATACAGTGACCAAGACACAGCAGGGAAGCATGACAGCAAGCAGCAGGCATGCCAGCTGGACCAGGATGCTAAGAGTTCACATCTTGAACCACAAGCATGAAGCAGAAAGAACAATTAGAAATGGTGCAGGGGTTTTTGTTCGTTTGTTTGTTTGTTTTGTTTTTTTAAATTATATATAAGCACACTGTAGTTGTTTTCAGACACACTAGAAGAGGGCATCAGATCTCATTATAGATGGTTGTGAGCCACCGTGTGGTTGCTGGGACTTAAACTCAGGACCTCTGGAAGAGCAGTCTTAAATTCTAAAAAGCTGCCTTCAGTGGCGTATTTCCTCCAATAAGACCACCACACCACTTAAACGCCAGCCACTTAAACGCCAAACAGCACCTTCAATAGGGAGAACAAAATACATGAGCTTCTGGGGGATATTATTGTTCAAAGCATCACACCATGTCACTAAAACCAATCTCCATTTAGTTCTTTTCTTACTTCTTCTGCTAGGAAGTATTTATATTGTTCCTTGTCCACACAAGCATCCACTGAACATATATGTATATGTTCATGAGGGTATATAGGTTCCTTGATTCCTTATTCTTATCCTTGTTTCCTACTCAACCTTCAAAAACCATGGAAGAAGATTCAGAAGCACCCCTAGTCTGTCCACTCCAAACATGTCATTTAGAGCAAAAACCATACCTCCAAACTAATCCATGTGTTCGTGCCATAATATCTTCCTATTTCCAATCTTAATTGTTCTTTCAATACTGAAAAGAAATCCTTGCGGCATGTTTCCTTATGATGTTCTTTTGCTTATCCATCACATGATTAAAATCTCGGCCAATTTTTTAAAGTCCCATCTGTATTCATTTTCCCAAAATGACCTTGCTTTTCCAATACTGATAGTAGAATACAATAGCTGGAATAGTCCTCATATACATGACTTATCACCAACTTCTAGAGACTGATTCTTGTCCATACCTACTCTTGTCTCCTATTCATGGCTCTATAGAATTTTTGTCTTCTATCTATAAAGAATTTTCCTAACTGTGCTCTGGCTTCCTTCTCCTTTTCTCCAGAAATTTCTCAGCAATCATTTCTTCTCTTTTCATTGACTTTACTCCTAAAAAAGTGTTTAGGCATGCTCATTCTCAAAATACACAGATGTGTCATGGATGAGAGAGAACTGACTAGCTATCATACATTTTCCTCCTTTCTGTTATTAATAAGAAATTCCTTTAAAAAAGAAATTCCTTAATGTGTTGGTTCCTATCTTTATAAAAACATTACTCAATGAATGCCAAGTATATACTCACATTCTGGTCTGGGAACCTAGTGTATAGTAGAACAGTTTTCAAAAGTGTTTGTCCTTACAGCATTAAAATAGAAATTCTGTACTCACAGATCAAATAAACAAGATTGATACTGTGTCAATAAATATTATACCAACTGCTCAGCCCTGAAAACATATAAATAAGTATTATACGGACTGAGCAGGCTATCTTTAGGAGTATATATGTATATACATGTATGTGCATATAACAGCAACCAATGACAAACGAAGCCATGACTTTGAAAGAGCAAAGAGGGTTGGTTATATGAGAGGGTTTGGTGAGAAGAGAGGGAAAGAAGTGTCTACAGTATAATCTCAACAACAAAAGAAAAGGTACAAAGGAACATTATGAAGTAAAAAGCACAGGACAGGAAATAACTACCAAGGATGCAAAAGACTATCATACTCTAATAGAATAGAATGTCGGTCGGTCGGGAAGACCTCTAGAGGATGTTACTTATAAGCTAAGACAATTGAAGCCATTGCAAAATGTCAATGGCAAATTCAGTCTTTTAATGGAGCATCAACCTATGTAGCTCCTTTTCTCAGCCTGTTTTCTTGGTGTCACATTTAAGAGAGTTCCAAGACTAAGAAGCTCTTAGGCCATTGAGGTTGGAACTTGCTGGGTTGAGATTTGAGAGCTGGTTGACAACTCACTTATTTTCCGCATAAAACTCTGTATGAGCAAGTATTACATGGTCATCAGAAAATTTTAAAAATATATTTGCAACTTTTAACAGTTAAGGTGTGAATGTGTTAAACCCCCTGTGTGCTTCCGGTTCTGGCAATACCAACTTATTGAGTTTTCTATGGGAAAGACCATTTAAAGCACTTTAGATGCATTGCTTTTCTAATTACTAGAATTGTCCGAAGGATTAACAGGAAGAAAAGTTACCATAAATGCAAAAATGCACAGGGCCCTAATCATAAGGAGACATGAAAACGGCTAGCTGGCAGGTGCTGAAATTGCAACCTTCTCCTTTAACTCTGTGTAGTGGGTGGGCGGGGCCGCGTCCATCAGTGTCTAGGTGCCCGCAGGCTGCCCTAAGGGCCAATGGCGCGGAAAAGAGAGCCCGGGCCACGTGATGGTGGGTGGCACTCTGGCTTTCCTAAAGCAGTCTCTATGGTATTCTTCCAAGCAAACCCAGGCGCCCCCCCCCCAAAAGGGTAGCAGCACGTGACAGGCCCGGGACTACGGCAGGTTCCCACGTGATCCTGGCCTGCAGTAGCGTGGTTGCGGTGAGGTTCTTGCGCTCCTGAAGGGCGGGCGCGGAAGTAAGAGCATCCTCAGGCGGACTCTGACTGGCAGCGAGGTCGGGAGGAGCCTCCAGGCAGTGACCTCTTTGCTTCTGCAGCTCGGCTCAGCTCATTCCGTTATCTCAGCCTTTGCAGTCTGCACAGAAGCTGATCAAGTTACCTTTGGGTCTTGAGACATTGGAGAGTGAGGCCCAAACTCGGGACCAACTCCTCATCCACCTTGCCCTCCCTCTCCTCCATCTCTTCCTTTGCATGCACCGAATCGCTTGCTCCTTTGGGCTGGCCTGCTCGGCTGTGCCTGGAGACTAAGTTCGGGTTGGTAAAGGTAACTGTGGGAAAAGCGGCCCCCCAGTGGACAAAGGCGGAGGCAGGGATAGAGCAGGCCCCTTGGGCCCCGGGCGCTGAGCATAGGCAGTAGAGGAGGTGAGCCAGAAGAACAGTACTGCGGATTTAGAAGGCACTGTGAAGGACTTGTTGCGCGATGGAAGAATCTGACTCGGAGAAAAAGACGGAGAAAGAGAATGTGGGCCCAAAAGTGGAGCCTCCTCTAGGGGAGCCGGAAGGATCGCTTGGGTGGGTGAAGGGGATTATGTTGCACCTGGGAGGGAGGGCGTGCTAATTGTAAAGAGTGTTGTGAGATGCAACAACCCTTAACCTACAGTACTGAATTGCTTTAATTTACCAATATGGTTGATTGATAACATGCCCTTGATGCGGAAAACAGAATAGAATCTCAGGCTGGAGCTGAGATTCTTGGTTTATGCGTAGTGTTCTAATTGAGACAGTTGTGAGTTGTTTTGTGTTTTCTATAAAGGTTATTTGATGTTATCACCTTGTTGATGATAGAAAAGGAGAGAACAGACGTTTGCTGACCAATGACGTATAATGCGATATGCCTATTTGAGAACTGCGTTATATGTACTTTGTGCCTTTAATGAAGGAAATACAGCTTGGAAGGACGATTGAAGGTCCAAAGATGCTTCTAGATTTGAAAAACACGGAGATGAATTTTAAAAATAGTATTCAAATTTTAAAACATTGTTTGATTTACAAAAGTACCCGGAGTGTTGCTTCAGCTTTATGACAAAATATTAAATCTTGAATTGAAATGGTTTATATTCCTAAATATGTCTTCCTAGGAAGCATCTCCTGAGCAGATGAACGAAACAGGGAACATAAACCCAGCTTTGTAGTTTAGGAAAATGACTTCTGAAACGAGGTCTCATCCATACTTAGCTGTTTTAAAGGATATTCTTCTGCGTCTCTGTTTACTTGTCCCCCCCCCCCCCCCGAGGCTCTTGGATCACGGAAACACTATCTTTTGGTTTATATCTACAGGTGGGCAATGCCAAACGCAGCAATGAAGAAAAAGGTAAGATGTGTTAGGTACATCAGTAACATGAAGGAAAAGGTAAGGAGCTGCAGTTCAGGAAATCTGGCTTTTTCTGGACTATGGCAAGAATCTATGTGGTTCGAGACACTCACCCCTTTATTTACTGTCAGATTTACTTTGTCTAAAATGAATCTCATGGAGTCAAGCCATCTACAAATATTACACAGCCCTCTGTGTGTGCACTGATTCTTTAATCCAAATCAAATGTTACATGCATTTTTTTTCTAGCTGGAATTGGATGCTCTTTGCTTTGCACTTTTATTGGGACTTAGACAGCATCCCTAGGAATGTAACTTGGAAGCATATTTCTTGACCTTTTGGGATTTTGTATCATTTGTGACGTGCTGGCAACAACCTCCATAGGGCAATTAGGAGTTCTCCATGAATAAACTCCCTGTACACCACAAACAAAATTTTTCTTGCCATGAAAGGATGAGAAAGATCCCCCCCCCTTTTTTTAGCCCGATTTTATTTCAAATTTAATTCTGGGCCTCAAGTTTCCTAGGAGGATGTTTTTGATGAATGCCTGAAGTTGCTGTCAACAAGGATGCCTAAAAAAAAAAATGCCAGAAATCTCTACATAATTAGGCGGAAAAAAAGCAGACACAAAGAAAAGCTTAAGGAACTGTGAAAAGAGAAAGGGGGCAAACTGCCATTTCTTAAATGATTCTGCAATGCAAGTGCATTGAAGGATCAGCTTTTATCCCCAGAAATAGATACAGTTATTGCTTAATTAATTTTAATTAATTTAATTAATTAGGGTTTTTTGTAATGGACAAGGAAAACGTCTATATTAATTTTAGACTAGTTAAGCAATTACATTTTCTTTGGTAAAGGTGGATATCTAAATTGTCGAACTGAACAAACCCATGTATGTTTTCATTAAAGCTCCTATTTGTAATCAGACACTTGGATACGATATTAGGATTGGAGGTAGAATAGGTATCTTTTTCATTCGAAAAGGAAAGTTAACAGAACGGTAGCTCATAAATGTTGTGCTTAAAAGGACTCTGAAAGTCATTTTACTCTGTTTCCTTGAAGTGCAAGATTATATGGCTTTGTTCACAGGTGTTTTTCTTGTGTTCAATCCTAAACCAAGACAGATGTCTGTAAGGTCTTGCTCTCCACCAGAGTCCTTGCATTTTTGTTTTGATGAGTGTATTTCAAGCTTTTGTTGCTTGTTGGGCCCTGGAGATAACAAAGGGCACAAAGGATACAAAGGCACTTCCTCTGTCCTCCAAATGTTTGCAGTCTTGTGAGTCTTCTGAGAGTAAGGGAAGGAGGGACTGCAGAGCTGTATGGTCTGCAATGATACAGCAGTACCACTGAGGGGCAGGCAAGATACCTGTCAGCCTAAGCCAGTGGTTTTCAACCTACCCAATGCTGTTACCCTTCAATTACTGTTCCTCATGTTGTGGTGACCCTCAACCACAGCATTATTTTCATTGCTACTTCATAACTGTGATTTTGTACTGTTACAAATCATAATGTAAATATCTGTGTTTTCCACTGGTCTTGCGTGACCCTTGTGAAAGGATTGTTTGACTCCCCAGAGGGGTTGAAATCCACAGGTTGAGGAAAGCTGGCCTAAGGCATTTCAGTCAGAGAGACTTTATAGGGAGGATACTGGGGATTGAACCCAGGTTTCACTTGTATAAGCTAAATACCCTAGTACTGAACTACATCCCCAGCTGCAGAGAAAATTCCCAAGATGATTGTTGAACCACGTTTTGAAGGATAAATAATTCAGTTAAATGTGAGTGGATGCTACAAGTTCCTGGCTAGGAGAATCAAAAGGTCAAGACAGAAGTAAATAAGCTAAGTCAAGAATGGTCTCATGTGTAATTTTAAGTGTCCCGGTTTTGTAGGGCATGGGGAACTTAAAAAGAAGAGGCAGAAATTAATGAAATAAAAATTATAGAAATATGGAGAAAGGTTGAAATCATGGGCTGAAGTGAAAAAAACCTGACCTTAAACAGAGAAGGAAGAACTTTTTAGTTACACTATATGAAATCTGCTTGTTGGATACACACACACACACACACACACACACACACACACACATATATATATACTTAGATTATAAGAGAATGGGGTGGGGTTAGTTTACTATTAAAGTTGTATTTTTCTAATGTAGTTCTAAATAAATAATATGATAATAACAAACTTACCACAGTTGTATTGCTAAAATGCTGTGTAACTCATAGCAGGTAAGTGCTTGGCTTTTGAAATGTTATCACCATTGGCTGGGGAATGGTTTAATTACTGGTCATTGGTACTTGCACATTTGTAAAATGCCAACTACAGAAGAGAAATGGCTCCCTTTACACTAGATTTGCTCTAGACTTGCTAACTTTTTTTCTTACTTTGTCCTTAGGTGCTGTTGATGGGTAAAAGTGGATCTGGTAAGACCAGTATGAGGTCTATTATCTTTGCAAATTATATTGCCAGAGACACACGTCGTCTTGGTGCAACAAGTAAGATGTTTCATCCTATTGTAAAGTGAGGTGACTTGGCTGTTAATAATCTGCATAACACACTTGATTGCAGCAGCTTGAGAATGCACAGGTTGATGAATTTGCTTTGGAGCATGCTTTCCCTTTTTGCGTTTCTCAGAATGTGTGGCCTAATCCCGATTATTATTGCTCACTGTCCTGGGGAACGGCTTTCCTTTCTAGGTTGCTTGCAAAGTGGAATGTTCTCAGCTAACTCCCCGTGCATTCTGCTGTTTCTTAGGCAAGGATAGGGACCCTTTGCCTGCTTATTTTGTGGGGAGAATGCTTGTTTATAACTTTTCACACAAAGTGGAAAATCATAGGTCTTAACTAGAGTACATTAAGATGTAAGATGGTTTTATATAGGAGTTAGTTGTCTTTATTCAAAGGTAAACCTGGGGATAGTAAGGAGAGAGGTATGTCTGTTCTTCACTCGGCTCTTTCTCTTTGTACACTTAGGTCTTCTCCTTGGAGCATGTACTCTGAGTTGGAAAATATCTTACTGACCTTTATGGCTAGAATGTTAATATAGACTTTCTTGGCTACAAGGGCTAAACAATGAATGGAGGATCCTGGGAGTGCCCTACTCTGATGCAGATTGTCATTTTGTTCTGAAGCATCGAAGCATTTCTGAATTCTGCCTTTGTTCTTGGCTTCTGCGTACAGGCGGGCATGGCTCTGCCTAGCCTTCAGATTACAATCTGGGTTGCTAGTATGTTCGGTACTTTTAGCAACAAGTTAGCACTGCTCAGGTGCCCCAATCTGGTTTCAAGAACATTTTATTCCAGACTCTGGGATACAAAAGAGGAGGAACTTTATTTCTATTTGGGGGCTTGGAGGATAGTGAAGACTTGCATAACTAGAACAGTTTTGGTGATCAGAAAACGATTTCCTGGATAAATATCTTTCTATATTTCTTTTTATTATGGTTCTCTTCTGTTCTCTACAAATATTTGAGAACACTCAGTATCTTAATTTATCTTACTCATTCTCTGCCTCCCAAATTTTGTTATCCTTACCTTAAACAGGTCTGGTCCCTCGTATGACATGCTTTTGAAATGTTTCTAAGGCTTTCTTCTTATAAGACTTGAGTGCAGATGTGGTCTCATCAGGGCAGTGTGGACCTACTACATCTCTGATTCTGGGCATTACTTTGCCATTAGCATAATGAAATCCTACCTCCTTGCTTTGGAGCAACCTTCATTTTCTGAATAATAATAAAAGCCACAACTCATCTTTGCATATGTTTTATTGAAGCATACACATCCTCTTGTTTTTGTATAGTTCATATTTTGAACTCATAATGAATCCTTAATTAATGGCTCATGTTTCTTTTTTGAAATCAAAGCCATTGGGTTGCAGTTTTCTTAGCTACTTATTCTCTCATTTGATATGTTAATGGTCCTTCATAACTTTATAAGTTCTATATTTGATGAGTATCTAAGATATTGTCAGAAATGTTGGTCAAGATAGTTTCCTATCTTGTCATACTTGTAGCTGACATGTAGACTCTAAAAGTGTGCTTGTCCAAATGTTTTTCTGTCTTGTGCCTTGATTTTATATATTCAATTTTTTCTCTTCTAGATTAAATATATAGGGCTAGTATCTGTGTGGTTTCAGTAAAGATGCTTATTAAACTACTATAACTTTTTTTGCCCTCTCTCATTTACTCTAGTTTTCAATTATCTTTATTATAATAGACGATGAAAGTATAACTTAAAAATTAATCACATTCAGCCAGTAAGTGTCAGTGTTGGAACAGCAGTTTGTGCTCTTCTTTTTATTATGACAAAGCCTGTCTACATTACATGACTCATCAATTCCTAGAAGACCTTTTCTTTATACTTTAAATTCCATTCACTTTGTTGAAACATCTTTTCTCCTGTTTCTAATTTATCAGCAGAGTTGGTTTATTACCCCGAATCCAGTGAATAATCTCCCAGCAAGAATTTCAGAATTACTGAAACTGCTGTAAATAACTTTTGACATAATCCAGCAGCAGCATTATGAGCATAATGGTGTAAATTATATAATTCTATTCACTAAAATAGGCCATTTATTCAACAAATATATATCTGGAAGTATTTCTTGCTAGATAATGTCAGCGGGCTGGGGTTCCTGCCCCTAAAGATATCTCATGTAGTAAGTTGACTGGTAATACTTGGTTAGTATTTCCTGAATTCCCTAAAATAGAGTAAAAAATATATAATGAAAAATATTGGTCTTAATGTTTTCACATATCACCATTAATGAGTTTGTCACTAATGAAGAAAGGTCTGTGTTTGTTGCTAAATGTAAGCACTAGTTCAGAATACATGTAGTGTATTACTTTGTATTCGTTATCCCTTTTAATGCAGTTACTGATTTGCTTTAAAGGTAGTAAAAAAGAATACTACTTTTAAAATATTTTTTGCCTGTAATGTGTTAATGTTTTCCTGGTTTGTCATTCCTGAAAAAAATGTTAAATTTAAAGCCTCCTGAACTTTGAAAATTTAAGTACAATAATGATATTATTAATTTATTAGTTAATATTAAAAATGTGTTTTTTTGGAAATGGTAAATTTGTCACTAAAATGATTATGAAATATTTTAGTCTCAAACACTGTTGACAGCTCCAAGATTTTCTATCTTCTCAAAATTCTGTTCTCTTGGCTTTTTATTTAATGCCTTATTACCCTGATTTTCTTCCTTTGCATTTAACCACCCCTCTTGGCTTTAAAAAGATGAGTTAATTTTTATAATGTTTTCTTCTTTCTGCCCCATAAGTGAATATTATTCCCCAAAGCTCTATTTTTCTTTATTCTTTTCAGTTGCTCTAATGATAACAGAGCAGGAAGGTTATAGGAGAACCAAAATGGGGACATACAGGAAACATAAAATTTAATAGGGAAGCAGGAAATGGGGCTTATATAAAAATGTCTTATAAGCCAAGAAAAGTTGTCAACCTATGAGAGATTTTTAAACAAAAAGAAATTAGCATGGTCAGAGTTACATTTGTAATTCACAATAATACTTGTGAAAAAGCTTTGAACATGATTTAAGAATAAAATGTTTATTTTTATTCTTCATTGTCAAGCCAAATTTCTAGAGACAACCACCATTAGTAATTCTGGGGTTACTATTCTGGCCTTCTTAGTGTATGCAATCACAGATATAGAAGTCTTTTTGAAGACTTGTATAAATCTCAGCAATCTGGAGGCATCACTGTGTCTGTAATGTGAATACAGGTTGAAGTAATGCAAGGGTAGAAACAGGTGCCACTTATACGCCACTGCTGATGGCTGAAACTCAGAATTTTCATGATTTTGGAAATTTACTGTGAGACGTAAATTTCTATAGTTTTCAAATACTTTCAGGGATGGAAAGGGCTTTATTTGGACTGGGGTAGTGGTAGTAGCTACTGAGCTGGGGGATATGCTTAAGCAAAGGAGTCAGCAGGACTTTCTGAGAAACTTGGAGAGAATTGTGAGGGGTGAGAAGAAGGAAAGGATGAGAGGCTTTATATTAGGCAATTGGCTAAATTCACCGAGATGGAGAACACTGAAGAAGGAGCAGATTTGTCGGGGTGAATCGGATATATTGAGCTGGGATATTTCCAGTACAGACATATAGTATATGAGTCAGAAAAATAGTAGAGAAATCTGCACTAGTGCTGCCTAGTTAGTATCTACATGATAAATGTAATATTATGACA
Organism: Micromys minutus; assembly: GCF_963924665.1. NCBI lineage: Eukaryota > Metazoa > Chordata > Mammalia > Rodentia > Muridae > Micromys > Micromys minutus. The sequence continues at coordinate 17,402,969 of NC_137970.1, read as the reverse complement.
GTTATCTTGCTTTGGGGAAGACTATTTTGAGTCCCTAAGAACCCTAACATTTATGGCACAGAAAGAAGAATAGAAACCCATGAGGGAGAATTTTCCAAAGATTTTGTAACTGTAATGCCAGAGACTAAGAGAAGAGAATTAATTTTTAGGAGAAGAGAGTAGTCAACAGTGCCGTGCTGCAGAAAATAAGACTAAAATGTCCACTGGCTTTGCCATTGGGGCCATTGGTCACTTGATGAGAACTGTTTCTGTAATATGGGAGTAGAAACCAGATTTCTATCCCATATGCCCCATATCAAAAGAGTCACCGAATCCTGTCGCTTCTTTTGTTATTGTCTTTCCCTTTCTCAGTAGCGCTTCTTTCCATTTTTTTTTTAGTACTAGACCGTATACATAGTCTTCAAATTAATAGCAGTTTGAGCACCTACTCTCTCGTAGACTCTGTTGGAAATACAAAGACATGTAAGATATTATTCCTTTTCCAAGGAGGGGGAAGTAAAGGGGACAAAGGAAGTAGTTTGAGCATCTACTATGTGCCAGGCACTTTATGTATGTAGCTCTTTGAATCCTCACAGCAATCCTGCGAGGTCAATTCTATGTTGTTTTTCACAGAAGTAGAAGCTAGTTCTAAAAGCTTTCTTGGCTTGCCTAAGGTCATTCAGAGATAGAACTGTTATATAAACTGAAGTCTGTATGGTTTTCTTTCTCATGATGGCTTATATCTAAACACTATGAGAAGATAAAATTGTAGAAAAGTAGATAGCAGTTAGTTTAGGTAACAACTTAGAGATAGACATAGGAAATATTACTATGTAATTGAGCTAATGACCACGTAAATTATGCAGAATAAAATTGCTAGATACTGAGAAATATTCCTGATAAAATCTTCCATTATTCTTTCTTGAGGTTTTTTAGTGCCTGGCAGAGAGTAGTTGCTTAATAAATGTTTAAATGAGTTCCGAGGGAGAGATAATGGTAGGCGGGATTTTTTTTGTCAGGGAAAGAGGGCTTTTGGAGTAGATGGGAATTAGTTTGGGTTTTAGGATTAACTCTGAAAGGAAGAAGGGGGCTTTGCAGCAAATGACAGAAAAGGCAACTAATAGTGGGAGGGAACAAAAAGCAGAGGTCGCAAACAGACAGCCTGTGTGCTGGATGAGGCCTATGAATACGTTTTCTTTTGCCTGTCCATTTTTTTTTAAAACAATATGGAAGTAATAATCTCCTGTAATAGTTTTCATAATAACCTAGAATTCAGGCTACTATTTAAAATGTTAAAGATTTAGTAAACCTGAGCCAATAATTTTGCATGGACAATAAACAATAGGTGAGTAACAGTCACCTCTGTGAGGTCATGGTAGATGTTTACCCTCATATTTAGCAAGCTTTCAATGGCGTAGGTTTGCTCACATGGCCTGATTTAGCAAGTTTGCGACCCCTGGAAGTAAACTGTATTGGAGACTGGGGAGGTAGGAGGGTTGGGGGACTATGAATAAAAACATACTGGGCTGAAGTGAGAGAATTTGCTAATGTGAATGACTGAGGATTGTAAAAGTAGATTGGAAGCCAACGTGTGAAGGACCTTAAGTACAACCTCCCATTAAATATGGAGGAACTGTTGAGAGTGCTTTGAACGGGGAGTGATATGTTCAAAGTAGTGTTAAGAAGATGAACCTTGTAGTAGTCTAATGGTTGATGTAAAGTCAGTAAGACTTTCTTACAGTATAGGCATGAGGAGATAAGGGCCTTCCTTGATGTTGAGTGATGGGTTATAAAATAAAGACTGGGAATCAGAGACACTACAAAGGACTCAAAGTGAATTAAATGTGTCAGAAGAGTCAGAAAGAAAAATCACTAGGCGCATTAACTGGAGAGTAAGTCAGTACAGGATTTAGTTTTGTTATGTTTTATGTTTGTTTTATGTTTGCTTTCTGTCTTTTAAGTTTTGTTTGGAAGTTGGTGAAAGAATGTGGGTTTGGGAATATCTGTTAAGTGGTGTATGTCACTGTCTTGCGTGTTAAATTTTAACATTAATATTATAATTGGAGATTGTTTCTGCTTTGGGTACTAAAACTACTTAAATTTAAATATTACTTACACAAGAGCCAATTCCCTAGCATAGGGTAGTATAGGCACCCACCTTGCCACTAAACCACATGACTAAGCTAAAATCACCTTCTTGTTATGGCTTTGAGCATTTCACTCCACTTTGGTCCTTCTAAACACCATGGGTTAGTGTTTTGCTTATCTTAAATGTCCTGTTCTTTACTACAAATACTAGACTTGTAACATTTATCTTCCAGTTGATGTAGAACATTCTCATGTTCGATTTCTGGGAAACCTGGTTTTGAACCTGTGGGATTGTGGTGGGTAAGTACTCTGTGCCTACATATTTGTGAAGCTGATGACAATAATGATGTCATCTAGTGTAATCAGCATGGCAAATACATCCAGAAAACTATCATTTGCATAGGTGCACTGGCTAAAACATTTCAGAAGGGTCAATTCATTAATAAAGATCTGTGTTTTGTACAACTTGGAAAATACCTTCTACATTAAACATATTTAAGTAGCTCCAATATAAGCTCCATCTAAATATGTATACTATGGGAAAGATGCCTCTTTTGCAGTGGCATAAATTAGATTTCTTTTTCAGGTTGACTGACACTAGTATTGCATTCTTAGCTATTATTTATTAGGCCAGTCTGTTCTTAGTCATTTTAGTAATTACTTCTAGGTAGTCTTGTCACTGTAGATTGGATTCTGAGCATGTATTTACCATTGTTGGTTTATGACCAGGGCAATCATAAAAATCTAAGCATAAATTTACACTCACTGTGCCTCTGTGTTGAAGCAACAGTGTGTGGTCCAGAGTGATTAAGAGTATAGGTTATTTGTCTGGGGTATATTATTCAAACCCTATGTGCTATGGCTTTGCCTATACAATAGAGCAAAATCACCAACCCATAGGTTGGTTACAATGATTAAGTTAACATACACACACACACACAGACACATATACACTAGAGCATTTTACAAAATAGATGTTGTTGTCTGGTGGGTATGTCCCAGCTCCAAGCATACAAAGAATGCTCAGTGAGTAGTTTTGAAAGAATAATAAGTAGTCTTAACATTTTGGATAAAAATCTTCCAATTCTCTAGTTGACAGATTTACACAAATTTCTTATTTTTAGGTACTAAAATATGAAATTCAGTTTTGTAGATCAAGTATCTATAATTTTGTAGATCAAGTATCTATAATTATAGATCAAGTATCTATCATTCTTCTGAGGTCACATAGCTTATAAGTAGCAAGGTGCAAGATTAGAAATTTGTAAACACCACCCCATATACACCACTAAATGGCACTACTATTTTATTGCTGTCCAGCTGTTGAAATCATTTTGGGAAGTGATAGCCAACCTAGGAGCAATGGGTAACATTCTGCTGAAAAGTCATCATTGGAATCATTTTCATAAATGTAGACTATTTAGTGTTATTCAGCAAATGTTCATTAAGCATGTGCCATCCTTCTTTTAAAAGCTGTGAGACAGTGAAAGCTGACATCAGGGGTGACTCTTGTCTGGTTGTACTACTTATTAATCAGGAACTCTTAAGTATAGCATCGTACCTATGGTTAGTGTTGCAAATGAGAGGAATGTGTTGATAGAGAGCTCCCAAGGTAAGGAGAGGTTTTTTCTTAATATTTATTTATTTTATTTATATGAGTACACTGTAGCTGTCTTTAGAGATGGTTGTGAGCCACCATGTGGTTGCTGGGATTTGAACTCAGGACCTCCAGAAGAGCAGTCAGTGCTCTTAACCGCTGAGCCATCTCTCCAGCCCGAGGGAGAGTTTTTATGAGGATGTATGGATTGGATTGAAATATAAGGGAATAATCTGTAGTTACAGGTGAAAAGTAGCATGGAAGAGTGATCAATACATGTAAAAGACTCATGAGTTAAACTGATAACCACTCAAAGAATCGACAAAAGGTTAAGTGTGTTTATAACCAAAGGAGAGACCAGGCATAGTAAGTATGCAGAGGTGGGTGGATCTTTGTGGGTTTTAGGCTAGCCAGGTGTATGTAGTCTCAACAACAATAACAACAACAAAACCTAAGAAGAAAGGCAGAGGATTTTACAGGATTGCAAGTTAAGACCCTGAAGCAGAGTAAGATAAAGCTCACCACGTTTGGCCGTTATTTGCTCTTTGAATTAAAGTTTAAGGGCTGGAGAGATGGCTCAGTGGTTAAGAGTACTGACTGCTCTTCTACAGGTCCTGAGTTCAATTCCCAGCAACCACATTCTGGCTCCCAACCATCTGTAATGGGATCTGATGCCCTCTTCTGGTGGGTCTGAGGACAGCTACAGTGCACTTATATATAATAAATTAATAAATCTTAAATAAATAAATAGATAAATAAATAAAGTTTAAGACCATATTTCACTCGATCAAGCAACAAAAATTCAAGCAAGAATGACTGAACAGAAGATTAATTTACTATCTGGATTATTTTCCTACCAGACAAGACACCTTCATGGAAAATTATTTCACTAGCCAGCGTGACAACATCTTCCGCAATGTGGAGGTTCTGATTTATGTCTTTGATGTGGAGAGCCGTGAGCTTGAGAAGGACATGCATTACTACCAGTCATGCCTTGAGGCTATTCTGCAGAATTCTCCAGAAGCCAAAATCTTTTGCTTGGTACACAAAATGGATTTGGTACAGGAGGATCAGCGAGACTTGGTAAGAAACTGAAAAAGTGCAGTACCAAATGGTTAGTGTGCTTCGAAGGCTTTCTTTATAAATAGTGAAGGTCAATTTGTGCCATTCTGTATTTCAGACCGAGGTAAGCCTCTGACCACATGCTTTCACTAAGTAACTGTTATCGTGGTAAAAAGAATAGTTAGCTGTCTCTGATGTATTGTCACAGCTAAAAGACCCACTAGGAATAAGATGAGGAGAGGTTGCTGCTGTCACTGGATTCATTTAGGAAACTGATATACACTAGTTCAGGTGCCTACAACATTGTGTTAAGCATTATTCACACGCCCTCACAATTGCACTGTCATAAATAGCTTAGTATGCATGAGTGGAACTCAAAGATGATTTAGGATAGTAGAGTAGGAAATATCAACCTTCATTTCCTCAACAAAAACACACAAATTAACTACCTATAACCCAAAATGTCCCAGGGGTTCCAAATAGAAGAGGTTTAGTAAAATAGGCAAATTCTTACCTATCTATGAGATTCTGGGTCTGGTAAGACATAGTCTACCTTTAGTTTGTTCAGTATAGAGTAAGAGCATTAGATATTAATGTTTAAGATAAAAAAGAAAAAACATGCTTTGTTATAGAGAACTAAGGAAAGGAGTTTTAGATTATACTGGTTGTATAGAATTTAGTTTCACCTTGGCTTGGAGTTTTGTTTGTTTGGGTTTTTGTTTTGTTTTATTTTAGAGACAGGGTTTCTCTAGGTATTGCTGACTGTCCTAAAACTCTCTTTGTAGACCAGGCTTGCCTCAAACTCATAGAGATCTGCCTGCTTCTGCCTCCCAAGTGCTAGGAATAGAGGCATGCACCACCACTGCCCAGCCCATGGCTTGGAGCCTTAAGGAAAGCCTCACAATAATATCACCTCATTTTGGTGATAGCTTTAGTAAGAAAAACATGTTGCACAACACATATACTGTGTCAGATCCCATGGAGCTGGAATTACCTGTGTGCTAATAATCAACAAATGAGCTCCTTTGGAATGTTTTTAGTCACTTCTAATTTCTTTTACTGTTTTTAAATGTTCATATGAATATTGTCAATTATATATTAATATGTACGGTTGAGTTTTCCGGACAAACAAACCTAGTCAAATGTGTTTGTGTATAGAAAGACAGACACATTTCATTTAAGAAATTAGCTGATTCTGGAAGCCACTTCTGGAAGTAGTCTAGGATCTGGAGAGCAGGGAAGATGGACTAGAGATGTGAAAAGAAGAATATGCATAAAGGAAAGGAAAAAAATAAAAGTATCCTAATTTTCAGATAGTGTGTTTCTTTACATAAAGATCCTAAAAACTCCACCAGAAAAGTCCTACAGCTATAAATCCATTCATCAAAGTAGCAGGATACAGAGTTAACAGAAATAAATCAGTAGCCTTCTCATACACAACAGGAAGCATTTATTCCTATATCAATAGATGAGTTGGCATGTTAACTACATTTGGTCTTGTAGTTGCCACTACAGTCAGAAACTTCTTAAGTATGTGATACCCCACTTTCCAATAGCCATGTCTTCTACAGAAACTAACTAGGCAACTTGAATGGAATTGTCTCAGCATCCTTCCTATGCTTGACCTGGCCTTCTCTTTCATTCCAGGGCTTCTCTGATTTTGCAAAGTGGCACAAATCTGGATAGATGCCAGTTAAGGAGCCATGACATTTTATGATTCATGCTAGGCTTTTGATCATTTGACTTAAATTATTTCATTTATGTAGATCAAATAAAAATGTAGTAGATATCCCATCTAGTTCAGTTATAGGAGCACTATGGTCAACTAGCCGACTAGATCAACTAGGTTTCTGTGAGTTGGTACTTTTGCTCTTTTATCCAATCAAATAAGTTTACTCTCCTTGTGTTTGATGATAAAATGTCTCCACATTGCCCGTTACTCTAGTACCCACTTCCCTTTTATTAGGTTTTCCAACTAAGTGGCAGCAATTACCACTATAATTTTGGCCTGTTAGAAGAAAGTGATCAAAGAACTGGGGAAGGGGGTTAGGGTTCCTCTTACAAATTTGTTTCTCATTGACTTTGTGTTCCCAGTATTGATGAATAGATTGTAGAAACAGGCCTTGAACACTGTCATTTCCCTAAGCATTTACACTCCTTTCTGTGTAGTAGTAGATCAATGCAGCTCTGATAGTTTTTAAAAAGACCATTTCTTTTATTTATGAGTGTTCTCCCTATCTGTATGTACATGTATGTATATGTGCATGCCAGAAGAGGGCATCGGATCTCATTACAGATGGTTGTGAGCCACCATGAGGTTGCTGGGATTTGAACTCAGGACCTCTGAAAGAGCAGCCAGTGCTCTTAACCATCTCTCCAGCCCCACAGTTCTGACAATTAGTATAGGTTATTCTTTGATTCATGTCTCAGGCAGGAACTAAGCAAACAGAATGCATCCTTAATCCTTCACCTACAAATCCTCTGCTTACTGTATCTATATCAATAAATTTGGGCTGAGTGAGCGTTAGGCTCCTTCTACCATATTCAACACCATTACTATCTCTTCTCATAGTTATCCCTGTATTTTGGTCTATATTAGAAAAATCATATAGTTCTTATAGAGGGTGTTTATTTCACCTTTAAAAATCATTTAATTCTTGAATCTGTACAGTGCTAGAAGCAGAGGGCTATGGTAGAAATGAATCGAAACTCCTGTAGCTACCTCCAAGGAGGCCATTTTAGAGTTTTTTTTTTTTTTTTTTTTTTTTTTTAAGGAAAAGTTGGATTATTCTTAGATAAGAATGTAGTGACTGCATCTATGGGCAAATAGTTTGAGCATCTAGGCATCCTCACCTTCGTTGAGCGTTTACTCTGAGACCAGTTCCAGTCTCCAGAATCAGGTTCCCACATGGTCAGCACCATGCTTTCCAAGCAGGCACCACATGGAGATGGGAATTCAGTTTGCACTGTAATTTACCTGCTCATGGTTTACTTGGCAGCAATCTCAGGCCTGTGGCTATAAGAAATAAAGGTATCTTTCAGGGCAAAGGAACTTCAGATCATCTATATTATGATTGATCTGGATATTCAAATCTGAGCTCATCCCTAGCATTGTCCATTTCACACAGCAAAATTGGAATCAGCTAACAAATCCGTTATACTCATTTTGACAAAAATATTCATATATGTGGTTGCTAGAACATTGTATGATTCAGGATCTGAATTCCACATCACCCCCAGGGTCTCTTGAATGTTCTCATTACTTCTTGAAACTACATCTTTAATTCTAATCAGATTAGACAACTAATCTCAGTCATATCAAAACCAATTCAGAAAACTCATCCTAAGATTCTACTCTAACTCTTAGACTCTTTCTGCTTCCCCTTCTGAGTACATTGCCTAAGCTTTTGGCATAGGCATATGGATTAATGACATCTCATTTGGGGCTGAGTGTGCCAAAGTATCTCTCACTTTGGGCACCATGTCCAGCAGTAGTGGGTCTCTGTGAACTATAATCTACTGCAGGAATCTTCTCCGATTTATGGGTATAGCAATATGTTTTCATTTTCGGTTTTTGTTTTTTAAAGAGAGGGGACACGTGGAGTCGGGTGGAGACTGGCAAAATGTATTCATATACTTTTATGCTAAAATTCTTGAAATTTATACATTTATCTTTGTTTTTTAAAATAAAATTGTTTAAAAAGAAAGAAAGAAAATTAGAGAATAGGCCAAAATACTAGAGAACTTCAGTGTTGTACATGAAATAAAAAGGCAGTCTAGACATGTCTAGGGAAGAGAGTTGTGCAGCAGATTTTCCAGTATTCTGACTCTCACAATCTTTCTGCCCCCTCTGCTGCAATGCTCCCTGAGCCATAGATCCAGGAGCAGTGTTATAGAACTATCCATTGGGACTGGGCTCCTCTAGATGTGCTGTGTCCAGTTGTGGTTTCTTGTGATAGTCTACATTTTCGGTAAAGAAGTCCTTCTTTGATGAGGGGTACCAATTACATTGTCTGTAGGTATAAAAAGAAGCTTCAAAAAATAGCAGGGTCTAGCAAAGTGGCAGTAGTAGATTTTCTTCTAAGATCCATGACTTCACTACTAGTCCTTGGAAGTTAACTAGGTTTCTAGTATCAGACATGATTTCCCTCTTTTTGGACCCTTAAGTCCAATTAGACAGTAGTTGGCTCTGTAGCACAATGTGGTCATCCCCTAAACCAAAAATGTACAAACATCAAAAATAAACACAGCAGGTTGCATTTATATATTTGTGCTTGTGTGTATAACAATAATAACTAAAGGAAAATACTATCAATTTAAAAAGGAAGGACTTGGAAGGAGGAGGCCTGGGAGGGGCTGGTGTGCGGAAACAGAAGGGGAAACTAATGTAATTACATTTTAATTGAAGATGTAATTTAAAAATTAAAAAAGAATTAGCCTTCATTGTATGTACACACACACTAGCCATCCTCCTACCCAGGGAAACATATCTGAGTACATATTTTATATAGATATTTTCTCTGTATATGTAGGGATGTATACATAGAAATGAATCCTAGCTAGCTAGAGCTCATGTGGATTTTAAATGTGTTGTAAATTAAGTACACTAAACATAAATATGTTCATATATATATATGAGTAATATATGTTATTAAAGAGTATGTCTATAATATTGGAGAACTAAATGTATTTTAAATTGCACAATTTTAATATAGGTATTGACATATTAAAATTATGTAGATTTGGTAGACTGGATATATATTTTTAAGATCTGTATGATAGATTTTACTTTCTAAAATAGTGATCTCTATGAATATTTAGTGAAGGCTGAATAAGCCTAAAGAATCTAATAGTCATTAATACATTTGTAGCTTTGTTTGAGAAATAATAATACTCAAGATTCCTATGAAGACAGAGTAAGAGGTTCTTGTCAAAATATGATAAAATAATTAAATCTCAAAATTGTCAGTGAACAAATAGAGCTGTTATATGCTCATCAGCTTGTTGGATTTTTTAATTCAGATTTTTAAAGAACGAGAAGAAGACTTAAGGCGTTTATCACGTCCATTAGAATGTTCTTGTTTCCGAACATCTATCTGGGATGAAACTCTGTATAAGGTGTGTATGTTTCCTAAGTCTCTACTTTAAGAACATGAATAAAAATTAGAATGATATTAACAAACTAAAATATTTTATACTACTTCATAGCCATCTAGCTTTGTTACACTAAAAAGAAAATAATCTATAACACTTTGTTCGAAGAACATCAAACTTAGCATCAAAAGATTTTGATTTTAATCTTAGAACGGGTTGACATTGTCACCAAGTCACACTGGATTTGCCATGTGGATATGATTAATCTGCTGCTACTCTTCTTTGCCATAGCAAAAAAAAAAGTTTAATATCCACCATGCATTTTGACCCATTGTGGTCTCAGTGATTACTGTAGTTGTATCTAATGTGCAGGTCCTTCCACATGCTAATGGGATAAACTAGTCTGCCTAAATTTTCACAGTCATAGAAAAATGCTTAGTAGAGAAATGGGAGAAGTGAATCTTAACGAGATGTGATATGTACATTGTATGCTATAAGTTCAGCTTTCATGTCAAATCGGAAATGATATGGTTAACAGCCAACCCTCGTTGGTAGCATTGCTGGAATGATCACCACACTGTTTGCAGTCTAGAGGTTAGTCTCTCGGTAGTTCTGGGGATGAGGTTGAAGTTACTTTAGTGATACAAAGGCTCCTGCTTCTGTTTTTCTTGCTTGCCAGTGGTTTAATGATTGACTACTTTTGTGTCCTCATGTGGTCAGACCTTTCTTTCAGACTGCTTCTGGTATTCATTGACAAGTGTGACTCTAGGATCCTTCTCTGTCACTGGTGACTAGAGGTTCAGTGTCAACTCATCTGACAAGTATCTACAACCAGAAGCACAGAGCCCTCACTTGCAAGGAGGGAAACCATTGGACTTCTAAAAACAGCAATTGACTTTTTTTTAACTAATTCATATCCCCCCTCAGTATTATGTTGACCCAGGCTCACTGTAATAACAACATTTTGAGATACCTATCTAGGAAGTGCTGTTCGAGATTACTATGGGCCGAATGCCTCTCAAAGCCTTATTCCCGTAGGACAGGTAACCATGAATAAGGACGGACATGACACTCAGATAAGAACCAGCTGCGGTATGAAGAATGGCAGTACATAACACAGCCAAAGACAATTGGCTAATCACAACACTGCTGTGAGTAACAATGTCTCTGCTGGGGTTAACTTTGGTGCCTTCTCCATGGTAAATTCAGCAGTGACATTAACACCAATCTGGGAGCTTGGAACACTATGCCTAAGTAGTAAGACATTGGAACAGAGACATAGAACTGCTACTGTCTCATATCAATATGTTGCATAGACCCGACTTCAATTCGGATATTACATTTTATCCAAGAAGCATTCATTGTCTATCTATTGGATTCTGTCACATACACAAATGGCTACAATAAGGTCCCCGGCATCTTGTAGGAGACAGAAGAACAAAGGAAACCTGACCAGACAAATTAGGAGTGAGAGTAAAGGACAAAGGAAGGCAAGCAACTAAAGAGAAGACTAGGAGAGGGAAACAGATTTCATCTGCATGTATTAGTCGTACTCCTGGCTGAAGTCTGCTTCAGGCAGTCACGTGATAGGCCGTTTAAAATTCAGGTGAACCAGTCATTTTTACAGATGTCACCAAACATTTGAAAATTACAATGCCAGTTGTTTCTTTTATAATGACATATCTTTGAAGGGAGGGGCTACTTGTCATGATGGTTATGATATTGTCAGAAAATGAACTCTTGCATGTATGTTAAATACAACATTCCCTCTTTTTAAAGCTCTATGCAATGTTGGACTTCAGTATTTGTTGGATGTCTGGATTAGAAGGGTTTTAGCATAATAGATCATATGTTGCAACTTTTTCCCTAAGGCTACAGGATGTTATTAAATTATTGTTTACTCCTGGAAAGACCTTTTCCCAGCATTTCCTGAGTATTTGAACTCTAGAAATTCAACTCAAGGATGTAAATCAAGTACTAGGTTAATTTGCTTATTTCATTTATGCTGTATTTAATGTCTGTATTTTTTTTTACTAACCATTTTTTTTTTTTTTTGCTGTGTCTTGTAGAGTACTAACTCATTTCAAAGACCTGGAACTGGCTACCTGTTAGTAATAGTCAACTGTGCTTCTCTCCTGTTAGGCTTGGTCCAGCATTGTTTATCAGCTGATTCCCAATGTTCAGCAACTGGAAATGAACCTGCGGAATTTTGCTGAAATTATTGAGGCTGATGAAGTACTTCTATTTGAGAGAGCTACCTTTCTGGTAAGGACTTTCTGCTCTTTAGATATATCTCAAACTGCCTTCTTTCAGTCAGAGAACACCATGTTACTACTTTTCCATCCGTGTATATGTTCCTATTTATAAAGCAATACCATACACAGTGGTACGGAAAAATTACTTTGATAAGTAACATTTTAGTAATTAGTAAAATTGAGATTTTTGCCAGTTTGCCTTGTTAGAAATTTTAGATTAGTTTTTTTTTCTTTTTTAAAATTATTTATAATAGAGTACACTGTAGCTGTCTTCAGACACACCAGAAGAGGGCATCAGATCTCATTACAGATGGTTGTGAGCCACCATGTGGTTGCTGGTATTTGAACTCAGGACCTCTGGAAGAGCAGTCAGTGCTCTTAACCACTGAGCCATCTCTCCAGCCCTTCAGATTAGTTCTAGTAATAACTAATCATTTATGATAAATAGCCCCTATTACCCACTGAACTATATTAAGAAATGCGTGACATTTTTCTTTTAAGAAGAAAAAGATTGATAGAGTGTGCTGTACAGCTATGAGTGATGCAGAAACCTATATAATACATAAACATATTTTAAAGAATTATTTTTTAAAAGATTTATCCATTATATATGAGTACACTGTAGCTGTCTTCAGACACGCCAGAAGAGGGCATCAGATCCCATTACAGATGGTTGTGAGCCATCATGTGGTTGCTGGTATTTGAACTCAGTGCCTCTGGAAGAGCAGTTAGTGCTCTTAACCACTGAGTCATCTCTCCAGCCCAGATTATCTTTATATGTATGTGTGTATTTCTTTCTGTCTGTCTGTCTGTGTGTTGGATGCCCATGGAGGCCAGAAGAAAGTATTCAGTTTTCACGGAGCTGGAATTACAGGCAGTTATCAACTGCCTGGCATGGGTACTGGGAATCAAACTTGTGTCCTCTGGAACAGCAGGAATCACTCTTGATCATTGAGCCACCTTTCCAGCCCAATATATACATTGAAAAATAGTATCAATAGCCTCTGAGTGGTGGCAGCACACACCTTTGCCAGGAGAAGCAGCGGATTTCTGAGTTTCAGGCCATCCTGGTTTATAGAGCCCATCACAGGACACCTACACAGAGAAACACTTGTCTTGAAAAACCGTCACCACCAACACCACCAATGATAAAAGAGCAATAAAAGCTAATTTGTCAGATCACATTGTATAAATAGTTAACAGGCTTATTTAATGTAGTGCTGAAAAGCAGCTCCCAGTAAAGAAGTAAGTTTCTGAACTTTACCAGTGATTAGGTAAGTTCAAACAAATGTCCTACTCCTTCTGGGATTGTTTTCTCTTCTCCAAAACAAGAGTAATAATGCTTATATCATCAAGTTATTGTGTGTATAAAAATGAGACAGGGTGGGGCTGGAGAGATGGCTCTGGGGTTAAGAGCACTGACTGCTCTTCCAGAGGCCCTGAGTTTAAATCCCAGCAACCACATGGTGGCTCACAACCATCTGTAATGGGATCTGATGTCCTCTTCTGGTGTGTCTGAAGACAGCTACAGTGTACTTATATAAAACAAACAAATAAATCTTTTAAATGGGACAGGATAGTTGTAAGCAGCCAGCACAAACCTTGGCCTGTCATTAGCAATGGAGAATAAAGAATATATGTGTGTAGTTCCCCCCTCTTTCATTATGAAAACATACTTTTCCTGCTTGAGGGTGGAGCTCAGGCTGAGTCCTAACTGAAGGACCTCTCTTTGTCAGCCCACTGTACAACTTACTTCCTTGGAATTACTACTCAACCTGATTTTTTTCTGGTTAATGTTTATACCCATAGTAAGCAAGCTGTTCTGTTTGTTTTGATACATACATACATACATACATACATACATACACACACACACACACACACACACACACACATCACAAGAAAACCCTGTTTTAGAACTATTCCCTTGCCATACCTACCACACATGGGCATACAGTGAGAGCCCAATGCAGATTCTATTCCTAACAGAGAGCTTTTGTTTCTCTTTTTAAAAACAAAACAAAAAACAAAAAACCAAGCCACTCTGGAAATCAGTCTGGCAGTTCCTCAGAAAATTGGACATAGTACCACCTGAAAACCCAGCTATTCAACTCCTGGGCATATATCCCAAAGATGCTCCAACATATAATGACATATGTTTGACCATGTTCATAGCAGTCCTATTTCTAATAGCCAGAAGCTGGAAAGAGCCCAGATGTCCTTCAGTGGATGAATGGATACAGAAATTGTGGTATATTTACACAATGGAGTACTACTCAGCTATTAGAAACAATGACTTCATGAAATTCCTAGGAAAATGGATGCATCTAGAGAATATCATCCTGAGTGAGGTAACACAGTCACAAAAGAACAGACATAATATGCAGTCACTGATAATTTGATACTAGCCCCAGAAAGCTCTGAATAACCAAGAAACAATTCACAGACCTTAAGAACCTCAAAAAGAAGGAAAGCCATAATGTGGAAACCTCAGTCTTCTTAGAAGGGAGAACGAAACACTTATTGGAGAAGGTACAAGATCAAGTGGGAGAGCTGGGATTGAAGAGTGAATCATTCAGGGGCTGCCTTACTTTGGGATCCACCCCATGTGCAGCCACTGGGCCCAAGCACTATAGCTGATGCTGGAAGGTGCTTGCTGGCAGGAACCAGATAGGGGTGCCTCCTCAGGGGCTCTACCAGAGCCATGCAGCTGAGCATGCTTGCAGCTAACCATCAGACTGAGCACGGGGACTCCAGTGAGGGTGCTGGTGGGGGAATGAAAGAGCTAAAGGGGTTTGCGGCCTCATGGGAAGAACAACATTGTCAACCAACCAGATCCTCCACAGCTCCCATGGACTAGAACACCAACCATCGAGCAAGCATTGAGAGACCTATGGCTCCAGTTGTGTATGAAGAGGAGAATAGCAGTGTCTGGCTTCAATGTGAGAAGAGGTCTTTGATCCAGGGAGAGCACATTTTCCCAATGTAGGGGAAGCCAAGGCACTGAGGTGGAGAGGGTGATTGGGAGGGAGTGCACCTTTGTGAAGACAAGTAGAGGGGGAGGAGAGCAGGGTGGGCAAAGGGGATAGCATTTCAAATGTAAATACAGAGAGTATCTAATAAAAAGTATTTTTTTTAAAGCAAGCTTATGTGTTGATGATTTGTACTAAGTGGGAGTAAACTCAAGCAAGGTACGTCTCTCTAGCATTGGTATAAGAATTGTTATTTTAAATATGTAACATTATATTAGGATTTCTGTGTGAACTTTCCTCTGGCAAGTGATGTGGATTTTTTTTTTTTCTGCCAGAAATGTACAACTTATATTCAGCCTTTGGAGTACTTGTGGTTTCATAAAATTGGAAGGGGTTATTAAAGTATTTTTAGCTGGTGTGGGTGTCTGTCCTGAATATATGCACTTATGATAGTTAATACTTTGGATCATCTAGTAAAAGGTTTTAAATATGATTTCAACAGCTAGTTTGTTATATACGTCTGTAAAATGTTAGGTACTGCTCAAGAGCAGCTCAATAGTTTTATTTCTTTCTATTTTATTTATCCTATTTTAAGTTAAAGACTATTTATGAGGCAGTCTTATAGTAAATTTTAATGATTAAGGTAATTGAGAAAAACAACAAATTCTTCTTGAATTACAGTAAGGTTATGTTCTAGCAAACTCTTAACCTGAAAATGCATTTAAATATGTCTAACCCAAGCAACATAGGGTAACAATGCAAATCCTCTAAATGATCCGATCTTTATTTTTGTAATCCAGGAATTTACCTTTGTAAACGGGAACTCAGGGCGGACTATTGATGTTCAGCTTCACAAGAAAGTATTGTGTAATGTATTCCAAACTTGGGAAAATTCAAACTATGGTTTGCACTAAATATGCTTTGCTTACCAGCATCACCAAAGGCCTCACAGATATCAGTTTTATTTATTTCTCTATTTATTTTTATTAATTTGTTTTGTTCTGTTTTTCGAGTCAGGTATGTACCCTGGATATCTTGGAATTCAGTCTGTAGACCAAGTTGGCCTTTAACTCTGAGATCCTCCTGCCTCGGCCTCCCAAGTGCTAGGATTAAAGGGGCACACCACCAGTGCTCGACTCCAGATGTCTGTTTTAATTAGTAACAGTGATGTGAGTATTTGCATAAATTCAAATCATAATATCCCTTTTCACAGGTGATTTCTCATTACCAGTGTAAAGAACAGCGAGATGCCCACCGATTTGAGAAAATCAGCAACATTATTAAGCAGTTCAAGCTGAGCTGTAGGTAAGAGACCTTCTAAATGAGAACTGTTAGTTTCAGGATAGTATTTATCAGTTTCGAGGTTTAAGGAAACTGTAGTCGACTGTACATCTATGTTTACAATAGCTTGTTTAATCAAATGAAAAGTTGAGGTCTAAGGGAGCCTACTAGTGAGTGAAGTGACCTGCTAATAGATACATAATAGGTGTATATTTTGAATATGAAAAGTAATTGAGCAAGAATATTGTGTTCTTCATGGGAACTTCAGAGAGTAAGTTACTATATTGAGGAATTTAAAAAACAAAAAAGAATCCAAATCCATGGATTATGTAAAGCAAACTGATACAGAAGCATATAAAAATACACAAGTCAGGTATCTGTAAGTGATGTTTGATACCATTTGGGAAATAAAAATAGAATATTGAAGAAGGCTTTGAAAAGGAAAGGGGTACCTGTGACCTGGTGAAGGAGAAAAGCCAGAATTTGGAAAAAGGAAACACCGTTGCTACGAAGGAAAGAGTGTAACACTCAGCAACATCCAAGTAAAATTACTCAAAGTGTTGTCATGAGGTGGGAGTGGGTTGAGGGCAGACATAGAAGAGAAATAAGCTGAGTTGACATAGGAAAAGTTATCTTCAGTAGAATCAGAAAGCAACTAGATGGCTCTAATAATACCAGGGAGAAGCGGTCCCTTCCTGAGCATGCATGTCATAGGAACAGTGGTCTGGAGACAGGCTTTGGAGAGACAACCTGAGACTGGGTACACCATGAGCACTGCGACTCCCAGAGATATCAGGATAAAAATGCAACAAGGAAGTAGGAATCAGAAGCCCCAGAGTGGCTAACCTGAAGAGTGAATAGAAAGCACTCCCCACTGCACTGCTTACATAAGCATACACTGTGGGCAACACAAAAGAGTTATGCTGAACCTGCATGCTGTTATGGATGGACACAAGTATTTTGGGGCAAGGTGTATGGGTCATTACCAAATGAACATCAGCGGTCTGGGTTTAACAGTAAGTACAAGGACATGGCAGAAGTAAATACAAGGATAGACCCTCCTTTCACATTTCCTCAAGAGTCCCAGATTCACAAAGATCCTCACAGAAACTGGAATCAAGAATAATACAAAGATAAGGCTGTAGCTAATAGATGGATTGTTTCACCCTGGGAAACTCCTACAGAAAGCAAGTGCAACAGAGAAATCTCTTACAACAGGGAATAAATACCCATATAAATTGGCTTAGATTGCAGAGGCTAACAGCTGTCTGCCTACAGAATCAGCTAAAAGAGTCAACCAAAGTGGGGAGGAACTGTACTCTCCCCAAAGGAAGAAATACTAACATTATAATAACTGCCTATTATTTTCATGTAATTATTCATTTACATGTTTGTATTTTAGTTGTTTAATGGTTTTCTTTTTAATTTGTATCTTACAAGAATACGTTTTTATAATGGTCTTTCTCCACACTTATTCTTGATTTTTTTTATTATTATTTTTCATACCTGTAGCCCTATAGTTTCTTTTTATTATACTCATTCCCTTTTCCACACTTCTTCCTCTTTTAATTTTTTAGTTATTAATAACCTTAGCTTTAAACAACTAAAATACATTTCCACATAATACCAGAATATTAAACCTTAAAGACATAAATGAAGTACAGAAGGGTTTTTTACAGCAAGCTAACATCAGGATTACTGTCAACCCATTGTTTCTGTTACTGGATTGGCTTCACCTGCTAAGTAATTGTGAGGATTATAAACCCAAGTGAAGGCAACTCACCATGATGACTCACATAAATTAAATAAAACCCATAAGGAAAAGAAACAGTATAACTAGAAGCCACATCCCAAGAGGGACAGAAATAACAAGAAAGCATCAGCAGAGACAGAATGAGCCACTGTGTACATCTGCTCACAATTTCTCTATATTGGAAACCAGAGATGGGAAGACAGCTGAAATGCCACAAAAAGCCTTCTGAATCCTACTTTTTAAGAAATGCCAATATTCATGTAGAGGACTCAAATAAGCAGATGTACAAAGTAAGGAAATCAATTCAGGACCTAGATACTAAAGCTATTAAAGTGGATGGCAAGGTCAGCGGTGTAGAGGGGAAATGCAAAACACATGTAGAAAATATTAACTAAGGAAACTGAGATTCTGAAAAAGAATCAAAGTAAACTTCGGAAAAAATGAAAGAACCTATCAAAAAGCGCAATAGGAAGAATCATTAGCACACAAAATAATACAGAAAAAAAGAATATTAAAAATAGAGTACAAAATGCATATAATACACACACACACACACACACACACACAAATTAGCATGACCAAAACATGGATATGTTCAGGAACCCAGACCTAAGAATATGAGAAAAAAGACAAGCTAAATGTTAGGGCATTGTAGATTTATGTTTAGGCGATATACGATTGGACAGGAAAGAGATAGGTGGGGAAAGTTCTAGGAAGGCGGAAGAGGAAGAGAGGAGGAGGAGACTCCGGGCGGAATGAAGATGGAGGTGGATGTTTATGTTTCTCTCCGCGTATGATGAGGTTATTATTTCTAAAATTTTCTATGGGTTCTTTTATCTCATATAGAAGGGCAGTTTGTATCTTTGTCCATTAAATGTAAGCTTATTGTGTAGAGGGTTTGTGGATTGAGAATTTAATATATAAACCTGCTTGATAAGCTACCGGGCAGTGGAGAAAAGGAACATGCTGGGGCGGTCATATCCACCCGGGACAGAAGCAACAAAGGGGCGGTAGAGCGAACCGTGTCAGGGTTCCTAGAGACTGTATGGAGCGCCAAGCGGAGTGAGCCCACATGATTTTAAGTTTTAAAATTGTAAGGATTCAGCTGAATGTTCAATAAAATTATAACAGAAAAAGTCTGAAATCTAGGAAAAGAAATGGACAGCCAGACTCAAGTAACACTTGCAGCTGCAAGTAGCCATGACCAGAGAAGACCCTCTCCATGACTGATCAGCCATAAATACAAAGCAAAGAAACAAAAATTAAAGGCCGTGAGAAATCAGGATAGAATAAAATGCCTTTTTTTTAAAAATTAAGATTTATTTATTTATTTCATGTATATGAGTGCTCTATTTACATGTACACTGATTACCAGAAGAGGGCATCAGATCCCATTACGGATGGCTGTGAGCCACCATGTGGTTGTTGGGAATTGAACTCAGGACCTCTGGAAGAGCAGCCAGTGCTCTTAAACACTGAGCCATCTCTCCAGCCTCCACATAAAATCTCTTTATCACTAAGCTTAAAAGCTGGAAAAACATGGCATGAAATATTTCAAGCACTGAAACCAAACAACTGACAACTGAATTGGTTATATACAAGAAAGTTGTCTTTTAAAGTTAATGGGAAAATAGTACAAAAAAAAAGGAATACTATACACAGTAAAAAGATAGTCTCAATCAGGAAGTCACAGGAAGACTAAATTCCATGAGAAAAAGATGCAGAAAGAAGAGCTGGGAAGGAGCCCAATCACATCTAAAAAATAGAATAGCCCCATAGGAAATAGTAAAGCTTAAATGCAATGTCCTCAGTTCCTCACTTAACTGATGCATACAATAAACTCACCTTACTGGCAAAAAATCTATAAACATATAGCCAAAGAGTAGAAGTCTACTCAAGCCAGTGGAAGCAGAAAACAGGCTGGCCACAGCCATTCTGATGCTTGATGGGTGTGCTTCAAATGAAATTTAGTCAGAGGAGATAAATTAAGACACTATATAGAGAGCAACTTATCAGGAATTTATAACAATTGTAAATGTATATGCACCAAGTGTTACTATACCTAATTTCATAAAATATACAGAGTATGAAAATTCAGACGGGTCCTTATACTGGCACTACTAATTCATCTTTAGATGGGTCATCCAAACTGACCCAGTAAATGTCAGAGCTATACCAAATCACCAATTAAATGCCTTTTCAGATATCTGCAGAATAGCCAGACCATGGATGCATGGGATATACATTTTTTAGCAGTCCATGAAAATGATTGTACAGCTTGTCATAATGTCTGTATGTAGCTAAAGAAGTTCTAAAAGTGTATAAGCTATAAATGTTCACATTAGAAGTTAGAGACATCTCAAATAACAGTGATGTACCTTGAGGTCTTAAAAAACCCAAGAACTGTTTTTTAAGCTTTTGATCTGACATAGAATTATTTTTGCTGAGCCTGTTCATTTGCATTTAAATTTTTTTCTTTGATTGGATATTTTATGTATTTACATTTCAGATGTTATCGTTTTCCAGGTTTCCCCTCCAGAACCCCCCCCCCTATTCCATCACCCTTCCCCCTGCTCCCTCACCTACCCACTCCTCCCACCTCATCATCCTGGCATTCCCCTACAATGGGTCATTGAGCCTTGACAGGACCAAGGGTCTCTCCTCCCACTGATGCCCGACAAGGCCATCCTCTGCTACATATGCAGTCGGTCCTTCCATGTATATTCTTTGGTTGGTGGTTTAATCCCTAGGAATCTCTGGGGAGTCTGGTTGGTTGATATTGTTCTTCTTATGGAGTTGCATACTCCTTCAGCTTCTTCAGTCCTTTCTCTAACTCTTAGGGACCCCATTCTCAGTCCAGTGGTTGGCTGTGAGCATCTGCCTCTGTATTTGTCAGGCTCTGGAAGAGCCTCTCAGGAGACAGCTATTTAAAAAAAGAAAGATTCAATTATGGTTCCTTTCTTGTTCTTTGACTCTCTGGCTCTCAAGCTCTCTGGCTCTCTTTCTATTTTTCACACACACACACACACACACACACACACACACACACACACACACAAATGAAGGGACACAGATAAGGATACTTTATTCTTTATACCCCAAAATTTGAGACTCTCAATAGTATAAACTTTAAACAGCTCTCTCCCCAATGAGTCTCCTCTTTCTCAGTCCTAAACATTATCCAGTTTCCAAATATACCCACCTTGCTATCATTACAGTAGGACAACTGCCATTTTAATACACAATGACATTGCTATATCATGTAAATAGCCAGAAGTTGGAGATAATGGGCTTCTCCCTAATCTATGCTTGAATGTTGACTGGCTTGATCTTGTGTGAGTCTTACACAGGCAACCTCAGGTGTTGTGAGCTCCTGAATACAGTGGTCCTGTCATTTCTAGAAGATACATTTATACTTACATATTCCTTGACCTCTGGTTCTTACAGTATTTCCATCCCCATACTACATAATAATCTCTGAGCTTTTAAGGAGAGACAGTATAGTATATACGTCACATGTATTGATGCACATGGAGTAGTATATTTTAAAAACTTGTTATCTGTGTACGCAGAAATGTGTGCATGCATGAGCATGTACACACAGATGAAAACTAAGAAAGATTCTTTTTGGGGGTGCTTCTAAGAGTAAAACAACTAGCTTATTTTTTAAAGGATAATTAAAATATGAATAATAAGGCCTATTTTTAAGACAGTGGTTATTCTGATTTATATATATACACACTATATATGCACTATATATATATATATATACACACTATTATATATCATCACAATTTATCATAACAACTTGCTTAGAAAAGCTCTTAAAAAATACAGAACGATTTCTAAGAACCATACACCATTGTAATAGCAAGGTGGATATATTTGGAAACTGGATAATGTTTAGGACTGAGAAAGGGGAACCTTTTTGGGGAGAGAGTTTTTTTAAGTTTATACTATTGAGAGTCCCATTTTTTATTGGATATTCTCTGTATTTACATTTCAAATGCTATCTTCCTTTCCCCACTCTCATCCCCTCTCCCCCTCCCCTTGCTTCCATGAAGGTGTTCTGTCTCCCAATCACCCTCTCTACCTCAGCACCTTGGCATTCCCCTACACTGAGAAAACAAGCCTTCACTAGACCAAAGGCTTCTCCTCTCATTGATGCCAGACAATACTATCTGCTACACATGCAACTGGAGTCATGGGTCTCTCCATGTGAACTCATTGGTTGGTGTTTTAGTTCCTGGAAGCTCTGGAGGATTTGGTTGGTTGATAATGTTGTTTTTACCATGGGGTTGCAGACCCCTTCAGTTCCTTCAGTCCTTTCTCTAGCTCTTTCATTGGGGTGCCCCGTTCAGTCTGATGGTTAGCTGCAAGCATCCTCAACTGTATCTATATGACTCTGGCAGAGCCTCTGTGGGAGCATCCATATCTGGCTTCTGCCAATAAGCACTTCATAGCATCCGCAATAGTGCTTGAGTTTGGTGTCTGCATATGGGGTGGATCCCCAGGTGAGGCCATCTCCAGATGATCTTTTCTTCAATCCCTGCTCCTCTATTTGACCTTGTATTTCCTCCCACGAGTGTTTTGTTCTCCCTTCTAAGAAGGACTAAGGCAACGACATTCTGGCCTTCCTTCTTTTTGAGCTTCATAAATTCTGTAAATTGTTTCTTGAGTATTTCAAGCTTTTTGGGCTAGTATCCACTTATAAGTGAGTTCATACCATGTGTGTTCTTTTGTGACTGTGCACTCAGTATGATACTTTCAAGTTCCATCCATTTGCCTAGGAATTTCATAAAGTCATTGTTTCTAATAGCTGAGTAGTACTCTATTGTGTAAATGTACACAATTTCTGTATCCATTCCTTTGTTGAAGGACACCTGGGTTCTTTCCAGCACCTGGGTATTATAAATAAGGCTGCTATGAACATGGTAGAGCATATGTTCTTATTATATGTTGGAGTGTCTTTTGGGTATATGTCCAAGAGTAGTATAGCTGGGTCGAGAGTCACAAATTTGGGGGTATATAGAATGAAGTATAATTACCTGTATCCCCACATGTTTCTGCGTTTGTGTGTGTGTGTGTGTGTGTGTGTGTGTGTGTGTGTGTAAGAGAGAAAGTGAGAAAGACAGGGAAAGACCCATCTGCCTGAATGTTGGCCATATGTCAAATTGAAAGATTCAACTAAGGTTCCTCTCTTGCTCTCTGACTCTATGTCTCTCTGTCCCTCTGGCTGAGGAGTTGTTGGCAATTAGTCACTATTAGGAGAAGGAGAGTTTGTTTTCTTTAAGAGTATGACTCCTGGAATGTCAAGATCATGCTCCTGTGCATAGATTCATACTCAGAAAATTATGGACAATTAACTATATTGGACTGAATTAATTGTTAGAAACAGAGACATTGAAGTTTAGAGAGTGGTTTGGAGCATGAAGGGTGGACCTTGGAAAAGTAAGGCAGAAGAATAGAGTAGTGGATATGATCAAAACACATTGCATGTATGTATAAAGTTCTAAAAGAATCAATCTGAATATGACATATAAGTCTACTCTTTGTCAAACAGTGATTGACTACAATGATATCTCAAGTGTGGTTATTACACTTCACATGTAAATAGTTTCTGTAAGTTTTATGTAATTTGCCTCATAGCTGGAAGCAATGAATTTTTTAAATGAAAAAGAATGTCAGAATCTGGATTGGGCCCTGAAGACATGACGTCATGGTTAAGAGCACTTGTTGCTCTTGCAGAGAACCCATGTTCAGTTCACATCACCCACATGATGGCTAACACCCATCCATAACTCTGGTTCTTGGGGATCCAATGCCCTTTGCTTACCTCTACAGACTCCAGGTATACATATGGTACACAGACATACATATAGGCAAACCATTCATACATATAAAATAAAACAATAAAAATTTAAATCATTTGATCTGGACAGGTACTGTAGACAGGACTCTCTATGGAAGAAAGGGGTTCTTGTTCTCCTGATTCAAAGGCATTTGAAATGATGAGATCTTTCCTTAATGAAAGCCTTTTAAAATGAAAAACAGATTAAATTTAAAAATTTTAAAAGAAAAAAACAAGAACTGAAAGGTTTCTAGTCAGCCATCCTCTTCCTCTTCCGTGAGGTGGGCCAGCAGTAGACACCAACATGCAGCTCTTCACGAAGAGCCTAACAGACAAGACCATCAGTCTTGAGGATGAGCCCAGTGATACCATGGAGAATGTTGAGCCCAAGATCCAGGACTAGGAAAGCATGCCACATGACCAGCAGAGGCTGATATTTGCTAGCTAGAAACTGGAGCATGGCCACACCATGACTGACTACAACATCCAGAATCCATCTTGCACCTGGTACTGTGCTTGCATTGTGCCATCGTTCAGCAGCTTGTCTGAAGATGATCTGCTGCAAGTGTTACACACACCTGCTCCTTTGTGCAGTTAACTGTTGCAAAAAGTGTGGCCGTACCAACAACCTGTGCCCCAAAAAGAAGGTCAAATAAAGCTGGGGCCATACCTGACTCATGATCCAGGACCAAATAAAATCCCCTTCCATTGACTTTGAAAAAGGAAAAAAGAAAAACAAGAACTAGCCAAACCTAAAAGCAGTAGTGGGCAGAAGTTAATAAAACAGAGACTAAGAGCAAAATATCTTCCCTTATAAAGCTGAACAAGATTGATAAGCCAATAGCTAAACTAAGCAGAAGAAAAAGAAAACATTAAATCAATAGAATCAGAAATATAAATGGGGATGTTCCAGTAGAATCTAATAAAATCCAGGGTATTCTAAGGGAACACATTGAATAATTCTATTCAAAAATAAAGCCCTGCGAAATCTGAAAGACATGGGTATATTCCTAAACATTTATAACCTTCCTAAACTGTCCCATGTGACATAAAAGAAAGGAATACTACCAAATTAATTCTATGAAACCAGATAAGGATGTCCCAAAAATAAGATAGACCAGTTTTCCTGATGAACATGGATACAAAAATTGTCAACAAAATACGTGCAAACTAAATTATAGAACGTGCTATGGTTATATACCTTAACCAAGTTGCTTCCATCTCAGACATCCAGTGTTGGTTCAACATATGTTAATAAGTATAACAAAGTACATAAATGAACATAGGGATAGAACTCACAGGATTATATACCAGGTGCAGAAAATGCTTTTGATAACGTTTAGTAACTTCTCATGATAGAAGCCTGAAAAAACTCAGAATACCAAGAATGTTTCTCAACATAATAAAGGCTATGTATGTCAAACCTATAACAAACATGCTACCAAATGGGGAAAAATTGAAAGCATTTCCTTTAAAGTCAGGAATTATAACAGGGTGCCCACACCTTCCATTTTAGTCAGTATAATGACCAAAACTAAAGACAGAACACTGAAAAAGAAAGAATGACTATAGGAAGGGTTATCTCTATTTGCAAATGACATAATTGTTGTCAACTGAATAATTGTTTAATTAATACTTTCAACAAAGTAACAGGAATCTAAGTCCGCATTTAAAAATCAGTAGTCATTTTATAAAGAGTAGGTTGTGCTTTTATAGTTAAAAATGCATACACATAAGCAAGGGGGAATGCATGGGAGAGTTTAGAGGAAGAAAAGGAAAATGGTGTAATTATAATCTCAAAAAAACTTTTTTAAAAATGAGTAGTTTCTTCATATAACAGTAATGAACTTACTGAGAAAGAAATCAGGAAAGAAGTCACATTTACAGTTGCTTCAAAAGAAATAAATTAACCGGTAAATAAATTAATGAATGAAAAATAAAGTAATCTAAATTAGACTCAACAAAAACATGTTAGGAAGACCTCTAAAATGAAAACTTTAAAAGCACAGAAGGAAGCCTGAAGAAGACACTAGTAGATGGAAAGACCTTTTATGCTCATAGATTGGTCATATTAATATTGTAAAGTAACCATATTACTGAAAGCAATACAAAGGTTGCTCGTTCATTGTCGTTCATTACAGAATTCTAATTACAGTTTTCACAGAACTATAAAAGCCAAGCCTAGAATTCAGATGGAATCATGTAATCCTGAGTAGTCAAAGTGGTCTCAAGCAGAATGATCACAGTTAAGGTATCACAGTACCTGTTCTCAAATTGTACTACAGAGCCATAATGACAAAAACCTCTGATACCAATGCTAAAGCAGATATGTTGATTAATGGCACAATATAGTCCATCGGTTCTCTACCTATGGGTCATGACCCCCTTGATGGGTCAAATAGGTCAGATATCCTGTATATTAGATATTTATATTACAGGTCATAATAGTAGCAAAATTACAGTGGCAACAAAGGTAATTTGTGAGTCCCCACACATGAGAAACTATATTAACAGGACACAGCATTAGGAGGGTTGGGAACAGTGCACTGGTCTACAGAGATACTTACACATCCATCTTATTGATATATATTAACAGGATTTTTATAACATATCCAGCCTTGGTGCTCATCAAGAGATTCATAGCTAAAGAAGACTTTGTGCATATAAGTGGAAATATTATGTTAAGTGAAATTAGCTACTCAAATAAATACCATGTTTTCTCTTATTTGAGAAATCTCCATGTAAATCTGTGTCTCTCTATGCAGGTCATAAAAATAAGAAATAGAACCATTAGAGTATCGGAAGATATCTTACATTTGATTAGGGAGAAGAAAGAGGAATGTGATGCACTGCTTTGGGGATAAATGAACTCACAGCAGTGAGGGGTGAGGGTTCTGGGAGAATAGGGGAAAGTGAGAACAAAGTGTGTGTGTGTGTCTGTGTTTATGTGACAGAGATATGCCATAATGAAACCCATTACTTTGCATGCTAATTATAAGAACTCTTAGAAAATATTTGGTAGCACTTTTTAATACGTGTCAAGATTTAGGCCCATTTTCACTTCTGAGTCTACATCAGGGACTGTTTAAACACATTAAGTTTATCAGTACAGTTTCCACAGAAATTTAAAACGTGGTGAATTAAGATACAGCTATCAAAATAATATAATATGCAACTTATGTTAGTTTTTCCTTTAACCACCATTTCCTTTCTCCCATAGCAAGCTGGCTGCCTCTTTCCAGAGTATGGAAGTGAGGAACTCTAACTTTGCTGCTTTCATTGACATATTCACATCCAACACTTACGTCATGGTCGTGATGTCTGATCCATCCATCCGTAAGTTTATACTTTGCTGACACAGTTTCAAAATTATAGAGTTTTTAAGCAAATGCCATAGAGGTAGGACTTTAGTAGATATTTTTTAATTATTTTATAGTGGGGATAGTTGCACAGTAACACAAAGGTACTTAATCTCACTGAGCTGTACAATTAAAACATGGCAAGCATGGTAAACATCTTATAATACGTAAATAATGTATAATACACATAGTATACATGAATAATATATGCATATATATTTGCATATATAGCAATAGTTAAAGAAATTAGTAATAGTAATAGTAGTAGGAATGTTGAGTAATTTTATTTAATAGGTGTATATTTTGGAGCTGGAAAAGGATTTTTCCTAGGTGCTGTGTTTTTGCTTCATGAGTACTTAAGAAAGCAGATCACTAAGTTGAGTTTTAAAAAAAATGAGAACCCAGATCTGTGAACTTTTAAAAGACTAGCCTTTTAACCTGTAAGTTAGTAAAAGCTGAACCATTTTGTGGATCCCTGCATGTTCTACAGCCACATGTTTCTGTTATGGGTATTAAGGGGCCGTATTTGTTATTTTTATACCGTGGAAGCCATTAGACTAAAGGTTCTTACAGTGTCTCCAAAATATTCTCATGTGTTTAAATTATCTCTCTTCTCCTGGCTTTATCTATATTAGGTTTATGTTTAAAGGTGAGATAAAATATTGAGGTTTATTCTATATCTCAAACCAAAAGATTGGGATTTATATTTAGGATATGTGCAAATCTGCTTTACAAATAGAAAATTTTTGATAGCTTGAGGCTTTCTGCTCCTGTGCTCTGGCACACACTGAAGGATTTGGATCTTTTAATTGATTTGCTTTTACTAGACAGACATTCCTTTGACTGCCCTTCTTACTCTGTTGGGTGTCTCCCCACCCCACCCTCAGCTTCTGCAGCTACTCTGATCAACATCCGCAATGCCAGAAAACACTTTGAAAAGCTGGAGAGAGTGGATGGACCAAAACAGTGTCTTCTCATGCGCTAAACATTGCCGAATACTGTTTCACACAAACAAGTTGAAACACTGTTTCTTAATTTTATTGTATTCCTATATGTAGGCTCTGAAATATTGTGATGCTCACTGCTTCTGTATTTCTTCTCTACTCCCCAGTCTTAACGTTTATCTTTGAATGCTATTTATTCAAATAGCTTGAGGAGTTAGAAGATGAGGTGTCTATGAAGTTGATGTAATGTATACGTAGGCCATATATGTAAGTGTTCTGATAACATGATTCTAATGGTGTTTAAGTGTTCTGATAACCTGCTTTTAATAGTTGTGTATGCCAAAGTCTTTCCCAGCACCTCTTGTATTCATTATCAAATATATACATGTAAGTTTGAAGTATTACTGTTTTCCCAGCATGAATTAAATATATTCCAATATTCCGTAACTCAACCAGGCAAGGTAGCTCGAGCCTGTGATCCCAGCATTTGGGAAGCAGTGGCAAGAGGATTGCTCCAAGTTTGAGGCCAGCCTGTGTACGTACATAGGGAGGTTCAGGGCAGGTATTTATCAAGATCTTGTTCATATATATATATATATATATATATATATATATATATATATATATATATGCACACACACACACACACACACACACACACACACATACCTTAATTTCAATGTAAATAAACTTCTGCTGTTAGGGATTCCAGTGTCTGTGTTTCTTTTTCTTATGTCTTGAACTTTTCACTAAGAGCAAAAAGTTTCATTTACGCTACAAAATAGAACTTGCTTAGTGGGGAAAAGTATAAAATAGAGTTAAAGAATGGAACCAGAGTTTAGCCTCAAGTTCCAGAGAAAAGTTTAAATGTCTGATATCTGTGATATCTGAGTTTTACAGTAGAACGGAAAACACAAGAAGCCACTGAGCAGGATAATTATGTAGCTTCAATGTTTAAAAAGTAATTTGTCTACACTGTATAGACTGACAACAGTTGAAGAAGCTTTATGAGTAATCCAGGCCTGCTCTAGATTGAAGGTCTCCAGTGCTGGTGAGATGGGTCAGCAGGTAAAAAGTCACAGCCAGGCCAGGTGAGCTGAGTTTGATTTCCACAAACTACAAAGTGGAAGGTGAAGATTGTTTCATGCAGGTTGACCTGCGATCTTTATACATATGCCCACATATATAAATGTATGCACAGAGAGAGACTGGATAAATAAAATGTTGAAAGATTAAAAGCAGTTCTAGGAAGCAACAAGAGAATTAATGAATAAAATCTGCATAGAAAGGAAGATTGACGAGCTGAAAAATTTTGAGGTCCAACAGTGATTACTATTTTATTTGTGTATTCAATAACACCAAATAGGATGGGCCTTAAAACATTAATTAGAAGTGCCATTGGGACAGTGGTTCTCCAATGTCAGTGTATACCACAGTCGCTTGGAGATAGCTCATTAAAAAGCATTCTTTGTGCCTAACAGGTAAGAGTACCTGTTGCTTTTATACAAGACTCAGGTTTGGTTCCAGTAGCCGTGTGGTGGTTTTCGACCATCTGTAAATTGAGTGCTGGGGAAGCCAGTACCCATTTTTTAACCACTACCAGAACCAGCCACATGTGGTATATATGTGTGCACATAAACCTAAAAAAAAATCTCAAAACATAGATTGCTGTCCCAGGCCCACCTTGAGAACTCCATTCGGTAGGTCTTGAGTGGGCCTCATGAATCTATATTTCTAACAGGTTTGCAAGTGATGCTGAAGCTGAACCTACTTATCCAGGGACTACATTTTGGAAACCATTGCCTCAGAGAAAAGAAATTAGGTGTGGGAGCAGTTACAACAAAACATGTTCACCAGACATTATATAAGGAAAAAATTCACATTACTGATTCTCAAAATGATCATCAAGTTTGAGATCAAACAGAACTGTTGTAGATTTAAACAAATGAATAATTTGGAAGCTTCTGTTTTATAGGTAATATATTACAAATGAAAGTAGTCATTACTATAAGAAGAGTATGGATACTGATTCTTACTGAACCTGACTTTTTTTTTCACTTTCTATCAGTTTACCGGCTCTTATAAAGTGTGAAGGGTTAGCCAGGTTTCCAAATGAAAACAGTTAGTACTTAAGTATGAAGTTGTGTGTTATAAAAAATTATTTTGATCTTTATGAGGACTCTGTGAGATGAGTACTCTTCTGACTTCCATTTTGCAAGTTAGAAAACTGTTTAATATCATTTAAACACAGTTATATACTATTGGAGAAGCTATGGGTTAGACTCCAGTAATCTAATCCACAACTCATTCACATACCTGAAGTTATATGGTCTTCCTGAACTTCATTCTCCCTTAATGGTAGAAAGTTATGAGGTGCCCTCCTGTGCATGTAATTTGTCTATTAGCCTACCTCTGTGTATGTTCTATAAAAATAGTAACGCAGACACATATCTTTCTCACGCCATTTTCCCTGGGGCTTTGCTGAATGGATTAAGAAACCCTCACACTCCTCCACTGTTGGTGGGGTTGTAAGCTGGTACAACCACTCTGGAAATCAGTCTGGCGGTTCCTCAGAAAATTGAACATAGTGCTACCTGAAGACCCAGCTATTCCACTTCTGGGCATATACTCCAGTGACACTCCAACATACAACAAAGATACATGTACCACAATGTTCATTGCAGCTCTATTTATAATAGCCAGAAGCTGGAAAGAACCCAGATGTCCTTCAGTAGATGAATGGATACAAAAATTGTGGTACATTTACACAATGGAATACTACTCAGCCACCAGAAACAATGACTTAACCAAATTCTTAAGAAAATGGCTGCATCTAGAGAATATCATCCTGAGTGAGATAACCCAGTCACAAAAGAACAGACATAATATGCAGTCACTGATAATTGGATACTAACCCCAGAAAGCTCTGAATACCCCAGAAACAACTCACAGGCTATATGAAGTTTAAGAAAAACAAAGACCAAAAAGTGAAAGCTTCAGTTCTTCTTAGGAAAAATAAATAAATGTATAGCACCCTATCAGAATGTGGCACACCTGGACCTGAAATCATTAATAATCCAAGAGCTAAGAATATAGCCTTGTGGCAATTTTTGGTATTCAAAGATCATTATGCTTAATTTATACACACCAAAAAAAAACTGACTGTTTCCATGTTATATTCTCTTCTACATGTACTTTATGCTTATAGGAACTAGTGGGATTTCAGTGCATGCTATCAAACCTCTAAAAGATCTGAGTACTGACAAAAATATATTCATATAGTGCTATGCCAAAATGCCTTTAAAAATCTGTACATATATCCCTCTTTTTTAAAAATAATGTTGTAAGAGAAAAAAAAAAAAAGAAAGAAACCCTCACAGGGTCTGGAGAGATGGCTCAGTGGTTAAGAGCACTGGCTGCTCTTCCAGAGGTCCTGAGTTCAATTCCCAGCGACCACATGGTGGCTCACAACCATCTGTAATTGGATCTGATGCCCTCTTCTGGCATGTAAATTTACATGCAGATAAAGCAGTTAAATAAAAATACATCTTTATTAAGAAAGAAAGAAAGAAAGAAAGAAAGAGAAAGAAACTCCTACAGTAGAAGATGAAAAATGCTCAACAGGTAACGAAAATGAAAAATTTTGGATCTGAAAAAGATTTAGGTAATGCCTAAGCAATTTTGCTATTTGTAAGTTTTCCCTTATCTGCTCCTGTGAAGGAGTATAGTCTCCACTTTCCTGGGGCCCTTTTAAAAGAGGAGAAGCAAAATGCATCCATTTTAGGTCTCCAAAGACAATGCTTTACAAAATACAGCTTATGATTTCCTACTGAAACTGGAGGCTTCTCTTTAAAGCACGAACACTAACTCCTCACTAACAAAATTACAGGCCTTATAACTGTAGTCAGAAGATATTTTGTCCACAATATATTATGGTCCAAATAATATCTTCAGAGCCAAGACAAACCCAGAAAACCTGTGGTCTCACATTTGAATAAGGGAAATGAAAAATTACCAGTTAAGTATGCTATACTGGGGAGACATATCTACCATGAAGAAAATGAAAACTATATTGGAGGAAGGCATTGAGGTAGGCAGAATAATTACTTCCTCCCAATATGTTCCATAGAATGCAGAAGTGAAAGTGACATATACAATTAAAGCTACTGATCAGCTGTTCTTAAATAAGATTTTCTTAGGTGATTGATTTATCACAACATGCAAGGGCCTTTTAAATGTCTATGAAGAAAGGTAGGATAATCAGTATCAAGAGTGACTGAGAAAGACTGAAATCACTGTTGTGGGGTTTAAAAATGGAAGTGGGTAACCGCAAATCAAGAAATGTGCGGAACCACTTAGAAAATGACAGTTCTCCCCAACTGGCTTAAGGAGGAAATACCCATGTTCACACCCGGAGTTTAGACCTGTGAAACACATCCTACTTCTGACCTCCAGAACTATAATAAATTTCTGTTATTTCAAGCCACCAAATTCCTGATAGTCTGTTAAAGCAACAAATGAAAATGTATTTGGGGGCTGGAGAGATGGCTCAGTGGTTAAGAGCACTGACTGCTCTTCCAGAGGTCCTGAGTTCAATTCCCAGCAACCACATGGTGGCTCACAACCATCTGTAATAAGATCTGGTGCCCTCTTCTGGTATGTCTGAAGACAGCTATGGGTACTTATATATAATAAAGAAAGAAATCTTTTTAAAAAAAATGTGTTTGGGGTTATCAAGAGAAAAAGAGGTTTGTGTGTGTGTGTGTGTGTGTGTGTGTGTGTGTGTGTGTGTGTGTGTGTGTGTGTAAATGTAAAGGTTGGCTTATAACTCCATAACCATATGGAGATCTGAAACATTCTCGAGGTCTATAGTTGGCAAACAATAGACACACAGAACAGCCAGTGATGTCTCAGTCTGAGTTCACATGCCATCAGGACCTTGGTCTGGACTCTATTTGTCTTCTGGCCCTTGTGATCTCCATTAAAAGTATTCTGAGGAGACATACAGAATATACTGTCAAAGATAGACACAGTTGGTTTAGAGTATACAGTTATGGGATGAGAGCAAACAATGGGCAAGATGACAACAGCCTTGGTAGGTACTTTACGCAGACTGAATATTATTTCTAAAAGATTTCTAGAATAAGCAGCATTTCCTGCAGGACTTTGTATTGGCCTCTTGGGGTCTTAGGCATGTCTTAGTCACTTTTCCATTGCTGTGATAAAACATCTTGCCAAGGCAACTTATAGCAAAAAGCATTTGCTTGACCTTTAGGGTTCAGAAGGTTAAGGCTATCATGGTAGGCAGCGGCTAGTATGGGCAGACAAGCAGCAGACATGCTGGTTTAAATAGCACCTGTGAGCTCACTTGACTATCATTTCCCAGGAATCAGAGGGTACAGGAGTGAGGGTGGATGCGCAGGGTCATTTGAAGCCTCAGAGTATCTTCTATTATTTCCCAAACAATTCCACCAATTAGAGATCAAGTATTCAAACATATTGGGCTGGAGAGATGGCTCAGTGGTTAAGAACACTCACTGCTCTCCCAGAGGTCCTGAGTTCAATTCCCAGCAACCACATGGTGGCTCACAACCATCTGTAATGGGATCTGATGTCCTCTTCTGGTGTGTCTGAAGACAGCTACAGTGTACTCATATGCATAAAATAAATTTTTTAAAGTATTCAAACATGAGCCTTTAAGGGCCAACCTCGTTCAAACCACCACAGGTTGTCTTACAAAAGAGGAAATAATACATTCTTTATCAGCTTTCTCATAAGGTTTAGAGGTCCTGGCACCAAGTATAAATAGTTACCTGTTTAACTTTTCATGCAGTTAAAGTGTCATGTTTCCTCCTAGGGCCTGAGATATGACTCAGGTCCAATTTTTCTAACATCTATTAAAATTCATTTTTTTTGGATTTTTTCCAAGCAGTTACCTATGAAGAAGGTGTTCAACCTAAACGTACACCAAGCCCTTAATATCTAACCAGGTATCTAACGCAGAAGCTAGAAAAACAGCAGAACTAAAGAGGTGAGTTCCAGTCCAGATGCTAGTCCAGGAACGTCAGTGTTAGTTAAAAATAGGAAATAAAAATGACTGGTCTGCCAGAAGAACCATTCTATTTTTATTTCTCATCTTCATTGGATGAGGATAACCCACAGTAGAAAGCCAATCGACTTTACTTAGTCTACCAACTTAAATGTTACCTTAATAAAACAACAACAACAAAAAACAAAACCAGGGCTGTGGACGCGATGCATTTGTACAATTTATGATTCAGTCAAGTTGACAGAAACAAATAACAATGACTGATTTTATTCCAGAAAGCAAGAATAACCTCCGTGATGAAACGGTACTCGAATAAAGAAGTAAAGAAAATTAATGAGCCATATCATTAGGGAAACATAGTGCAAGCACAGAAAATAAGTATAAAGTCTGTGGTTTAGACGGATTCTTGAAATATTAGAGGGGCAGAAGCAAGGTCAATAGTATTGAGAAATAGATGAGGTGGTATGAGATATTTTTTTAAATTGTAGACAAGCAGCTAAAGGGACTTCCTGAGGAAGCCTGGACCTGAGTTCAATCCCATGTAAAGGGAAAGGGGGAGAATTGACTACATAAAGTTGTCCTCTGACCTCCATGTGTGAACCAGTTTATGTGTGTCCACAAGCACACAGGATGAAATCTAAAACATAGGAAGGAGGTGAGGCAGAAGACCATCAGGTCCTTTAGGGGACTGAGAATTCTGATGTGAGAAAGCCACTAGAGAGTTTTTAGGCTACAGACTAACATGTTTTCAGAAACTGATTACTGATAGAAAATAGACTGTTTGGAGATATGAGTGAGTGGAATGTGGGCTTTTATGGGAACAAGATGTTAGTATTTTATGCCAGAATAGTGAAAATTAGAGAGATTCTGGCTAGTTGCTTACAGCCAAAAGGAATTCTTAATGAGGTGTGTCCAACAAGAGTAAGGTCTAAGCCAGGGTTTTCAGCTTAAGCAACTAGATTAATAGAAGTACTGAGTAACTGTGGGAGAATCCCAGCTTAGAAAGGGAGTCAGGCATGAGCAGAGCCATAGCTGCATATTCGGGTACACCATTTTTAACTGGTGAGATGGAGATGGAGCCTGGACATTTTCATTTACTGTAGATACTATAGGAGCCAACTAAACAGCATAGATTAAATGAATTAGGAAGATATTTAAAATGTATTTAAACCATTAGCTCTTACAGAAAGGAAATGACGTATTGAGCATATTCTAATAGATGGTTGAAAGATCTTGCTATGCCCTTGGAAGGAAAATAATCAAGCAAAAAGAACAAGCTTGGGCTGGATAGATGGCTCAGCAGTTAAGAGCACTGACTGCTCTTCCAGTAGTCCTGAGTTCAATTCCTAGCTACCACATGGTGGCTCACAACCATCTGTAATGGGATCTGATGCCCTCTTCTGGTGTGTCTGAAAAAAGATACAGTGTGCTTATATTAAGTAAATAAATCTTTTTTTTTTTTAAAAAAAGAACCATCATATATTATTATGTAATAAATTTTGTGAGCTATAATAATATTTTATAAAATAAATAAATTTAAAAAAGAGCAAGCTTCTGTCTTCCGTGTCCTTTATATATAGAACACGGACGAAGGTATAGCCCAGATTAAAGCTGGATCTTCCTACATCAAAAGATTTGGATTAAAGATGTATCCCTTTACTTCAAAAATACTGATTAGAAGTGGTTCTTCACACATCAAATGATTTAAGAAAAAAAGTTCCTCACAGAAGTACCCAAATTTTTAACAACCAAGAATAGCCACCAAAGTCCACTCCTTGTCAACTCAGTACACCATTCTATCTCCTTATACCATGCTTTATGTCCAAATGAAAACAGCAACGGGGTCATAATTACACATAATGTGATATAATTATCCCTTATACAATTGCAAACAATATAAATTTTAGAACAGATGGCAATGTCCCTTGGGGGATATTCTTTTAATATCTTAAACTTAAATATGATAAGCTCTGATATTCTTTTAGTTAACGTCTAAAGACGGGGCCATCCTATTCATTTTAAGCTTCCATAACCGGCGGAGAAAGTCACTGCTAGTTTGGTGGACAATGAAGGATTCGTTTTTTCAGTCAAAGCTGAAAAGGCATTGTCTTAGGGGGTGTGGATTGGGGTTCATCTTCTGCTGAGCATGAAGAGACTACTGCCCCAGGTGAGATAAACCCTTGAGAATCTGAGGGTTCCAAGTTCTCAGCTTCAGTAGGGTCCTCCCAGCACACATCCCCATCTGAAGGTACAAGAAACCATTCTTTACCAATGAATGCCCTTACTTTAACTGTTCTCAGCTTCAGTAGGGTCCTCCCAGCACACATCCCCATCTGAAGGTACAAGAAACCATTCTTTACCAATGAATGCCCTTACTTTAACTGTTCTCAGCTTCAGTAGGGTCCTCCCAGCACACATCCCCATCTAAGGTACAAGATACCATTCTTTACCAATGAATGCCCTTACTTTAACTGCCAACACCTTCCAGGGTTGGGACTTGAATTTTCACTGTAATTCAGCCAAGCTTGTACTGAGGACCTCATTTTGACTTCCCACAACTCAAGCTCTGTGGGTGCTGGAGAAAAGATTCTCTTCCAGCACACACTCTGAAACTTTTAGACTGTTTGAGCATCTGTAACAGGTCAGTTTTTATCACTGAGTTCATTGTTGTCCATCACCGTATCCAGAGATGCTAGACTGCTGGTTGGTTAATTTTTATCACGGAGCATATTCCTTCCCATTGTCAATTTATCCACAGATGCTAGGAGCAACCAACCAGCATCATCATTTTCCTTCTTTTTCCACAAATTGTCAAAAGTTTTATATACAGAGTCACCAAATCCATTACTTGTCACAATTGGTGACTCTGGATAAGCAAATGCCCTTGACTTGTTAAGTTTATAAAATAGTTCACACTCTGAGTTTTCAGTTCTCTCTGCTTCAGTAACTGGAGAAGTTTCAGTAACTATAGGTGTTAGCAACCTGGAAAGTGTTTTCAGATACTTTAAAAACTCCTTATACTTCTGTTGCTCTAGAACCGTGATTTTCCACTTGTGAGTTGTGGCTCCTTTGTGGGGTTGCATATCAGATATCCTTGTATATCAGATGTTTATATTATAATCCTCATATATATATATATATGTAGCAAATTTACAGTTATGAAGCTTTAACTAAAATACTTTTATGGTTTGGGGTCATCACATCATGAAGAACTGTATTAAAGAGTCACAGCATTTGGAAGGTTCTAGAACCATTTCTCGTACCAAAATCTATATTTATTGGGGTTCTCTAAAGGAGCAGAACCAAAATAATAAATTTCTTTGCATGTAAAGAAAGGGGATTTAGTAGCCTGGCTTTCAGGTTATGGTCTAGGCCATCCAACAATGCCTGGCTATAAACAGAAAGTCCAAGAATCCAGTTGAGTCTACAAGGTTGGATGTCTTCATTGTACTCTGGAATGCCAAAGGAATCAGCTTTAATGCCAGTGAAGGACTGGATTTGCCAACCAGAGTAAAAGCAATAAGACAAAAAGAGCATGCTTCCTTCTTCATGTCCTTACATAGGCTTCCATCCCATGGTGTGGAAATGATTTTATTAAGAAAAACTTTCCTCACAGGTGTATTAAACCACTTGGTTTTTAGTGAATTCCAAATGCAGTCAAGTTAACAACCCAAATCAGCCATCATCCAATCTGAACATCTCTTAAGTTTTACACTGAAACATTTCTTATAGTTTAGATAGCCAACAATTGCTTCCTTCAGGCCCACAGCCTCCATACAGTCACTCCATGAGTTTCAACTGCATCTCATGACTCTTTCCTCCAACGACAATTTGATGAAACTGATGGCCTGTCGCTTCTGGGATTAGGCTACAAAACTTTCATTTGCTCTCTTTCTTGCATGATTACCTAGACAAACTGACTTAGCACGGCCTTTGACCAGTAGCCAGAGGAAAAATGAGACTTTATTACGCTTCTAAGCTTTATTGAGTCCTTCTATCAATCACGTAGTGTGGTTGGGGAAGCAAAGTTTCCTCCAGCACAGCCTTTACAAAGCACCCCAGTCCCCATCACTTTTTTGAGTACCGGCTTCAAGGAGACCTTGAGGTAGAGACATAGTTAATGTTCCACCTGGCTTGCACCCCTATAAAAACTAGGAAAAGATAGTTAGCTCATTAAGTCCATAAGTCTTGACACAGTTCTTGCCCAACAATGTTACAAATCAAATAGGTAAATTAAAGGTGTATTGGATTTAGTTCTGTTGTATTAGGGAACCTCCTTTCTAGTTAGAGTGAAATTATACAGCAATCTATAAAGATAATTTAGTAGAAAGATGTGCAATGCTTTATTAGCCGTTAAAATTCAATTTAGGATAGCACTGTGCACCTTTCAAAATACAAAACAAAAGTTTAGGTTTATACTTGCATATAGCTCAGTGTTCCTTTCTTTGAAAAAAAAAGTTATTAATCCTTTGGGAATTTTATGCATGAAGTTTTATTATCCTTATTCTTTTTCTAAATCTACCCCCACCACTGTACCCCCTCCACTTTTAGTAGTTTCTTGACTCCAATCTGTCCTCTCCATATACTTCCTGGGCATATGGTCCACTGGAGCATGGTTAACTTAGGGACCCCAACCTTATAGGACACCGACTCTCCCAGCAGCTACTGTCAATAGCTCCTCAGCTATGTGTGGAGGCTTGTGATCCCCTCCTCCCTCTATATTAAAATGTTAATTAGATGGGCTTGGGAGATGGCTCAGTGGTTCAGAGCACTGACTGCTCTTCCAGACGTCCTGAGTTCAATTCCCAGCAACCACATGGTGGCTGACAACCATCTGTAATGGGATCTGATGCCCTCTTCTGGTGTGTCTGAAGATAGCTATATATAATAAATAAATCTTTTAAAATGTTAATTAGTGTGATCCTAATACAGGCAACCACAGCTGCTGTGAGTTCCTGAGTGCCACAGTCCTGTCATGGCCAGAAGATACTGTTTAGCTTCTGTCCTCCCTCACATCTGGCTCTTAGGATCCTTTTGGTCTCCATTTCTGTGATGGTCGCTGAGCTGGGGGATGGGGTAATATGAATGTTCCATCTGTGGGAGAGCATTCCACTAACACCTATTCTGTGTACTCTGACCATTTGTGAGTTTCTCTGTTAACCACCATCCTTTCAACCCTGTCCTTTTTGATAAGTATAGTGGCAGAAACGTGACAAGATGTTTCCAACATTTTGATATGATTCCTTTTATTTGAAAAAAATAAATAACCCAAGGAAATGGTCAGAGTATATTTAAGGAATTTCATTTTTAAAGAAAAATATTCTGTGTTGCACATAATAGTGAGTAGTGGGAACATTTCAGATACGTAATGTTTTTGAAGATGTAATGCAATAGAATGTCATATTGTCTAGAATATGACTGCCTCCAAAGACCCAGTTTTGTTCATGCTTTGCTTGCTCCCACTCTCCCCTCCCTCCCTGCAGAGGGGTGTGTGTGTGTGTGTGTGTGTGTGTGTGTGTGTGTGTGTGTGTGTGTGTGTGTGCTTGGTATATCCATTTGTATGTGCAGGTGAGCTTGTGAGCATGTGTAGAGGACAAAGTTCAGCTTCAAGTATCATTTTCCACCACTCCACCTTATTAAACACAGTATGTGTCACTGTCTAGGCAGCAAGCCACCCAGTTTTGCCTGTCTCTTCAGAACTCAAACTTATAGGCACGGCACAACTCTTGGCTTTCACATTAGTACTGGGGTTCTGAATTCAAGCCCTCATCTCTTACAACACCACTTAACCTACTGAGCCAACTGCAAAGCTGTCTATACTTCTTTCTAAAATATCACCTTATGATTTCAAGATGATCACTTATACTATAGCTACCACATCCATTGTCCATGCAACAGAATGTTTTCTACTTTCAGGAAATCTTTCTGTGTCTTTATCTGTCTTTGTCTTTCTATGTGTCTCCGTGTCTTTTCTGTCTTTCCCTTTTCTCTCTTCCCCCCCACCCCGTCTCTTTCACACACACATACCATTCCCACTACATTGGCCAGAATATAATCATCAGATTAAGAAGTGTCAACTTCTCGGGTTGGAGAGATGGCTCAGCGGTTAAGAGCACTGACTGTTCTTCCAGAGGTCCTAAGTTCAATTCCCAGCAACCACATGGTGGCTCACAGCCATCTGTAATGAGATCTGATGCCCTCTTCTGGTGTGTCTGAAGACAGCTACAGTGTTTTCATATAAAATAAATAAATAAATCTTAAAAAAAGAAAAATAATTTTTAAAAAAGTGTCAACTTCTTATTAAGTAAACTTCATCCCCAAATGAAATAACGTGTTTTTCACTAAAGAAATTGGAGAGTGCATGTTGGAATAATAATTTTTAAAAACAGTCAATTTTGCTATAAGCTTATATATTTGAAGTGAATATACATAGACCACCATTAAAGGAGGCCTTAACAATCTTAAATCTGTAGAAAGAAAATGTTCATTTGGGTGCCTCACTGTTTTTGCCTTTATTACAGTAAGCAGAGAGATGGGAGAAAGGATATTTTGTTTTCAGTTTTTAGTGGGAAGATAGTTTCTCTTGAACAATTGAAATGTACACCCGAATGAAATGACTAATTACTAAGGCTTTCAGGATTTCTCATCATGAGTTGCTGAAACATACACTGAAAAAGATGAGCAGGTAACTTGAGGAGGTATAAAAGCATGCTGTTTATTTTCTATAAAATTACTTATGGATACTAAGAAGAAAATGCACATTTGAGGGCACAGTGAAGTAGCTATGTCATTAAATATCTGTTTATCTTGTCCTTGAGTAGATTTGGCTTTAGGACATAGGAGGAGAGCTAGGTATGCGGAGGACACTAATGCTGCATCAGTGAAGCAGAGGGGCCCCATAGCAGGCATGGTAGCTCTTCTAGCAGGATCACATATACCACATGGCTTCCACTTAAATGGCTTGATCCAAGGTACTGCAGAGTGGAAAGTAATCCAATAGAAGCCCACATATGATCGGGGGGACTCATGACTTTAGGAGACTATGTGAGCGAACCTACAAGGTTGACTGGCTGTCACTGGTGATGCCCAGAACTCGCTGCACTCCTGACCACAATGCTCACAAGTATTGGAGCTTCTTCACTGTATGTCCTTGAGGACAGATACCAGAGGAAGGGACTTTTTGTGACTATCAATTTCATGTTACAGAATGGGCTCAATGCAATGTGCAGTGGCCTTTTGTTTTTAGAAAGAATTGAAAAAAAACCTACATTCATAGTTACTTTGCTATTGCTATGACAAGGATCATAAACAAAATGAATAGGAAAGGGTGTATTGCAGGTCAAATTTCCACAGGGCACTTAAGAAGCTGGAGGCAGGAGTTGATGCAGAGGTCATGGAACAATTCTGCATAGTGGCTTGCTAAGTCTACTTTCTTATAACACCTAGGACTACCAGCCCAGGATGGTACTGCCCCAGTGAACCATGTACTCCCACAACATCCATCAAAGGAATGTACCACAGGCTTACCCACAGGCCAGTCTGGTGGGGGCATTTTCCCAGTTAAAGTTCCCTCTTCCCAGATGATTCTAGCCTGTGTCAAGTTGACATAAAGCAGCTAGCATGACCTCCTTTTATGCCATTTTTCCCTCTGAAAATCACCTTGAGCTACAGATGAGACAATGAACTAGATCAAACAAACTAAATCGAAGTAAAAGAGAAAACACTAGAAAGACACTATACCAATAACTGTCACAAGACCTTTACTAAAGAATTTTTGTAGGTAGATTTTTAAAATCAGCAGTTATAGGTTTATCTGAAAATTCCCATAGAGAATGGTTATGTTAGAACTTCCTGTATATATCCTGGACTCCCTTTATGTTTCACTACCACTGTGAGTCACATTTGTTAGAATCGATGAGTTGATCACAATCAACTGATATTCAATGTTTTTTGTGGTTTATGAGCTTTGACAGTTATATAAGGACAGTATCATACAGGATGGGTTCTTCTTACTAACCCTTCCATGGCATTCACTCCTTCTTCCTTACCTCCTACCCAGTTCCTTTAAAATAAAAATGTTCTTTAATTGATTTCATACTGTAGAATAACATTTCCTTTTGTGGGTCTAGACAGCAGGGTCTCCTGCATAGCCATCAGTCAAAAAAAAAAAAATCCCCCTTTTCTCCCTGGAGCACACACTTCCCATCTTTGGGAAAAAGACTTACATAGATTCCACATACTTCCTCAAAAGCCATCTTACCTCTCCTCATCTTTTTTAAAATTAAATATATTATTTTTACTTATTCACTTTACATCCTGCTCACTACCTCTCTCCCAGTCACCTCCCACAATCCTTCCCCCATCCCCATCCTCATCCCACTTCCCTTCTCCTCTGAACAGGTGGGGGTCCTTTCCACCTGGCACTTCAAGTCGCAGCGAGGCTAGGTGCCACCTCTCCCACTGAGGCCAGACAAGGCATCACAGCTAGAGGACCATATCCCACAAATAGGCAACTGCTTTTGGGACAGCCCCTGCTCCAGTTGTTTCGGACCTACATGAAGACCAAGCTGCACATCTGCTGCATATGTACAGAGAGGCCTAGGTCCAGCCTGAGTGTTTTCTTTGGTTGGTGGTTCAGACTCTGTTGGTCTTCCTGTAGAGTTCCTGTCCCCTTTTGGCCTACAATCCTTCCTCCTATCCTTCCATAAGAGTCCCCAAGTTCCAATTGCTGTTTGGTGGCTGTTGGTGTTTGTAACTGTCTGAGTTGGCTGCTGGATGGAGCTTCTCAGAGGAAAACACGCTCCTGTCTGCAAGA
Organism: Micromys minutus; assembly: GCF_963924665.1. Taxonomy (NCBI): domain Eukaryota; kingdom Metazoa; phylum Chordata; class Mammalia; order Rodentia; family Muridae; genus Micromys; species Micromys minutus. The sequence continues at coordinate 17,359,870 of NC_137970.1, read as the reverse complement.
ATGATACTCTCAGAGTATCATTCATAGTGTCAGGGACTGGTACTTGCCCATCTCTTCTTTTTATAGCCAAAATTTGTTAGGTTCCCATTTACTTCTTGGCCTATTCCAATCTGCCTTCTCTTCTGGTCATTCTACCAAAACAGCACTTATTAACATCACCTTCACCAACCATGTTAGGAAAGCCAATAGGAGAGTTCTCTATTCATCTTACTTGACTATGAAGACAGTGCTTAGCACTGTTTATTACTCACTTTGTGGGGGAACACTCGTTTTTTTGTTTGTTTGTTTGTTTTTTAATTTCTTCTGATAGCACAATTGTCCCCACCTTTTTGACTATTGTCTACAGCATCTGTGCTAGCTAGTTACTTCTCAAGTTAACAAAAGCCACAGCCATCTGAGATGAGAACACCTCTACTGAGAATTAAGACTGGCCTGTGGGCAAACCAATGTTGTGTTTTCTGGAGGAATAATTGGTGTGAGGAGTACCACACCTGGGCTAGTGATCCTGGGTTCTATGAGAAAGCAGGCTGAGCAAGCCATGATGAGCAAGCCAGTAAGTGACATTCCTCCATGGCCTCTGCATCAGCTCCTGCCTCCAGGTTCCTGGCTTGAGTTTCTGCCCTGACTTCCTTTGATAATGGACTGTAATGTCAAAGTGTAAAGGAAATAAACCCTGTGCTCTTCATGTTACTTCTGTTCACTGTATATTCTATATAGACAAAGTCAAAGGCTTTAAATTCCATTGTATTGACACCTTCCAACTTGCTTTTATGATCTGCCTGTGTGATTGTGTCATGAGTACAAATGCTCACATAACATCTCTACTAGAATTATCTAGACACCCTCCCAATTCACCAAGAACAAGCACTATCACCCACCCTCAGAAGATCTTAAAGGCAGGGGGCCATACAGGTCTTCTTTAAGATTTATTTTGTTTGAGTACACTGTTGCTGTCTTCAGACACACCAGAAGAGGGCATCAGATCCCATTACAGAGTTTGTGAGCCACCATGTGGTTGCTAGAATTTGAACTCAGGACCTCTGGGAGAGCAGTCAGTGCTTTTAACTGCTGAGCCATCTCTCCAGCCTCATATTTAGAGTCTTACAATCCTTAATTATTTGTCCATAGTCTATTTAGAGGCAGTATTTTGCTACTTTAAGTAAAAGGGAGAAATGGAACCACCATACAGGTTACTTTACTTTTGAAGTTTTCACTCGTAATATTTCTGACACTAGATAGGTAGATTTTCTTACTTTTTTCATCGCAATTACCAAATTCCTGGCAAGATACAACTTAATGAAGGAAAGGGTTATTTTGTCTCACCGTTCAGTGATGCCATCCTGAGGCAGGTCTGACAGCAGGGTCAGTTCCTGTCTGCAGCAACAAAAAGCTGCCATGCTCACATCCTGGTAAATCAGGAAGGCTCAGTTGGCTTCTCCTTTTCCCCTTTTTATTTGGGTCAGATCTTCAGTCCATGGATGGATGGTGCCATACATGTTCATAGCAAGTTTTTTCCACCTTTATTAATCTTTTCTGGAAAAGCCCTCATAGGCACTGAAGGGTATGCTTTGTTGGCACCCTGGATGTTTAATTAACTTGCCAGTTGAAGTTAACCATCCTAATATCTGGATTTATAGGACTAGAAAATAATAGTGTTGGCTATCAACTTGATCGAAACTGGAATCTACTAAGAAACATGGCTCTTGTTTATTCCAGATTGGGCATCACTTTCTAGTAGTGACTCAGATATAAAAAGGTTCAGCGAAAAGTAATGTTGCTGTTGCTTGTCCGTCTTTGCTCCTTGATGGTCAGTGCATCTACTTTGTTGCTGTTGCTGCTGCTACCACCTTCACTGATATCAGAACCCATCTTCTTCAGCCTTCTAACATAAACTGAAGACTAGCACTCACCAAGAATCCTCCAGGCTTCAGCACCAGATTGGGACTGCTAAGACATCCAGCCTTGTGGACTGAGCAACTACAGGATTCTCTATCTCTCCAGCATCCAGACAGCCACTGTTGGACTAACTGCCCCGTATCATGTAAGCCAATTTAATAAATCTCTGTTCACAATATATACTCACTCTATTGGTTCTGTTCCTCTAGAGCAGTGGTTCTCAACCTTCTTAATACAGTTCCTCATGTTGTACTGACCCCCAACCATAGAATTATTTTGTTGCTACTTCATAACTGTAATTTTGATTCCCTTATGAATCCCAATGTAAATATCTCATATGTAGGATATCTGATATTCAACCCAAAAAGAGACTGTGACTTGCAGATTGAGAGCTGCTGCTTTAGAGAATCCTTCCTAACATAGAGATTCAGATTCATACTTGTCAAATAATTTAATCAGTGTAACTGATTAAAATCTATCTTTGGCTGTATATGCCCCATAGGTACAAGAACCATGTTATGTTGCCTACTGTTACACATTTAGGGTTACCACAATGCCTGGAATATAGGAGACTTTCAATAAATATTTATTGTAAAAAAAATATCTGAATGAGTCATCTGTGTCTCCTGGTATGATACTATGTACTCATCTAGTTGGGTTTTTCCCTTATTCTTTACTTGGATATGTTTGTCCCCTTAGTTTGAAAAAGTAAAATTAGGCAAACCTGGCTTGAGTGTAATAATACCAAGCATGTTTTCAGACTAAGTTAACTATGAGAGACGTAAACAGAAACCTTTTTCATTTTTAAAAAAGATTTATTTATTTTATGTAGATGAATGTTCGATCTTCCCAGAAAAAGAAATCTGATCCCAGTACAGATGGTTGTGAGCCACCATGTGGCTGATAGGATTTGAACTTAGGACCTCTGGAAGATCAGACAGTGCTCTTAACCACTGAGCCATCTCTCCAGCTCCCAGAATCTTTTCTTTTTTCCCAAATGAGCCATCTTTCTTTTAAACAAGTTGCCAGTCTTCATTTTGATCCTTTCCTGTTCCTACTGCTCTGTCAAATAATTTCAAATGTTTTTGTATTTTCAAAATCAGAACTAAAAATATAGTAGATGCAAGTGAAACATTTGAATATGTAATGTTTGCAAGGTTACCAAGAGCATGTACTTTATGCTGTGCTCATGTGAGACTTGGTAGGGTGACTGGAATTGCATTACTTCTCAGGCAGAGGTTACAATTAGACAGGAGCTATGACCCGCTGGCTCCTTGTATCCCCTCTGCCAGCCAGAACAGAACTTAGTTAAACAGGAAAGTACCAGAATCTCTCCATGATTATTAGAGTTTCAGAGCATTGACTTCTCAGGTCAATGACACATGGCTCTGCATCTGCACATTTTCCCTTTGGTTCTGTGCTGTTATACTGCGTGCACACACACACACACACACACACACACACACACACACACACACACAAAAGAGAAGTGCTTATGACCCAAACACTTATAAATTGTGAATCTTTAGATTCTAACCAAATGCTTTGTGCTTCCCCCCAGCATTGCCAGGGAGGCTCTTTCTGAGAAATAAAAATGGGAAACTGGCATGGCCATTCACTCAGGGAAACAAAGCAAACTCAGTTGTATTCCACTGAGGCCCAAGGAATCATGCCTTTAAATCCCAGCTTTGTTACTGATGTGTGCTGGTGTGATGGCTATTCTTGATTGTGAACTTGACTACATCTGAGTCTAACCACATTCCCTATGGCTGTGTCTACTGTGAGGGATTTTTGCTTAATTAAGTCATTTGAAGTGTGAAGAACCTCTTTTAGTCTGGATCTTCTGAGATGGGAAGATCCACTTTTCATCTAGGCCACATCTGATGGAAACCTTTATAAGGACATGGAAGGAAGCGTGCTCTGTTTGCTTAATTGCTCTGGCCTCAAGAGCAAATCCATTCCTTCACTGCTATTATAACCCATTTCTTTGGCATTCCAGAGAAGACTGAAGACCAGCTGAGACATCCAGTCTCATGAACTGAGCAACTACTAGATTCTTGGAGCCTATAAGTTACTCTAATAGATCCCTTTTCTTTTTTTATTGGTTATTTTATTTATTTACATTTCAAATGTTATCCCCTTTCCTACTTTCCCCTCCAGAAACCCCCTATCCCGTCTCCCCTGCTTCTTTGAGGCTGCTCTCCCACCCCCCACCCACCCACCCCCTCCCACCTCCCAGCCCTGGCGTTCCCCTATGATGGGGCATTGAGCCTTCACAGAGGACCAAAGGCCTCCCCTCCCATTGATGCCCGACAAGGCCATCCTCTGCTATGTATGCACCTGAGCCATGTGTGCTCTTTGGTTGGTGGTTTAATGCCTGGGAGCTCTGGTTGGTTGATATTGTTGTTCCTCCTATCGGGTTGCAAATACCTTCAGTTCTTTCAGTCCTATCCCTTTTCTATACAGAGAGAGATTCTACCAGTTCTGTTCCTCTAGAGAAGCTTGACTAACACACGTGGGCTGTGCCTAACTCCTTAGAATAGAGCAAATGTGTTGACTGTAGTAGTTTTATATAGAATAGGAATAGTTTTCCTGAGTTTACAAAAATCTATTTTTCTCTTGTTTAAATACTTTTCAGTGGTTTTCATAAGGTAGATAAATACCTGTATTTAGTGTGTGTGTGTGTGTGTGTGTGTGTGTGTGTGTGTGTGTGTGTGTGTGTGTGAGAGAGAGAGAGAGAGAGAGAGAGAGAGAGAGAGAGAGAGAGAGAGAATGTGAAAGAGGTCTAAAATCTTAGCAAATGCACACATACACATACATGATAGTTATATTGGAGAAACAAAGGTACTAGGATATGTTAAGCAATAGCCCAGAGCCATGTGTTTTAGAACACTGCCTTCTAATTGAATAGATAAAAAAGGTTTCTTCCTGAACCTCTCACTGATGAACAATTAGAGCCTGAAAAGCAGGCTAGGGAGTTAGCTGAGAGCACAATCAACAGGAAACTGTGGGCTTTATACAATTACTTAACCAAGCTGTATACTGACCTTACTGAACCACAAGCCAATTGAGAGACAAGTGCTGAGACAAGGGAGGTGACCTTACTTGAAAAAGATGGTGGTCCACTTCTGTCAGGGCAGCATTTGGAAAGTGGAGGCAGCAGAATCAGGAGTTCAAGTTTCTCTTCAGCTACAATAGGGAGTTCAAGGCCAGTTTGGGCCTCTCTGAAAACAAACCACCAAAGGACAGGGCTCAAGAGATGGCTCTGTGGTGAAAAGTACTTACTGTTCTGACAGAACACTCACGTTCGGTTCTACTTCACAACCACCTGTAAGTCCAGCACCAAAAGATGTAAAGCCATTTTTGGCCTCTGCAGGCACCAGCACTCATGTGTATATGCCCCAGCACAGACTCACACACATACACATCATTTTTTTTCTTTAATCTTAAGAAATAAAACTAAGGGGCTGGAGAGATGGCTCAGTGGTTAAGAGCACTGGCTGCTCTTCCAGAGGTCCTGAGTTCAAATCTCAGCAACCACATGGTGGTTCACAACCATCTGTAATGGGATCTGGTGCCCTCTTCTGGTGCATCTGAAGACAGCAACAGTGTACTTACATAAAATAAATAAATCTTTAAAAAATAAAAAATAAAAAAATAATTTAAAAATTAAAAAAGAAATAAAACCAAAAGGTGGGGGGCCAAATGCCTACAGATGAAGAAGCTAAAAGCCAGCCAGCCAGAGTCCATCTTCTAACTGAATTTGTAATCCCAGCATTTGGGAGGCTGAATTAGGATGATTGAGAATTTGAAGCAACCATGGGCTACCTAGTAGTGAGTTCTAGGCCCGGTTAGGCCTGAAAAATAAGACCCTTTCTCATGAAGAAACAACAAAACAAAACAAAAGCAAACAAAAAAACCCACACACAAATAAAAACAAAGTCAGTCTTTTTTCTTTGGGAGAATAATGGTAAAGGGTATGTGGTGGTGGTGGTGGTGGTGGTGGTGGTGTTGGTGGTGGTGGTGTTGGTGGTGGTGGTGGTGGTGGTGGTGGTGGTGGTGATTGCTGCTGCTTTTTATTCCAGAGAGGAAAACAAGACCAAGATGTTATTTCTGGATTTCAAGATGTGGGCATCAGGGTGATTGGTTACTTCTAACTGGCACTATCTGGGCCTCTCCTGGTTTCTGTAACTCAAACTATTCCACTAGTTAGGATGGCCTTACTAAGCTGTACATTAACAGACCATATGCTTCCTTCCACTTTAATATATAAATATTTAGGTTGTTTAAAGCCATGTCTTCACTTCTATAGTATTACTGATGAGCTATCAAATTTTACTGAGCATCTACCTTCTAGGTCCAACTTCAACAGATATTTTCATATAATAGCAAACACACATCCCGTATATTGTACCTTAGGAATGGGGAATGTAATTGTATGTGGCCACAGCCTCAGACCCTGGGTAAAGAAAATAAAACTCCTGTCCAGAATGCTTCTGAGCTACTTGATATATATTGTGTTGGATAGTTTAAGTAGAGGCGGAGACATGGAATGGAGAAAAAGAAAGACTAATATTTCATAATCAAATAGTATTTTGTCTCCCAACAATCCTATGGACTGTAAAAATATTCCACTATTCATAAAAAGAAATGAGAACTCAGAAAAGTAAAGCAACATGCTAAAGATCACACAAACAGAAAGTGAAATGCCAAGCCTCGCCCTTCTAGATGGAAAATCTCTGTCTATTTGACATGGACAGTGTATTGTGTGTGGGTGGTTATAATCAAGAACTCCAACTAAGATAGAAAAAAAAATCACAATTTGAGGCCTTAGCTTTATTATTGTGTTCCCTGGTGTAGTTTTGGGATTAAAAATGTTAACGCAAGGGCTCAGCGGTTAAGAGCACACTGACTGCTCTTCCCAAGGTCCTGAGTTCAATTCCCAGCAACCACATGGTGGCTCACAACCATCTGTAATGAAATCTGATGGCCTCTTCTGGTGTGTCTGAGGATAGCTACAGTGTACTCACACATGAAATAAATAAATAATTTTTAAAAATGTTAACGCAAGGTTATAAACGTCTATTTCTAGTACACTTACTATTCTGTCCCAGTACCTTGGGTACTGCATTCCTACAGATGTCCGAGGGACAGAGCAGAATTTAGTTAAGGAAATTAGGCCTGTTCCTTTTGGCCTGCAATAAAACTTAAACTTTTATCTAATAGATGAGTTCATCCAACTGACTTTTAAAAAATTGTTTGATGTAGTTGACTCCATAATAAACTATGCCTTATTCCCTTTAGAAAAGTACTGATTTCATATGTGAATATAATAGGTTTTGATTAAAACTCCCTCCCCTCCAACTCTTATAACTCTTCTACTACTTTCCCCTCCCAGCTGCATGTACTTGCTTTGTTTTGTTGAGACATATCTCACTGTGTAGCCCTGCCAGGTCTGAAATTCATTATGTAGATCTGACTGGCCTACAACTCAGAGACATTTGCCTGCCTCCACCTCCTGAGTGCTGGTAGAAAAGACTGCCACCACACCAAGTCATGTGTTCTTTTCATTTTTTACATATATTCCATTCAAAAGTATTCAGAAATTAAATATTTTGGAACACATGTAACCAAAGAAGTGAAAGACCTCAACAACAAAAACATCAAGATATTGAAAAAGCCAATCACGGAAGATACCAAAGATAAAAAGATATTGCATGTTCCTGGATCGACAGAATTAATATTGAGAAAGTAGCTGTGCTACCAAAATTAATTTACAGGCTTATTGCAATTATCTATCATTCCTATGTCATATGTCACAGGCTCAGAAAAAATAGTACAAGAATCCATACGGAATCAGCAAAGACCATAAATAGCCAAAGAAATCCTAAAGAGCAAGAACAATGCTGGAGGCATTACAATGACCAATCTCAAATTATACTACAGAGCTATAGTGATGACAGTCTGGTACTGACATAAAATAGGCAGGAACAAAATGGCACATAATAGAGGACCTGTAGGGATGGAGAGATGGCCCAGTGGTTAAGAGCACTGACTGCTCTTCCAGAGGTCCTGAGTTCAATTCCCAGTAACCACATGGTGGCTCACAACCATCTGTAATGGGATCTGATGCCCTCTTCTGGCACAAAGATGTACATGCATATTGAGCACTCATACATAAAATAAATAAAAAAAACCGGAGATTGAAACTTCTAGAAGAAAACACAAAAAGTGCCTTTCAAGACATTGAAGACATTGGGGTAAGTAAGAACTTTATGAAGAGATCATGATAGCATAGGAACCAACCTCAAGCATCAATAGGCAGGAGGGCGTGGAAATCAACACTTTCTCTGTAACAAGGAAACAGTGAGGAGAGCGAATAACCTACAGAATAGGAGAAATAGTTACACTCCAGACAAGGGGTTAATATGCAGAATTTACAAAAGAATACTGTAGACATCAAACACCAAAGAAAGAAAGCTGACAGTTAACAAATGGTCAAATGAACTGATAGTTTTCTTTAAAAAAAAAAAAAGAAACAAAGGAATTTTAAAAATTGTTCAGTATTCCTAGCTAACAGAGAAAATCATATCAAGCTACTTTGAGATAGCGCCTCACCAGAGTCAGAGGCTTTCATCAGGAAATCTGACAACCAAGTCTGGAGAGGATGTGAAGAGAAAGAACCCTTACACACTGTTGGTTGGGGTACAAATTAATGCAGTAATTGTGGAAACAAGGTTGGAGACTTCTCAGAAATTAAACAATAGAGCTACCATAGATGGCTGAGCTATTTCAGTCATGGGCAAATACACCAAGAACACTACACCCCATCATAGAGATATTTGTACCCCTACATCTATTGCTGTTTTATTCATTTAGCAATGACCTGCAATAAGCCTAGATGATAATCAAGACATAAATGGATAATGAAACTTTGCTGTGGATATAAAAAACAGAATACCAAATGCACTCACAAAAATTTCAGGAAAATGGGTGGATTTAGATCATATAATAACTAAAGTCACACAGTCTCAGAAAGAAAATAAGCATATGTCTCCCTCATGTGCAGAAGCTAGTCAATAATATATGCACACATGTAAAGAAATGCATATATGGGTGTACACTATTACATGTTGAGAAAAGAACAAAAACAGTTACATATTAGGAGATGAGAAAGAACTGAATTCGGATAATGGATGCAAGTTTTGAAAATGTAAAGCTAACTTCTAGTTCTAACTCTATAATGGATCTTTGGGGTTTGATGGTGGATAACTGCATAAAATATATTCAATAGTGAAAGTGTAAAATCTATGTATTCTTTTTAAACCATTGCTGTCAGTGTGTGCATGGGTGCATAGCCGCCCACTGGAACATGGGCAGCCTTTTAGGTCAAGGCCCATAACTGAAGAACACAGACTCCTTCCCACAGAAGTTAATAGTTGCCAATAAAATGGAAGTTAATACAGAAACTCAGAAATGGTCCTAGTGTGCAGAATGAGAGACTCTGGAGTGCTCAGCCCTAAAAGGGAGTATACATCACACTCCTTTCCCATAAGGCTATGGGATGAACTCAGAAGAAGGATCAGAAAGAGTGTGAGAAGTAGACATAGATTTGAAATTGTCTTCCAAACATGGCAGGCCTGTTATGCACATTAACTCTCAGTGACTGAGACTGAATGCACAAGGTCAGTAGGTGCAAGTTATCAAAGAGAATGTAAAGCAAGCTGTTCTAGTTCTGACTCTATTATGTATGTTTGGCCTGAAGACAATTTGATCTTAATATTACTACATTCAGCTTCTTAAGAGAAGTGTGTTTTAGTGTTGTTGGTTTGGCCATTGATATTTAAGGAACAATTTACTATACACATGCTCTGAATATAAAACAACTTTTTGTTTGGTTTTGTTTTTTCAAAACAGGGTTTCTCTTTTTAATACAATTCTTTTTTCAAGATTTATTTATTTTATGTACATGAGTACACTGTTACTGTCTTCAGACACACCAGAAGAGGGCATCAGATCCCATTACAGAGTTTGTGAGCCACCATGTGGTTGTTGGGAATTGAACTCAGGACCTCTGGAAGAGTAGTCAGTGCCTTTAACTGCTGAACCATCTCTCCAGCTCCAGACAGGGTTTCTCAATATAACAACACTGGCTTTCCTGGAACTCACTCTGTAGACCAGGCTAGCCTCAAACTCACATAGATCTGCCTGCCTCTGCCTCCCAGGTGCTGGGATGAAAGGAATATGCCCCAGTGCCTGGCATAAACAACTTAATTTATTTTAAAGTTTTATTTATTTATTCTATATAAGTACACTGTAGCTATCTTCAGACAAACCAGAAGAGGGCACCAGATCCCATTACAGATGGTTGTGAGCCACCATGTAGTTATTGGGACTTGAATTCAGGATCTCAGGTTGGAGAGATGACTCAGCAGTTAAGAGCACCCATCTCTCTTCCAAAGGTCCTGAGTTCAAATCCCAGCAACCACATGGTGGCTCATGACCATCTGTAATGAGATCTGATGCCTTCTGGTGTGTCTGAAGACAGCTATAGTGTACTTCTATATAATAAATAAATAAATCTTTAAAAAAAAGAATTCAGGATCTCTGGAAGAGTAGTCAGTCAGCTCTCCAGCCCAACAACTTAATTTTTAAGGAATACAAATGTAGACATTTTTTCAATTCAAATAACACAGAGAAGCAAAATACAACTTACACATACACACACACACACACACACACACACACACACACACACACACATACTTCAGTATCCCAAGCCTCCTACCCATGAAGCACATCAATAGCTAACAATTCTTTAATTATTTTAGTGATGTTTCACAAATGTACCAATTATCTGTAGGTCATGTTTTCATATAAAAATTAGCATCCCATTACTATGTCTGCTTCCTACTTTCTTCACTCAACTGGGTACCTTGGCAGTGGATCTGTTAATAAGTGAAAAGCTTCATGTTTTATTGTTACCGTGTCATAGTCATAGCTAGACAACTTGTTTTTATTGGTTTCCTATTGGTAACTTATGTAGGTTCTTTCTTGTGCTTTGCTATTACCAACACCGGTATTGTTAGGACTGATCTAAGTTGCATAGAAATAAAAGAAGGAGTAAATTAACAGAGCAGATTGTCCTTTAATCAGGACAACAGGAAGTGACAATGGTTCCGAGGGCATAGGGCCCATGTGTGTGTGGTGTAGTGGGTTTCGGGGCAGAGGGTGTTTGTTCTTGGGCCAGAAGAGTCCATCTACAGGTCTGCTCTGCAGTCTCCGAGCTATAGTTACAGCAGAGATTAAAGTGGCCTTATCAGGAGGGGTGGATGAAGGGAGATTTCTTGGATTATGAGACCAGACCATCCTTTGGGCTCCTTTGTGAAGAGCCTTCCAGATCCTAGAGGTTGGCAGATAGTATTGGCCTGTCCTTAATTTAGGAGGCCACACAGCTTCAGGCTTCCTTATCAGGGGCTTCCAGGATCTGGGGCAGTCTTCAGATCTCTCAACATTCCTGTCCAGGTTTCTCAACCAGTCTCGGGCTTATGAGTCCACTGGTTCTTTTGTTATAATAAACATCTTATCAGAAGATCTGTGGAAAATTACCTCAACTCGGACTCAGTATCATGAGTGCCCCATACTGCAGACACAGATAGACATGTTTTTATCCTTCCACTTCTCATCATCTGTTGAGTAACAGTAAACTCACAAGCTAAATCAGTAGCTTTGTCAAGTGATCCCAATTTCCCTTGAGGGATGGCTATTGGAAAACACGGGTTCTTTTGTTTAATTTTAATGACTGATATTACTTAAGTCACACATCACGCACATTATTTCTCTCTCTCTCTCTCTCTCTCTCTCTCTCTCTCTCTCTCTCTCTCTCTCTCCCTCTCTCTCCCTCTCTCTCTCTCCCTCTCTCTCTCTCTCTCTCTCTCTCTCTCTCTCTCTGTGTGTGTGTGTGTGTGTGTGTGTATACATTGCAGAATGGCTAAAATGAGTTAACTAAGGCCTAAGGCCACATAAGTGTTAGGGAGCTCAAAGAAGCCTTTCTGGAAGGAGCAGAGGAGACCAGGTACAGATGCAGAATCTAGGGGAAGCTTCTTCAGTACTTCAGAAACCTTGTTGCTGACACTGCCCTGTGACAAGGTCACAGGATTGAGCCAAGCCCCTGTAATGACTTAAGGTGTAAGAACAATATCAAGGTTGCAGTTTGAGAAGGCTTGGCCAGGAGTGGCCTTATGACTGAGCGGAAGCCCCCGAGGCCATAGGATTCTCTTCCTGGCCTTTGATACACATATCTGTTGGTTAAGTTGATAGACTGGAAACAATCTGCCACAATCTCTGAACTCAGGGCCTTCTCTGTGCTATTGTCTGTACCATAAATTTACCGTACTTGCCTAAGAGCATGTTACACCCTTGACATTGTACCTTCCTTCCTCCTTCCCATTCTCACCTCCTGCTTCTCAGTCTCTTTTGTCTTGCCAGACAGTTTCGCTTCTGCCTTCCTGTCTATATACATACCTGCTTGTACATCCCTATGTAAAATCAAAGAACAGTGTATGAAAGAACATAGGTTACTTATCTTTCATCCATTTTCCTGGCAATGATCCATCATTCTTCTTTATATCTGGAAAATATTCCATCATGTATATATGCCACATTTTTTTTTTGTTAATTCCTCTGCTATTGGGCATGTAAGTTATTTTCATGACTTAAGTACTGTGTATAATGCTACAATAAACGTCAGCATCGTAGGCATTATGGGTACTTGTTCCTCTTGGCTCAGGACTGCTTTGGCTAACTGCATTCTTTTGTGTTTCTGTATGAGTTTTAAGTTTGTCACTGTTGTTATGGGAAGGATGTCATGGGGATGCTGATGGGCATTGTACGATGTCTGTAAAGTCCTTTGGCTGTATAGCTGCTTTCACACACTGAGTCTTTGAATTCTGAGCACAGGATGTCTTTCTGTCTTCTTCAGTTTCTATCTTCAATGTTTCCAAGTCTTCATCATGGAGCCCTTTGTCTTCCATGTTTAGGTTCACTGCCACGTATTTTTTTTTTTTTTGAGGACATTGTGAATAGCATTGTCTCCCTTATTTCCCCCACAGCTTGTTTGTCAGTGTATATGAAGACTACTGAGTCTTTTTATATTAACTTATCCTGCCAGTTTGCTGAGAGTGTTCATCAGCTCTAACAGGTTTTGTTTGGTGGAGGCTTTAGGTTCTTTTATGTATTCAATCCTACCGCCTACAAGTAGTGAAACATCCCCAAGTAGGGGGATGTAGGATTCCTTCTCTTCCTGCAGTCCGTGGGAGGGTGTTCCGTCTGTCTTTGGTCTGGTGTGCTTGTTAGGTCCTTGGGCCTGGTTTCTCCTACATGGTTTTGATGCTCCTGGGTGGTGATTTAGTCCTAATCTAGGTTAGTAAGTTTATAGGGTGGTACCATTTGACTTTCAGGGGTAAGTACTGCTGGCCTGTGCTGGGGTTTATGTGTGTAATGAAATGTGCCCATTCTGTCTCTGGGGTGGGTGGTTTTTATAGTGTAGGTTTTAGACCAGGAGTACAACTCAGGCAATACAAATTAGCAAAGAGTAACAGACTGCTTTATACTTTGGGCTACAACTAGAGTGAAAACTCCAGTTTCTTTCCTCCTATATCAGACTTACAACAGTTTCTTTCAATGTAACAAAAACTAGGAAAGAACTATATGTTTAGCTATGAGCTAAGTTATTAGAAGTGTGAAAAATCTCTTTCTGATGCAGTGAGTAGGTCTCCTTTTGGTGTTAAACCTTCAAAATGTCATCCCAGGCATAAGATTTTATGAAGACATTTTCATTTTTGAAAGTCCGATCGTTAGGTCCCTGTGAAAGTTATTGCATTGAATTGTGTGAACTGAAGTTTCTCAGAAAGTCGACAAGTATGTAGGAAGTTCTGCAGACTCATTACAGGTTTCTGATTAAGAATAGGTGGAATGTTACAGATAATGAATCAACCTTATCTTGGGTGATCCTTATCCACTTTATCACCCATCCATCACTCCCTTCTCTGTTTGATCTAACAGCCTTCTGTCTGTCAGGGAAACCTTTGAAAGTGTAGTGACTTGGCCAGTCATTTGCTTCTACTGACCCAAAAGCTAAGCCTTCTCTAAGACAGCATCTGAAACCTGGAACAGGTTTCTATCGGCTCTGACTTCCTGTTGATCTGATGTCACCACCAGTGTATTTTGTAGTTAGTTTATGCATTCCTTTTGTTCCACAACTAGAAAAGGTTCATAGAGGCACTTCTGTGATAGAATATGCCATTCAGAACAACCAACATCATTTCTGGATCATGGTCACTAACTAGTATTTCTCTCAGAATAAGCTATATCCTTTTCCTTTTGGAATGGCAGTTGTGATTTGTGCTAACAGAGGCCAACAAAAATACTATCCTATGGATCTTCAGAAATCCTTTTCTCCATAAAGGAGGAAACAGTGACACTGCCACATGTTTTTCAGGATCCTAAAAATTAACTGAAGGCTGACAGTGATGTAACAACATTTAGCCAAGCAAAGTAAGGTAAGCTCTGAGAAGGCTCGGAGAAGATTTTCTTGTTGCTATGCTCCCTCCTCAACTCCAGTGTGGATTTGAAGGACAACCATCATAATAATCAACCATAGCCTGGCAACCACGAGGACAGTGACAATAGAGTTGGCAATGCCTTCAAAGCTTCATTCTTAGAAAATTCTCATTATGTGACCTGTCTGGGAGTTTCCTATACATTCTCACTCACAGAGCCTATCTCTTTTGTCTTCATTCAGAGTTTATAGCATCTGTTTCCAATCAGGTATTCACGAGGGGAAGAAAAAAAAAAAAAAACAACCACCACAGGTGGCTGATGAGAACTGTGCTATCTGCATCCACAGCAGGATATGCGGAAATAGTCCCTAACCATAAAAAGCAAATGTGGAATGATAGTGACTGAAAAAATTTCTGAAATGTTCTGGAAGTCTAGAAGGTCACATTTATTCTTCGAATGATGTGTATGTTCAGTGATGATCTGAAAGGCTGTAATTCTCACTTCTGGTAAGCTTTAGAATCAATGAAATCAGGAAGTAGAGCCTACGGCAGAGTGCTAAACAACCTAATTCTTAAAGCACGTGTCTTCATTAGGTTTCTATTTCTGTGATACAAAATATTACCAAAGGTAACATGGGGAGGAAAGGGCTTATTTTGTTTTTCTGCATTGCAGTTCTCATCAAAGGAAGGAGAACAGAAACTCAAAGCAAGTAAGAATCTGGAAGCAGGAGCTCATGCAGAGGCCATGGAGGGATGCTGCTTACTGGCTTGCTCCTCATAGCTTACTCACCTTGCTTTCTTACAACACCCAGGACCACCAGGCCAGGAGTGGTACCACCCACATAAGATTGGACCCTTCCTCACCAATCACCAATTAAGAAAATGCCCTACAAGCTTGCCTATAAGCCAGTCTTCTGAAGGCAGTTTCCCTTTTTTTGTTTTAAAGATTTGTTTATTTATTATATCTAAGTACTCTGTAGCTGTCTTTAGACACACCAGAAGAGGGCATCAGATCTCATTACAGATGGTTGTGAGCCACCATGTGGTTGCTGGGAATTGAACTCAAGACCTCTGGAAGAGCAGTCAGTGCTCTTAACCACTGAGCCAGCTCTTCAGCCCTAAAGGCAGTTTTTCAGTTGAAGCTCTCTCCCTTCAAATGTCAAGCTGACAAAAAAAAAATTAGCCAGCACAACTTGACACACAAACTTATCACAGTTCAACTACCAACTGTCATTTGTTCCCAAGATCCTACATTAATTTTAATATCACAATATGAAACAATTCCAACTTTGAAAAGTGCCAGTCTTTTAAAATTTGGACACTTTAAAAGTTCAGTTTCTTTAAGTTATTCAGTCTCTTTAAAAGTTCAAAGCCTCTCAAAAAATAGCCAGAGTCTCTCCAAAATACAGTCTCTATGAACCCAAAATCTGTTAACTGTGGGCTCCTGTAAAATAATTTTGAAAATGTTATATGGCTTTATACTCTAAGAGAGAATAACCGGAGTCCAGTCACAATGAAATCTAACAAAACCATAATCCAACACCAAATTTCAGTGACAGACTTCTGGGACCCAATTACAGGTCATTTTCTTTTTCAACAGTAATTGTTAAGACAAACCAAGAAACAAAGTAAGACCCTTACATAAGAAAAATATAGTTCATATAAGTGTTTGCTAACTAAATAATCCAAATAAGCTATCAAAAGATATCAAATTAAACTAGGTAGAGACTGTGCCTTTAATTCAAGCAGTTGGGAGGCAGAGGTAGGTCTCCAACTGTGGTACTTAGTTCCATTATTGAGAGTCCACAGTATATTTTAAATTGCCAGTATTTATAACACCAAAAAAGTCTATCATTTTAAAATATTTAAAAATATCTAGGGGGCTGAAAAGACGATGTAGGGATTAGGAGCAATGGCTGTACTTGCAGAGGTCCTGAGTTCAATTCCTAGTACCAATGAGGTGGCTCTCGACCATCTGTAATGGGATCAGAAGACCTCTTCTGTCTTCTGTGGGCACCAAGCATACTAGTGGGGCATAGACATGCATGCAAACAAAACACCCATACAGAAAAAATAGGAATAAATAAATCTTTAAACATATGTAGAATATTTTATATACCAACTTCAAAATATATAAAAGCATATTAGCATAAAAACATGTGAAGATTGTCAACTTTGACTTCACATGGGAGTTGCCTTCAGAGCTGTAAAATTTATGGATGGCTGAATATTCCTTCTGTGGTGGTTTTGATCACAATGGTTTGATATATGGCCTGTGCACCAGGTAATTATAATACTAGCCACTCTAGTCTGCTGAGTTTTTAAAATTATATTTATTAACTCATATGAATTGTACCAATGAATGGGCACTACTCTGTCATTTCCACACATGTATATGTCAACCTTTGATTTATTTTTCTCCTATCATTTCCCCAATTCCTTCTAATAGCAGCATCATTATTTGAAGGCTTCACTATTGGTCATTTAGGGTCACCACCCTGCTCACATTTGTTTAGTGCAGCTTGTTTTAACATGCTTCAAGTGCTCCTTGATATGATCTTCATACTTTTACACTGGTATTTTCTCGAAATTCCTTCTCTTTTTCTGGTTAATCACTTTCTGTACATTCTGTCACTTAAAATCTGCTCCAGACAAAAAACTATAATGTTGATGCTACCATTATCTTTCTATTTCTATTTATGAGCTATAATGAGGTTAAGGCATCAGTGCCATAGGTAGAATTTAAATCTATACAGTCTGTTCTAGAACCTTGTTAGCATGTGAGGTCAGGCTCCCAGAGAATCCTCTCTCTAGTATTCTTAACCCCACTTCTTTATTAGTTTTTACCTCATTCCTTGGTCTTTGTTTTCTTGATAGGCCAGTTTCTGGTTGTTAGATCAGAGACCATTATGAAAGAGGAAAAGAAAGGTCTTACCAGACGTCAAAGGCAAATTGTTTCTAAATATTGTCATGTAAGGAACCAATTCTTTGTAATCCTTATGCCACAAACAATGAATATATTTATGATTATAAAAGAATTCAATGTTTATTTCATATTTACTATATATATGTACACACATATTATATATATATATATATATATATAGTCTCATTTCATTCCTACAATGCCATGAAGGGGATTCTAGTAGCAGCACTATAGAAGTCAGTTCTGGGGGTGAAGACATGGCTCAGTGATTAAGAGCATATACTACTGAGAGTTTGGCTCCCAGCAGCTACCTCAGTTGGCTTAGAACTGTCTGTAACTCCAGCTCCAGGCAATTCTGATGCCACCAACCTCATGTGCACATACTCACACACAGATATACATAGTTAAAATAAAAGTATATTTTTAAAAACCTCAATTCTCTATATCCATGAGTTCCACATTTGTGGATTCAACCAATTATGGGTTGAAAATATTTTTAAATTGTATTCACTGAATGAATACTAATTTTCTTGTCATTATTCTCTTAAGACTATACTATAAAAAGTATATAACATTTACACTGTATTAGATATTGTAAAACAGAACTTAGACTTTGGGGCTGGAGAGGTGGCTCAGTGGTTAAAGTGCTTGCTGCTCTTTCAGAGAACCTGAGTTTGGTTCTCAGCTCAAGGGATCCAAAATGTCTGGCCTCCATTGGCACCTACACACAACAAACCAACAAAGACTCTCTCTGTCAGTCTCTCTCTCTCTCCCCCTCTCTCCCTCTTTCTCCCTCCTTCC
Source organism: Micromys minutus (assembly GCF_963924665.1). Classification (NCBI taxonomy): domain Eukaryota; kingdom Metazoa; phylum Chordata; class Mammalia; order Rodentia; family Muridae; genus Micromys; species Micromys minutus. The sequence continues at coordinate 17,341,687 of NC_137970.1, read as the reverse complement.
CTCCATCCCCCCCCCTCACACACACACACACACACACACACACACACACACACTCATACATGTAAATAAATGAAAGAATCTAGAAGTCTGTGGAGGGGATGGTCATAGGTTTTATGAAAACACTACATCACTACTTGAGATTATTGGAATCTGCTGAGGGGTCCTGGAAGTAACACTCTGTGAACACCAAAGGACAAATGCATTCGTATGTATTTAGGACTGATGTGTGCGTGTGTGTACACTCACGCGTGCACGCGCGCGCACACACACACATTTTCTTTCTTTGCTAAATGGGTGATATTAATTGTATAGTAAACATCTTATTTTACTAAAACACAATCATTTACTGGATGCAGAACATATTCTGTAAGCCTCACAACAACCTTGTTAAATAATACATCTGTTCAACGGCTATTTTCTCCTCATTCTGACATTGTGTCCTGGAAAGAAGAAGGTAGTGTGTAAGAATCCAGAACCTGGTGCTGGAATGCTGGCTGGACTGCCTTTGGGTCACTTATCCTCCTGTAACCCTCACTCATTCTTCTGGAAGTAACCTCAGTACATTTACTGGTTCATGGATTTAGACTAGGGGGGGATGTTTCTTCCATCTTGCCTCAATTCTCTATCTGGGACAAATAGATATTTGCTTATGTTTCTCCAGGAAAATTCACACAGCAGCACCCTTCCTACCACATAGCCCTCCCCACAATCTAGGAATAATGAACTAGAGAATTATAGTTGCTGTAATTTATAGAAGGCAGATTCATTAAAAGGGAGCTTTTATGTAACAGTTTCCTCCGGGATTAAAACATTCTACCCCACAGGAAGCTCCTTAAGGCAGACAGCAGGCAACTCAAAATAGCTTCAGGAAGCTCATGAAACTGACCAGATTTATTAGGACCCTCCCCTCCATTCCACAGTAAGCAATACAAGCCAAGAGTCCCCCTCAGAGGCAGCAGAGCCAAGTTACAAAGACTCTCAGACAACCCAAGCTGCAAAGTGTACTCTGAGACCAGCCCGGCTGCCTGAAAAAAGAAAAGAAGAAGAGCAAAACTCGGTAGAACTGCTTATAAGATTTTAAACTAACTGAGGCTCCGGGAAAGGTCACTTTCCAATCTTTGGATTCTTCCAGCTTTCACAAGTACTCACTCTTACTTGGGCTGAGCTTTGTAGATGCAGCTCTCTGAGGAAGCCCTCACCCATACTCTAGATGCAAGCCCAATAAAATGTATTGGTTACTAAGTTGTCCTTGGGTTGTATTCATACTTTGGTCTGATCTGGAGTAGATATGTGTGTGGCTTGCATCAGAAGAAGTCTTGTCAAGGAATAGAAAGAAGCTGAGATGAATTTACACTTCAGATGGATTTTAGTAGGGGACAAAAAAGCAACTAAACCTGAATGAAGAGTGCACTTTCAGGTGGGAGGAAGACCTTCATTAAGAGTTTCCACCCAGGAAACTTTGATAACATCCTGAAAGAAAAGACCATTCCCTTCCCAAGGATTAGGAGAATTAACATAATTTTACAGTGCAATCAGATTTTAAGGGGGAAACTCATTGACCTTTCACTTTCAAAAACAAAACAAAACAAAAAAACCAACAAAAAACAAAAAAAAAAAAAAAAAAAAACAAAGGGAGTATCTGGCTCCCATAGTTTTTCGGAGGGCGGAGTTCCATACATAGTTTGCAAGCTAGTAGTAGGGAAGGTGCTGATAAGAGAGAATTACAATTGGAGGTTGTTTTCTTCTGAGCAGTGGGAAGGGAGACAAGTCTTGCCTGCAGCTGCAAGGGGGAGGGAGAGAACTCAGGTCTGTCCCAGCACAAGGTCACAGCAGACAGCAGGGGCCAGGGCCTCATTTCCGGGAGGGAAAGCAGCTAGAGACTTCTGGGAGAGAGAACAATTCCTCATGTTGTGGTGACCTCCCAACAATAAAATTATTTTTGTGGCGACTTCATAACTGTAGCTTTGCTACTGTTATCAATCATAATGTAAATATTTGTGTTGTCCGATGATCTTTGGTGACTCCTGTCAAAGAGCCCAAGGGGTCGTGATCCACAGGTTGAGAACTACTGGGCCAGAGGTCTATAATATACTGGTAGTGACGTAGTGTAGATCGTGTAGCTAAGACAACTTTGAGCTGCAGTCACATGGTTGGCTCAAAGGTATGGTCTTCCCTAAACGCTTTACCTGGTTAGCTTGTAAAACATACTCTTGTCTCAGGGAAATGCTAATGGGACTGGTCAGAATCTTGGCGCACAGTGTTTGTACTCAGTAGGCTTTTGCTTTAGAAGAGCACATTCTTCCAAAGAGATCTTATCACACACCAGCCTCTCAGGAATTCCTCATTCCATTCTTCCTCAAAGGACAAGGGCGTCCTTGCTCTAACACAGGCAGCTCAGCCTCTGTGCCTCCCCCACGCTGCTCTCTGTGTGGCTTTTCTTACTTGTGTTTTTATCATCGTCTTCTTGACCCTGTTGCTTTGAGATGGAGTTTTGGCCTTACTTTGGTTTAGAAGACGAAAGCCTTTCCAGTCCATCATGGAGGGAAGTCAAGGCAGGAAGCTGGGGCAGAAACTAAGGCAGAGGCTATGGAGGAATGCTTCTTACTGTCATATAAGATTTTTATGCTCCCCAAGGCCCACAGTGGGCTGGGCCTTCTCATATCAATCTTTAATTAAGAAAATGCCCCCCAAAACATGCCCATAGGCCAATATAATGGATGCCGTTTCTCAGCAGGAGTTTCCTCCACCCGAGTGACCCTAGTTGACAAAACCTAAGTAGCACAGGTCATGAACTTGATGCTGATGGGATCAGCAAGGAGTCTAGGGCTGCAGGGAACCTTAATGTCTCCTAAGAAATGGTTGTCATCTTTGAAAGAACTCCCAGGTAGACGGAAGGAGCTTTGACACTTTTATGCTTTCCATAAATCCATTATCGACTGATTGCTAGACCTCGTGAAAAGTGGATTTTTCTCTGAGTCCTTGAATTTTCCTTGATTTCTTTAACACGCTGTCAGTAATTTGAATTATTTATCCCAGCAATGAGTGGTATCATCACTGAAGTTGAAACATCACCAGGAGTTTCATGTGTTCTTTGTGCTGGTGTCTTCTGTTGTTTCCATGTGAAAGTCTGTGTCCTCCTAACTCAAGAAGCCTTGCTGACTACACTCCTTGTGTATAGCACACAGACAGAACTGTCCTCTTTGCTCCTGCCTCATACGGGTCCCCTCTAAGGAAAGGATCTTGACATTTAATTCTAAATGAAAAATAAATAAATAAAAAAGAAAGGAGAGGACACAACTGCTCCTAGGTATGGTGAAGGAGAAAGTTTATCATGTGGGAGAGCGCAGCCAGAGTAGACACATCTGGGAGAGAGCCCAGAGCAGTTATGATCCGTATGGGGAAAGGAGGTAGGGGAACGGAAAGGGGAGAGGAGGGAGCAGCCAAAAGGCCAAAAGTGCAAAAGGGTGAGTACTTGGAATGTCTGGGGGAAGGGCAGCCCAGCCCCTGGGCTGGAGAGTTCAGGGTAGATATAGGCAGGGAATGACAGTAACAGGTAGGGACTGGGGGATGCTCGGAGAACCTGGTGACCAGGTCTGCTTTGATAGGTTAAATAAACACCACAGCCATTTGTCCAGGGTTTGAAACTTAGCACATTTTTATTTTGATTTGGTTTTTCACTGACCACCACGAAAGAAGGGCTAGCTTTCATTTTGTTATTTTTTAATTGCCCATATATTAAAAACTTCATTCACTGACCATTGGAGAAATTATATATATATATAATATATATATATATATATATATATATATATATATTTAAATCAAAAGACGAACTTTGATGTTCTGTACTGGCTGGTTTTATGTGTCAACGTGACACAAGCTGGAGTTATCACAGAGAAAGGAGCCTCAGTTGAGGAAATGCCTCCATGAGATCCAGCTGTAAGGCATTTTCTCAACTAGTGATCAAGGGGGGAGGGCCCATCCCATTGTGGGTGGTGCCATCCCTGGGTTGGTAGACCTGTGTTCTGTAAGAAAGCAGGGTGAGCAAGCCAGGGGAAGCAAGCCAGTAAGTAACATCCCTCCATGGTCTCTGCATCAGCTCCTGCTTCCTGACCTGCTTGAGTTCCAGTCCTGACTTCCTTTGGTGATGAACAGCAATGTGGAAGTGTAAGCTGAATAAACCCTTTCCTCCCCAACTTGCTTCTTGGTTATGATGTTTTGTGCAGCAATAGAAACCCTGACTAAGACATGCTCTTTTTACATAAATTTTGTTAAAATTATACTCTTGAATATTTTGAATCTTTGTATAACAAAAATCATAACACATTTGTAAAGGATTGATTTCTGCTTGTCTAGTGATACATGCAACCTGCCTGGATCGTTACATGCTTATGTATTGTTCATTGCTACTAATGTCTTTAGTATCAGCAGTGTTTCTAGAGATGCAACACTAATTCATAACTAAATAAATTCTTTGGAGGTTTTAAAAACTGTGTTTTCTCAGTCATTTCTTTCCTCATCATTTACTTTTCTCCTTAATTTATGGCTAAGTATTTGGGTTTTGATGTTAAAGTAAATGAAATCATTATCTTAAATGATCACTTTTTGTCATATTGGATAGAAATACAGCTAACTTTGAATTAATCAGTGAACTACAATTTGCTAAACTTTTATTGAATCTTTAGGGTTTTCTACATATAAGATCGCTTCCTATACAAACATGTTCCTTGCTCATTTTGATGTTCCCTTTCCTGTCTTATTGCTCCAGCTAGAACTGTGATCCCTAGGACCCAGGGTCTGGTTGACCGAAAGTGGTGGTCTTGCTGCTTTAGTCTTTAGTATTGAAAGTCTTCCACCTCCCTGGCCCTGCTTCAGTCTTTCTCCCCTTTCCCAATTTTCATCATGAATGTATTCTATGTTCTGCCAATTGCTTTTCCTGCTATCATTTGAGAAATAACCCCCTCCAACATTATGTTTCCTTCCCTCTTTAGTCTGTTAGCATGACATGTATCATAGATTTCTGTATAGTATAGCAATTTAGATATACTGGGATTAATTCTCATTGCGTGCATAATATTTCTGATATGCTGTTGGATCCCATTGCGTAGTATTGAGTATTTCTATGTATATGAATGTTTTTGCTCCATCTCCAGTAATTGAGCCTTACTAGTTCTAGGACTGTTGTGATTTCTTTGCTTTCTTCCTTATTTTTGCTCCAACTCCTACAATACTCCCTCCCTTTCTATGGGATTCCTGAAGCTCTGCCTAATGTCTGCCTGTGTGTCTCTGTATCTGCTCACATCAGCTGCCAGAATGATGACTGGGCTGTGCACCAATCTCCAAGTATATCGTTAGAAATCATTCCATTGCCATGTGTGTGTGTTGGGGGTGGGTGATGGGGATGTCAGTCATGTTTGGTTCTACTCTAGGTTCCGGAGCCATTCAGTTTCTAGTTCCTGGACATCCAAGCAGTTAGTGTAGGAGATGGACCCCTCTTGTGGGTTGGGGCTCAATTTGAACCAGTCATTGATTGACCACAGAAAGTTGTGCCAAACCACCACTGCCCCAGCGCATCTTGCACACAGGACAGGTGTGGGTTAAGGGCTTTGTAGCTGGGTTAGTGTCTCAGGCCCACCATAGAAAACCTCGCCTAGTTACAGAAGATGGCAGGTTCAGGCTTTGTATCTTCCATTACTAGGAATCCTCAATAGGGTCACTCCTCATAAGTTCCAGGATGTTTCCACTGTGCTAGGTTTCTACATAGTCCTTTAAGTGTCCCCCTATTCCAGCTGTCTGTCCCTCTACTCTCTCCCTCCTTCCCCCTCATGACACCTTCAGTTCCCATCCCCACCTGCCCCGATCCACCCAAAAAATTCTATTCTGTTTCCCCTTCCCAGGAAGATCCATGCACCACCCTCCCTGAGCCCTCCTTGTTACTAAGCCTCTCTGGCTCTGCGGGTTGTAGTGTGATTATCTTTTACTTAACAGCTAATACCCAGTTACACGTGAATACACATCATGTTTGCCTTTCTGGCACTGGTTTGCACTCTGATATTTAATGCATGCATTTATATGTCTAAAGTACCCTGGAGGAGTGGGTTTAGAACCTGGAGAGAATGCTATCAGTTAAAAGCCAGTACTGCTTTTACAGAGGACCGGGGTTCATTTCCTGTTAGACTATCTCCAAATGATAGTCTGCACTTCCAATTACCAGCAGAGATTTGGGAGGGAGCAGATCAAAATGGAGAGTGTGGTAATAGACTTTCTTCTGGATATAAGGGTCCCTCATTAGATGCAGGCCTTATTGCTTTGCCTCTTTGGCTTTTGTCCCAACATCCATTGCTTTTGTAGTGCAGACATGACATAGGGAGCGGGCTACTCATCTGGATCCTCCTAATGAAGGTCCTCTGTCATCATAATGACAACTGTCTCAAAGTCCTTCTCACTCTCTATGGCCAGTCTCCAATTTTCCTGCAGCTAATGCTACTGCTCCTGGTTTTTCCGTGTGTTTCAGATTTCCCTTTTGTGTTCAGTCTGAGCTCAGACTTCCAGATAAATGTTTGGAAAGCACTACAAATATTCGAAGAGACATACCAGTATTTATTTTGCACAATACTAAAACAACAGCATTTAATTTTCTGAATATAAGTATTTCTGAAATTCATAACATAATGGGTAAAACCAAAATTCAGTGTATTTATAGCTAAGTTGGTTGTGTTAAACCTGAAATAAAAGTATTATAAGGCCAATATTAAGCATGCATTACTATTCAAACAAATTATTAGTATAAAAATTTAAAAGACAAGCTATTATTTTGACATAATGAGCATATAGAAATTAAGCAAGGTTAAACAATAATCACAAGTCAAAAGTGGAATAAACTTGATATTTAAAATGAGTAAACATTATAATAAGCAGGTTATATTTTAATAAGCTATTTTCAATTAAAAAAAAGGCCTGGCAATGTGGAACTACATATCATATTCATGACTTAGACAACATAATATAACAACAATATTAATTATCTCTCAAATTATTTGTACATTTTAATGAAATTTCAATTAAAATTTCTTCCAAATACTGGCAGGGTGGAAAGCAATAATCAACTAAAACTTAGCGTATTCAATAGAGGATATTTGTAAGCAGTTTGCCAAATGGCAGAACCCGCAGGCTATGTTATGAAGAAGTATTCAGCTTTACTATGCTCAGAAATACATGTAGCTCAAGCCTCGTGGAGGAGCAATGCCAATATGATCACCCACAGCAACAATAAATTCATAGACATCCATGGATAAAAGTGCCTTTTTGAGAGCTTTAGAATTGAAGTAGGTATTTCTGATATCTTTGTAGCACTCATGACCTAGCAGATGTCGTTTGAGAGCAAAGACCTAACCCAGACGACAGGTTCATTAACTGCTATCCTATCTCCAGACCCAGCAATAGCTATCCTGTGGACTTAGTCTTCCCCCATTGGACCTTAGTTCTTTTATGAGAACTATCTGCCAAGGCACCTGGTAGGAGCTATGCTTATTTATGCCTTAGGTGACAGGCACATAAATCTCAGTCCTAGCTATAGACCTTGAAATCACCTTGAATATTGACTCCAGTTCCTGTGATCTGCAACCTTAGAGGATTCCTGCCCATACAAGAACCTGGATGAAGAAATACTAGCTGAGAACAAAGGGGATCACTTGCCACCATCATTCTCACAGCATATCCTAAAATGGTTTTGTATACTGGGTCCAACTCCTCTCACCTGTGGACAGTGATATATATTAGAGAAAGAGAGGGAAGAGCTTTGAGAATCCACAAAGGAAGAGAAAGGATGCCCAAAGGGATTAGGGACTCGTGGGCAGTGTAGCTCCCTGGTGGAGGGGAGGGAAACAACTGTTTCCAGTAGTTAAGCCTGCTTATCCTTAGCTCAAGGCAAGCTCATAGCTGACAGGACTCAAGTTCAGTTGGGGTCTTTGGTGAGACAGTTGAGACAGTGAGTCCCCTGGTGCCTGGGTCATCAATAGAGAGAAATCCCATTTTGTCCTATTATATGGCTTCGAGGCAACCACATGGTGGCTCACAACCATCTGTAATAAGATCTGATGTCATCTTCTGGTGTGTCTGAAGACAGCTACAGTGTACTTATATATAATAAATAAATAAATCTTTTTTAAAAAAAAAAGAAAGAAAAGCATCATATGTTGGATAGTGATTCAAAACACATGCATTCCTATGGAGAACCTTGTTCCAGCCTTGCCATAAGTATCTTTAAAAGCCTATTCCACTGTTACATCAAACTAGGTGCAATGATTCCACAAGCATACAAGCATTGTCTCATGTGTTAATTTTACAAAATGATTCATTGTCCAGATAGATTATTGGATGGATCCCATAATGGTCTATAAGTATCTTTAAGTTTATATATAAAAACTCTGACCTAAGTGTTGCATTTTAAAAAGACAACTTATTTGGGGGGAGTATTTTATTTTATTTTTATTATGTATAGGCATGTGCATCTCTCTGTGTGTATGTTGATATGACAATAGGTGCCTGCAAGGGCCAGAGGCATCTGATTCGTGGAGCTGGACTTAACAGTTGGTTGTGAGCTGCCTAATGTCAGTGCTAGGAATTGAAATTCAGTCTTCTGGAAAGGCTGACAGTGCCTTAAACTGCTGAGCCCTTAAACTTCTAACCACATGAAGACAAATCTCTTGAGTAATGCTATAGGTAGTAGGTGAGCCCAGCTCATTTCTGAAGGACACAGGGGCTACCTACTGTGTCTTAACCTCACAGTTGGGTCCCATGGTCCCATCACCAACTTCTGTCATGGGTGGACGGAACCCCCTCTACTGAAAGAAATAACTTTTATAGTTCCTTTAGATAAGGAACTCACTTTACAAAGACTGCTCCCAATGATCAGCCACCTGAGTCTCATGGTAAATATTTGGATAGGAAAAGGTATACAGTTTAAAGTTTATGTTGGTTCTAAGAAAGTGTTTGAGGGTCTAAGAATGATTTTGAAAGTCTAGGAAAGTAAATGACATTGGTAACACAAATTATGAAAGAGAATGTGAAAAAAACTCAGATAGTGATAAGTAAGTGTATCTTTTCGTAAACTTAAAAAGATTCTTATAAGCTTCAGGGAACCCTCCTCTTGAAGGTCAAATGGACTCAAGATAATTACTAACAATTAACAGCCTTTTTTCTCTCCCCACCTGCCTATTCCTGAGGGAGAAATCTATTTCCCTTTCCCTGGTTCTGGGACTGCCCCCCATACTCTTCACAAAACCATGAGCCTAAGAGTTTCAAATATACACCCAAGAAAAAGGTTTTCTCCATACACTCCCTAACTTTATCTTCTGGCCCTAACATCCAGATGTTCCCTCAGAACCTCAGGAAATTTCCAAAATAGTTACAAGTCCTCTGGCCCAGCCTCCAGACTACTTCAACTGGGCCTACACACTCCTACCCCAAGATGGTCCCACAACCTGGGCGGCAGTGAAACACCCAGCCCTTCCAGACTTGGCCAACATTCCAGCTTTTTGTCTACACCCCATAATGGTGCCCCAATATAAGAAGGAAGTAGTCATGGATGATTATTTGACTTGTTATTCATTTATTATCAACCAAAGACTGGGATGTTTTGTTTCAGACTCGGGACTAGGAACTCAGGTGCATATTTTACATTTCAAAGCAGATCTGATCTCTAGGTTCTCCCAGCATACCCTGCTCCCAACCTTGAACTTTTCAGTTCAGGGGCTGGGCTGCTCTTTCTCCCAGAGGCCCTTCCCTCTATAGTTCAGGCATTTTGCAAACTCTCCCTCTACCCCTCTCCCTCTCCTTCCTTCCTCTCTTCCTCTACTTCTCTATCCACTCTCTTCATGTTTCTCCTCCTCTCCCTATCTCTTTCTCTCCCCACTTCTCCCTCTCCATGGTGACTTACCTGGCCTAGGTTCTTAAGAGCAGCTTTTCAATAAACCAGCAGAGAGAATCTGGCTTGAATTGGCTCATTTCACTAGTGGAGAAATAACACATGCACACACACACATCTGTCACTTGTTTTGGTCATGGTTGGAACAAAGACAGATAAGGCATGGGCATGAAATAAATGCCTCTTCCAAGACATTTAGAAAAACACAATGATCTCTTGTGCCTGAAATATAGGGCAAAGGGGAGCCCTAGGAAGATAGGGTTGAGGTCTTGGTGCCTTTCATCCTTCATGAAAAGATGGAGTAACTAGGAGTCAAAAAGAAGAGCCAGATTTCAAAACTGTTAGGAGTGTGTTCAGGGAAAAGACTCAGCATATAAAAGAACTGACTTGAAAGCCTGGTAACCCGAGTTTGCTATCCAAAACTTACATTAAAGGAGGCTAGGAAACAACCAGTTACACTCTGGCATCCATGGGCACACCATGGAACGAGCACACACACACACACACACACACACACACACAATAATAATAATAATAATAATAATAATAATAATACATCTTATTTAAAATATTAGAGGAGAAATCATAATGACTTACTCTTGATCAGATGTGTGAGAGGGATGACGAACGCTGGATGGTGCATACAGGTTTAAGCAGCTGAGTAAATGGAAGGCCCAAATAGAGATCTGAGGCTCAGGGAAAAAAAAGCTTCAAGTCAAGGAAATTAAGATGTGACAATAAATGTAAAATTTATTTTAATGTCTGAAAAAACAGTACTGACAAAAATGTATAATTTTAAGCAAAAAATGTTTAAAATCTGTACATTTATCTTTGTTTTGCAAAATAAAGTCGTTTAAAAAATAAAAAAAAAGATGAAAAAAAAAAAAGATGTGACAATAAACACATAAAGCAATGCTAATGGGAACCATGGATGGAGTAAGATTTCGGGCAAGTGTGTAAAAGCAACATCAGTCTAAACGATGGATGGTAGCAAAGTTTGCCGCACAGGACATTTTTACTTGTGTCATTTGGAGCAAGTTTTTAACCTTTCTGACCCCATCTCCAAATGTTTAAAGGAGACACAATAGGACTACCCCCTCCCTTTATTCAAGAGGTAGTGCTAAGGATAATGCCGGGTTTAAGGTGGATTTCCTTCTGAGAAGTCATGTTAATTAACAGCATTCTCAAGGTGGTATACCCTTTTAATCCCAGCGCTCAGGAGTCAGATGTAGGGAGGCAGAAGCAAGGAGTTCTCTGTGAGCTTGAGGCCAGCCTCTTCTATAGAGCAAGTCCTAGGACAGCAGAAGCTCTGTTACATACAAAATCCCTGTCTCAAAAAAAAAAAAAAACCCAAACCAAACCAAAGCATAGATTGTGCTGCTGGTGGTACATTCTTTATGGCTTTTATTTACTTATCACTCTGGCTTCTGTAAATTAGTGATATTTTTGCTATGAAAATATTTCTTAAAAGCTTCCAGGTATAACACACAAAAGAAGACTGTTTTATCTTTTAAGGAATATCAGCTATCATATTTGTCCTGGTTTGTTTTTTGCTTGACACAAGGTAGAGCCTGCCGAGAGGAAGGAACTTCGACTGAGGAAAATGTTGCCATCAGATTGGCTTGTAAATCAGTCTGTGGAGTTATTTTCTTATTTTGTCTTTTTTTTTTTCTTTTCCAGAGCTGAGGACCGAACTCAGGGCCTTGCATTTGCTAGGCAAGCGCTCTACCACTGAGCTAAATCCCCAACCCTTGTGGAGTCATTTTTTTGATATAGGATCTGGAATATCCTATAGATATATAGATGTATTGTATTAATATAGATATAGAAGGGCCTAGCTCACTGTCAGTGGTACCACTGCTGGGCATGTGGTCCTGAGGTGTATAAGAAAGGAAGTCAAGGAGAGTGAGTCAGTAAGCAGCATTCTTCCATGGCTTCTGCTCCAGTTTCTGCATCCTGGTTTCTACCCTGAGTTTCTTGCTGATGGACTGTGACCTGAGAGGTATATGATAATAATAATAATAATAATAATAATAATAATAATAATAATAATAATAATAATAATAAACCTTTCCCTCCCCCTATTGCCTTTTAGGTCATGGTGTCTTATCACAGAAATAAAAACCCTGAGACAGCACTCATGGTCTACTCCTAATTATAGTTATTTCTTTTGAAAGATTTTTTTTAAAAATTGTGTATGTGTATCTGTATGTCCATGTGCAAGGCATTAGATTCACTGTAAGAGGAGTAACAGGTAGTTGTGAACTATTCCATATAGGTACTGGGAACCCAGCTCTGCTCCTCTACAAGAGAAAGAAATTCTCTTGACCCCTGAGCTGTCTTCTCCAGTTCCTATAATTACTGCTTAAAGCTCCATCTGTCATTAGAAATACAGCAACAGACAATAAAACCTATCACCTTAGATTGCTTCCAGTTTAAACTATAAGCATGCTTAATTTTCAAGTCATATTTTAGGCAGTTTAACTTAAAATAACAGGCATTCACAGTGACTGACATTTAATTCACCATTTTTAATTAAATGGAAAACCCCAGTTTCAAAACACAAACGTATTTACATGGGGCACATAGAAAAAGTCAGGTTTACTTAATGACAATTCAGTCTCCGTTAATCAGTGACAGGCTGTGAAAGTGTCTTTATCTGGGATACGGAAGAGAAGAAACCCCACTCTGCACAGTTGAATAGCTTCACTGACCAGCACAATCTCGAAAGATATCCTTAGAGAACAACAAAGTTTATCACATTTGCCCTTTCAAATACCTAACACAAGTCAATAATTTCTTCTTGCAGCTGTCCTCATGTCCCTTTTTCCCTAGGGAGCTGACAATGGGTGTGTTAATCAGTTCTGTAAGGCTGCCTTTAGACTAGGAGCCTCTCCAGAAGGACTTGTTTCATCTCTCTCTGGTATGGTATCCCATCACAGGTGTGTGTAGAATCCAGTCCGTTCTTAAATGTGATCCATAGCCAGGAATGTCCATGGACCATTCATATTGATTACTATCATCTTTTTCATTTTGGGCAGAATTCTGAAAATAAAGTACCGTTAGTGACATTGCTTGACTAGGATTGGCTTTCTCTGAAAGCTCCCTATGACTTTCTCACAGGTTATTTTTTCTTTCTTTCTTTATTGGATATTCTCTGTATTTACATTTCAGGTGTTATACCCTTTCATGTGTTTTCCAAAACTTTTTAACCATTGAATATCTGTGCTTAAAGCTTAACTTCCAGAACTTGGAATCCTGGCGTTTGACAAAACTCTTAATTCTGTATCATCCAGGACTAGGAAGAATTGGCACCTGTGTTTAGAACTCTTTTCTGCAGCGATGGGACCAGGACCTGTAGACTCACACAAGCCATGTAAGTGCTCTACTAGACCTATAGTCTCTGCCTCATACTTTATCTATCTATCTATCTATCTATCTATCTATCTATCTATCTATCTATCTATTTATTGCTTCAACACTAACATTTGCTTCTAAGGTAGAATCACATTGTTTCACATCTTTTCTATAGTAATTACATTACCAAAAAGTAGCGCCAAGGGCCAAGGTCATTCCCAAAGTCACAAGGTACACAAGTTACAGGATTCTGACAAAGTACAAAGGTATCTTGTTTACTGGCCTAAGTGGAGTGACTACTGTGCAGTAGTTTCCTTTTCTCTTAGGCCCCAATTTTTGGATTAAATTCTTGATTTCCTTCCTTCCTTCCTTCCTTTCTTCCTTCCTTCCTTCCTTTCTTTTTTCCTTCCTTCCTTCCTTTCTTTCTTTCATTTACAGTTTTCAACCAGAGAAGATTTTATTTGTTTCAAATTCCATGCTTTATAATGTCTATGCTGCTCCCGTGAATGTTCCGTTTCTTGGCCAAGTTTGCATGTAGTGCCACTGTGCTGTCGTGTCAGGGTAACTTTATCACAAGAAATTGTTGCTGAAGATTCGGGAAGGGAATGGGAACCTCATTGCCTGAATGAGCTTCCACCACGTGGTAAACATTCATGAATGTCACTTCATTTACTACTCTCAAGCAGTGCAGAAACAGATGCTTGGTCAGAAGGGCCAGTTGGAGGAGTTATGGCATGTAAACATATCTAACAACGTCTATGAAGTCTTCGACCTTTTTTTTAATCAAGAACAGTATTTCTGTGTTCATCAATCTATATTCCCATCTGCTGTCCACAAAGGCAACTCCCTGCAGTTAAATGTTCTCTTGATTATGTTTTTCTAAAATCTGGACCAAAAAAAAAAAAAAAAAAAAAACCTAGACAAAAATCACAGCTCATCTCACTGGCCCAGTGGTGTCAATGAAGAAACATTGGACACATGTCTACATGGTTTTGATGGACTTTTTACATCAGAGAACATAACTCAGCATAGGCCACTTTAATGGAGTTTTGCTTTAGAATTATATCTGAAGCCATTCTCCATGTCATTAACCACGTTGTATTAACCATAATATTAAAGACTACACAATATTCCTTTCTTAGATCGGTTGTTCTTACAACTTCAACACAAACCTTGTAGCATTGTACCTTGGATCTCTTTGCCCATATTTTTTCTATTCTTTACATTTGAATTCTAGAATAGAAATAAATGTCAAAATAAAGAGGTAAGGACAGCTGGGAGGGGGTGACGCAGGACTTTAATCCCAGCACTCTGGAGACAGAGGGAGGCAGATCTTTGTCAATTCGAGGCTAGCCTCTTGTACAGAGTGAGTTCCAGGACAACGAGGACTACACAATAACACAGTGAAGCCCTATCTTGAAAAATAAATAATATGTAAATAAATAAAATTAAAGGAATCTTGTCTCTATGTAGACAATATCAATAGTGAATCAAAAGAAGAAGAAGAAGAAGCAAGGACTCTGTGTGTTGGCAATCCCCATGGTCCGGAGAATCACACAGTTTGTGTCATAAAAGAAGAAAGCAAGATGATTCAGGAGGTAAAGATACTTGCTGCAATCTCTGACCACCTGAATTTAATCCTTTGGAACCCACACAGTAGGAGAGAACTGACTCTTGCAAGTAGTCCTCTGACTTCCACAGAAACGCTGTAGCACACTGCACGCACACATACATGCGTACACATCCACATAAGATAATCACAAATGATTAAAAAATTTAAATTAATTAGCTGGTTAATTAACTTATAATGGGTAGGAGCTGCCCACGGCAGATTCCTAGACATAAAAAGAAGCTATGGCATCAGAGTAAAGATGATCGTGTGAGCCCCACAGTCCAGCTCACTGCTGGACCTGGGAAGCTGAGTATGTCTTCTGGGTCCTGTGAGGATCCTTATTACAAAGGGAGAGCATATTCTGGACCTTCAGTGATTTTGGATTAATCTGTATTAAAATTCTGAACTCAGGTCTCGGCAGGAATGTCGATGTTAAGTCTCATGTCAGTGGTCCTGCTTCTTGCAGACAGACACTTTTCTCTGTTGAGGTGTGTCTTTCTACATGCCACCTTCCTAATTTGGAATGGAAAAGCCAGCTATCCCTTTGCTCTGTCTCTCATACTTGGTCCTGACAACTCTAAGGATCCTACTGTCCGGCTTGCTTCATTAGGATGAAAACAACAATGGGCATGGCTCTTATGCTACAATTTGTGATATAATAATAGTTATTATTATATTATATTGTTATATCATATTATTATTGTTAACCCAGTATGCAAACATAAGTGGATGCTTAATGTAAAACAGGTGCTTGGGTGTGTATTTGTGAATTCCTTCCCCTTTGTTCCAAATTAGAAGACTAAATAATACAAAGTCTGTGTGTCTTCCAGATTTGTCAAAAAGGTTTTCTAGGATTGGTAAGTTGGATCAGTGAGTAAAGGTATTTGCCACCAAGCTCAAGAATCCAAGTTTGACCCGGGGACCTGTGTAGCAGAAGGACAGAAGTGACTCCAGAATGTTGTCCTGTCCTTTTTTTTAAAAAAAATGTAAATGCCTCCTAATTTGCATTCTTATTATGCCAGTGCAGTTCAGGCTGAAGTAGTAAATTGTAGGTATGTGCTTACATTTAAAGTAGAAGAGGGGTTGGAGAGATGGCTCAGTGGTTACTGCTCTTCCAGAGGTCCTGAGTTCAAATCCCAGCAACCACCTAGTGGCCCACAACCTTCTGTAATGGGATCTGATGCCCTCTTCTGCTGTGTCTGAAGACAGCTACAGTGTATTCATATACATTAAATAAGTAAATAATAAATCTTTAAAAGATAAAGTAAAAGAGATGATAAAAATGTTTATAGTGGTATACACAGACTCTATCTTTTTAAAAAAGTACCCTCTAAAATACCCTCAAGAGTCTGTGTATTCCACTCTAGCTTCAAACTCTCAATCCTGCTCTTTAAGCCTCCCTAGGAATTGAATTATAGGTTCATACACCTAGTCTATATTTGTAGAATTCAGATCCTGGAACCCTTTGAAATGCTGGGTGGGTGTGGCAGCATGCCTATATTTCTGGGGCACAAAGACAAACCAGATCCCAGATGCAGTCTGAGCAGTCAGAGTATTAGCAAGCTCTTGATTCCTTTGAGATGAACAAGGTGATCAAGGAAGACCCTAGATGCCGACCTCAGGCCTCTAGGTGCATACGTATTAGAGAAGGGCAGGAAAAAGGCATGAGGATCTATGTAACTTTGACAAGAAACAAATAGTGGGGAAAGGGAGAAAACTTTCTACTAAAGTCTTTTCTCCTAAGAAAAGGCATAAAATACAATCTTTATTTAGGACTCTGTGGTTGGAGAAAATTTGAAACCTGTTGAATGGAATCAAGAACGTGTAGCATTAGAGCATCTTTGGTTTCCAAAATGACTGCCCAGGAGCATAGAAAACTGGTGTGGGGAAATGGGGCAGATGTCCTACAATTGAAAAGGGATAATAATGACATCAAATGCGAAATGTAGCAAGTTCTAATAATTAGTTATATTGGTTAGCACCATTTTGCTTTCTTGGGACAATTGATATTAGGCAACTGAGTCCAAGGGCGTGGGGGTGGGGATTATCTGTAATTAAGAAGAGACCAGCATTATTGAGGTGAAATCTCTCCTTAGAATCAGTATACAGAGCGTGGTCCAGAACAAGACCAAAGCTGCTTCTCAAGGTGGTGGATGAACTTGGCAATGAGTAAGAGGCTTTTGCAGCATGCAGACTGCAGTATTAAAGAGAGAACAGCTAAGCGTTGGCATTGGGAGAGGCCAGGAAATACTACTGGTGAAGGTACAGTTGCTGTACCCAAAGCTAGCCCTAATGTTGAAGGTGTCATGGACAGAGATTGATGCTTGGCACCTGTCTTAGGGTTTCTATTCCTGCACAAACATCATAACCAAGAAGCAAGTTGGGGAGGAAAGGGTTTATTCAGCTTACACTTCCACATTGCTGTTCATCACCAGAGGAAGTCAGGACTGGAACTCAAGCAGGTCAGGAAGCAGGAGCTGATGCAGAGGCCATGGAGGGATGTCACTTACTGGCTTGCTTCCCCTGGCTTGCTCAGCCTGCTTTCTTATAGAACCCAGGTCTACCAGCCCAGGGATGGCACCACCCACAATGGACTGGGCCCTGCCTTCTTGATCATTAGTTGAGAAAAAGCCTTACAGCTGGATCTCATGGAGGCATTTCCTCAACTGAGGCTCCTTTCTCTGTGATAACTCCAGCTTGTGTCACACAAAACCAGCCAGTACAACACCAAATAGCATGATTAGCATCCTTACATATATGTCAGTCCATTGGTGAAGGTGAAGCCTAAGTTATAGTGGAGACCATACCATATTGGAGGCACCAGGACCACGGGACACTTGCCAACAGTGGTGGCAGGTGTAAAGTGGAGCTGGCCTGAGTCTACATGACTGCAAAACCAGACAGGTGGGGTATGGTGAGGATTTTGGTTTCTTTAAAAACACAGATATGTTATGGGAATATGTTTTTGTTTTAATCCCAGGTGTGGGATATGGGGCGGCTTCAGATTGTCCCCAGCTGTGGTTTGTCTCTTGCTCTGGCAAAGGCATGGCTTTGCCAGCTGCAGATAGTTTATGTTTGGGATTCTGGGGACTCTTCAGAGGGTATATAAATGCCCAAGCCCCAAGAGAGGTAGTGGCTGCTGCTCCCCCCACCCCCAGTCTTGCTGCTGATGTTTGCTGTTGGTTGTTAAGAATAACAAATTGGAGTTGCCTCAATGAACTCAAAGCCTCTAATCAGCAGGAAATAGTCTTTTGCTAATGATACCCCCTTTCCCCTGTAACTTTCTCTCCTACCTAGTGTTGGGGGGCTGGAAGTGTGGAGAAGGGTGGTAGGGAAAAGAACCCAATAAGGTAGCCAACAGTCCAGTTTCAGTGGCGCTTCTCAAGCCCTTTGGACTCCAGAAGCTTACGAAGCCTAGACATCAAACAGGAAGCTATTTACACCTCTGGACTTGGTATTGCTTTGCTTTGATTCTGACTGTGTCCTGGTTCTTCCCTCTTGAAATATCACAGAAACGGAATATTTGTTTTAAAGAAACTGAACTTTGGTATTTGAAGGTTGTTGTTGTTTTGAAATTGTGCTTTTGGGTTTTGCCTGCATCTATGTCAGTGTGGAGGTGTCAGATGCCCTGGAGCTGGAATTACAGACAGTTCTGAGTTGCAGTGTAGGTGCTGGGCCTTTAGAAGAGCAGTGTTCTTAACCACTGAGTTACCTCTCCAGCCATTAGTGTTTGAAGTTTTAAAGAGCATGAGCCTTTCAAAAATTGGAATGTGGGCAAGACATTCGGGTTGAAGGCTTTGTGGGTGGATTGATGTCTCCTCTCCCTCCTCTAGAAGTCCCTGCCTGGCTACAGGAGTTGGCCACTTCAGTTTCTACATCCCCCCTTCCCAAGTGGGGTCTCCCCCTTTTCTAAGGAGAAGGGGATGGGATAATGGGGGGAGAGACTTGTAAAGGTGGGACTGGGAGGAGAGGAGGAAGGGAAAATGTGCTTTGTTTTGTGGTATTGATATTTATGAGATCTTGGGGATGAAAGAAACAAAAGGTTATGGTTTATGAGTGATATATTAAATGTGTGTCAAATTGGCAAACAGTCCTAGCTAGTTTTTTTTTTTTTTTTTTTGCCAGCTTGACAGAAGTCAGAGTCATCTAGGAAAAGGGACCTCAACTGAGAAAGTGCCTCCATCAGATTTCCTGAAGCCACATTTGTAGAGCATTTTTTGATAATTATTGATATGGGGGAGACCAGTATCCTGTAGGCGGTGCTACCCCTGGGCTGCTTGTCCTGGACAGTCTTAAAAAAGAAGCTGAGCAAAGTATGAGAGGCAAGCCAGGAAGTAATGTGCCTTCCTGGTCTCTGCTTCAGTCCTGCCTCCGTGTTCCCAGTCTGCTTGAGTTCCTGCCTTTATTTTCCTCTCTAGTGGACTGTGAGTGGGGGCATGGAGACCAAATTAGCACTTTCTTCTCCAAGTAGTTTTGGTTGTGATGTCGGTAATACAGAAATAGAAAGTAACTAGGATCCTTCAGAACCAGTCCTCTGAACCATATATGGAGGTAGAACTGAAACAGGTTTAAGATGTGAGATGCAGATTTAGGAATACATCAGCTCATATTCAGAGCCACAGGACTGTGTGAGAGCTCAGAAGAAGACAATATAGAACAGAAAGTTAAAGGGAAACCCCAGGGCGCTCTAACGTTTAGGGCTCAGAGAAGTGGGAGAAAAGCAGTCTGAAGACCAGCCAGTGAAGTAAAAGTAAAATAATAAGAGTAGCTCTATATTAAAATCTTGAAGAACCCAAAGAAACTATTACCAGTCAATGAAAAGTGAAGAAATGAAAAACCAAACAATGACCATGGGATTTAGAAACATGGAGGTCACTGTAGATCTTCACAAACACCATTTCAGTGGGGTCACATAGAAGAATAAATAGCTTCTCAGAGACGATTAAGTTTGCACAAGGAATACTGCAGAAACCATATGGGCATATTTTGACTGGAAGCTTCTAAAGGGAAAGAAAACACCAACTTTGTGTACCTGACACAGTTCTTACTACCTGATGAATGGGCAATAAATATCTCTTGAACTGAACTAAATTACATGCAGCTTCTACTTCCTTTCTCGGGGCACTGCGTTCAAGCCAGAGAAGTGTCACAGTCGTGGCTTATTGATACGGTATGATTTCTGCAAAAGCAGCCGGGCCACATAAATGTACCTCCCAAATGGGTCCCTAATCATGAAGACAAACCCCCTTTGAAACATACTCAAAGAACTGCTCTTGGATAGTTAAGGGCCACTGGGAACTTCCAAATGGCCACCTCTTAGTCATTTATTATTTATTAAAGATTAAAACCTAAAATGGCATCCCAGGCCAAAGTAATCGCATGCATTAGGGGAAATCCTCAGGTAGGGACCATGGTGAGCTCTGAGATAAGAAGAGGCTAGGTACTGATGATTTCCGATAGATTAATGGCCAATTGTGTAACCATTGTCTTTGTAAATGTGGAAAATAATTTCATATAGACATTTCTTAATTTTTCAATGATTGTAATCTCGTCAAGTTTACAGACATATGTATGTGTATATAGCTGCACACATGTACTGTAGACTAAACCAGATAAATCTGCTGCCCACATTTAACCTATGAATTGTGGGTTTGTGACCTCTTATTGCCAGACTGCCAGGAACGGGTCTTTCCACTACAATGCCTGGTCTGATTTTCACTAAAAATACGAAATTGGCTTCTTTCTTTGTTAACGTCACGAACTATCAAAGGTTCCTTTTTTAAAAAAATTTTTACAAGAATTGTTTTGTAGTCAAAGTCTCTACCTTCTTAGCCATCTTAGGGGATATGGAGAGAAACCTGGTAATATAATTATTTTCCTCCTTATTCTGTGCTACACTGCTAGTCAATGGTATCCCAGGATCTGGAGATTTTCTTTAAAATACAAATCCGATCTTCTTTCTGAATGAAAGAAAAGAAAAAAGAAAGAAAGAAAAGGAGGACATGACTATGGAGTTTTTTTTTTTTTTTTTTTTTTTTTAATGTAGATACAAGGATGAAAGCAGAAACGGGGAAGAATCCTAGCTGAAAATAGTCTGACTAAACTGCACCATGAGAAGAAAGAGGAGGAGGAGCAAGAGAGGAGCAGCCTACCTACAGGCATTCTGGGCCAAGGCCAAGAGAGCGGTGTAGCCAAAACCGCTGTATTAAGTAGGAATCAGCTTAGGGAACCAGAGTAAGACCGCCCCCGGGAGGTCAAGGTCTAGGGGGCGGGGTGAGAAATGCTGTGCGAAACCACAGGTACTGGGTAAAACTGGGAGAACTGGGAGGAGCCACGCGCTGAGCGAACTGGCCTTGACTTCACTTTGATATGCTAATAGGTACCTCAGCCTTCAGACTCCGGGTTTCTGAGACCTAACACTTTATACAGTAGCACTGCTGTCTGCGGAATGACTAAATGAAGAACCATATATAGTCAGTTCAACGTGGTAAATAGTGCAGATACTGCAGTGTTTGAGGACAAACAGGATACAGACCAAACTACTAAGGGGTCTGTATAATCTAGTAACATAGCCTCTAAATAGCTGTGGTCTTAAACAAATTGGAACTGGAAAGTCAGAAAACCAGAGTTTGAATTAGTTTGGGGCTACTAAATTGGCCAGGGGCGGGGAGCAGTTTTCATTCATTCGTTCATTTATTCTTTTGTTGTGTTTCGTTTTGAGACAAGTTTCTTTGTGTAGCCCTGAGTGTCCTGGAACTTGCTCTCTAGATCTGGCTGGCCTCTAAATCACAGAGGTCTGCCTGCCTCTGTCTCCTGCCACCACCACCCCCCCCCCGGGGAGGGGGAAAGATTCAAAGACATAAATGCCTTTTATAAACAAGTTGCCTTTATTATCTCTTAAAATGTCTCTCAGGTACTTTACCCTTCCGCTAACGTTGGGGTTAACTGGTAGAAGCTGTGGCCTGCTAGCCTAGTGCTTTTGTGTTGGCTTTTAGGATTTGCAGTTGCTTGCTTAGGGTTCTTAATAGTTCCAGGGAGCATAGTATTTTTATTGGAAGCTTAGACCATCTAAATTAATAGAACCTTCTTTGCTTTATAGTGAGATTATATTCTTTCACACCCACAGTATGTATTACTTCATTTAATTGTACAACCTCACAGTGACTTAGCTGCTACTGCTATTACCATCACCATCATCATCATTTTCAGATGAGAAAAAATAAGGTCTGGGAGGCAGAATTATCTGTCCAAAACTACAATTCAAAGTGGTAAAGCTGGGATTTGAACTTCAGTAGTAGGGCTCTGAGGACAAGTACTTTCCCATTGTATTTTGTAATGAAATATACTGTAGTTAGTTACAATATTGGTAGAACAGTCAAGTCAATCTGTTGGCTGTTAATTGGTCAGAGAGGAAAGAAAGGAAAATTAAGGGCATTAGGTTTGTACACAAGGGACTGTTTGAGCAATTTTATACCCTGACCTAGATGTAAGGTTAGCAAAGGCACTCACTTTCCTTCACCTGTACAAGGACATAAGGCTATGACAAGAAAAAGTCATATAAGAGCAAGAATTCTTTAAGTCTTGTCTTAAGCCATTATCAACACGTTCTCAATTACTCAGTCATCATATGTTCGAAACACTATATTATTTTGCTTACTGATATTACCAGGCCCAAGTCTCCGGATTTCTGGCCATGAATGCCCTGAATGTTCACCAAAACTTTCCATCTAGTTTGCTATTATAAACTTCCAGTGTACCTTGCCAAAGTAAGAGTGTTTCATTAACTCTACTCAGAAGAAGGAACAAGCCTGGCAGTGGTGGTACACATCTTTAATTCCAATACTCAGGATGCAGAGGCAGGAGAATCTCTGAATTGGAGGCCAGCCTGTTCTACAGAGTGAATTTCTGGACAGCCAGGGCTATGTAGAGAAACCACGTCTCAACAATAAACAATAAACATAGCAGTAGTAGATATTATCCAATACATCTGTGAAGATACTGCCCATAATATCTTTAAACAAATATTTATTGGCTTCACACTATATGACAGTCACTATTCAGTATGCTAAGGATACTTAAATTTCTGCACTCACAAGCCTCTGCTAGTACAGACTTGCAAATTCCAGATGCTGTAGAATTGGCTCAGTGGTTAAGAGTACTGGCTGATCTTCCAAAGGACCCAAGTTCAATTCCCAGCACCCACACCTCAACTCGCAGCTGTCCGTAACTGCAGTTCCAGGGTATCTGACAACATCTCTCTCTCTCTCTCTCTCTCTCTCTCTCTCTCTCTCTCTCTCTCTCTCTCTCTCTCACACACACACACACACACACACACAGCAGGCAGAACACAGAGATACATAAAATATAAATAAGCCACCTTAAAAGAACTTACAAGACCTGTGTTCTATGAGTTAATATTGGATATCGGATATGGAGTGAACAAATCAGAAAGGTAACACAGAGGCGGAACTATGAGACGGATCTTAGCATACAGAACTAAAATCGCCAGCACATCTACATCACTGTGAACAAGGTTGCTTTGAAATTGGTGAGGAGGGACGGACCTTGTTTCCTGTAGAATTCAGATTCTAAATGTAACGGGACTCAAAGATTTTACCAAGGAAGTACTTCTTGTTCAGGTTTGCTATTTAAATCTGCCCTGTAAAATGGTTTTCTAACTAGAGAAGGATTTTAGGGGAGTCAATGTAGAAAAGCGGGTGATCTTTGAGGAGAGATGTCTACTTGAGAGCCGGCAGTAGGCTGGAGCCTGAGCAGCTGTAGAAACCCGGAGAAGTGGTCAAATAGACACATTTTAAAGATACAGACAAAAGGATTTCTGAAGGACTGAAAGTGGCCCGAGATGTTTTTGTTCTGAAACCAGGTGTTGTCATTAACAGAACCAGGAAATAGAAACAAATGTAACTTCTTCTGCATCACTGTGGGCTTCTGTCAAAGCTGGTGAGATTGGTCCTCTACGCTTTTCTGACTTTTGGGTTGCCTGATCCAGGAGTCGGGGTGATGGCATTGGAAGGCTTTTTGTGGTTGATTAAAGGTATCACACAGATTTCTGGGAATGACTACTGTCTCTTTTTCTAGGCTGGTCAGAAAGCTGGAGGCTAATGCGGATGAAAGGTGAAGACTTTATCTCCCTCTCCACCAGGCACAACTGGAGAAGCCCCAAGGCCAGGATTGCTTTTAAGCCCCTTAAGTCTAGAAAAGTGCACGGGAGTGGGCGGTGCCACGAAGGGCGTTACAGGAACTTTCTTGGAGTTCTGGCTCACTAAGGAAGAGCTTTCACCAGACACGAAGTTAAGAGACCCGGGTGTGGTGTGGTAAGGTCGGGCCTGGCTTGTCCGGAAAGAGTATGGGTGGGGTACAGTGGGCCAGCTTCTGGCCAGAGGTAGGGAAGGGAGGCCTCCACAAGGAGGTAACCCCAGCTTCAGAAACCCAACAAAAATGTCCGGGGCATTGTTAAAAAGGCCCCAGGATTCTGTCCGCCCATCAAAGAGGGAGGAAAAGCTAAGTTGTGTGATGCAGCTTTAAAGGGGCTGGTGATTGACAGAATGTGTAGCAGTGGATGGGGTGGAGCCGCTGGGTGGGGTCTGGGACAGGCAGCTGGGAGAAACCAAAAGGGAAAAAAAGAAAACCATTGCCCCTGAAATCCTTAACGCCGAGCGAGGGACGCTCTTGCGAATGAGGGGAAAGGAGGGTTTTAGATCTTACCACCACTCCCACCACTGGCTAACTCCCTCATACCCTTCTGTCTCGCCTTAATAGCAGTAATATCCAGTGTACCGGCATCTCCCTAAGTCTCCTAGGGCTCGGTTCGTGGCAAGAGGGAGCGAGGACCCCGTGCGCGCGCTGCCCCTGGCAGGGGCTGCAAGGAGAGGATGACTTCAGAGGCTCGGAACCCCAAAGTAAGTCCCTTTCATTTTGCCCGGCCAGCACCTCGTCTCCGGCTGCCCTCCCGGGGTCTCGGAGGGGGCGGGGACATGGCCGCAGTTCTGCTGGTAGCTCACTCCAGGAGGAAAGAAGGGTGGGGCAGGGTGGAGTAGGGTGGAGGAGAGGGGTGGAGGGTGGTGCTCTGGTGCCCAGAGTGGCCACGCGGCCAGCTGCTGCGCACCGAAGCGTGTTGTGTGTTTACAGCCTCTATTTCCACTCCTGGTGTTAAGGCTTCCCTACCATCCTTCTGGCATTCTTTCTTTTTGTCACACTCCAGCATCCCTATCAGGTTGCTGAAACCTCTAGCTTTGAGCTGGGAGGGCTCCATCTTGCCTGGCTTCTTAAAGGGACAGTGCACAATTTTACCTAGGGGACATCTATACTTGGAATTTAGTTTAAAGAATATCAGTGTCTCACCTTGTTATAACACTACCTGTTTATTGGGAGGAATTTATGTGCAGAGGACAGCTCCTCCCTCTCCTAGGTTACCCTTCAAACTTGGTTCTAACATCCAGTAGATTTTTTTTGAAGGTACAACGTGGGCATTCATGCCAATATGCACATTAGTTACCCAGAGCCAGTTGGCTCTGTAGTTTTAGCTGAAGGGTAGCATTTCCATTCAGATGCAACATGACTGTGTAGATGACTTTGAGCAAATCATTCAGTTCTACAGATATTAATTTGATTCCAACTTCGTTGCCTGTGGCAGATCATGCAGCTGGACACTGTGTGTAAAGTCTCAAGGTCCTGCAAAATGTTGCTATTGATTCCTTTCTTAGCTAATTGGTGGCCAAGACCTCCCGGGATAGGGAGAGGATTGTTGAATTTGATTGCAACATTTGCCAACCATCTCTAATATATACTCTCCTAGTTCGTGTGTATTTTCTTTCAGTCAGTGCCGAGAATCCATATACTCAAATCAAAGGAACTGGGAGCTCGGGTTGGAAAGCACAGAGCAAGTCAAAATGGCTTGAAAAGTGGGTGTGGCGGTATGTGTAGGTCATAAGAGGCAGAGGCAGGTGGATCTCTGAGATCAATGCCATTCTGGTCTGTGTTCCAGACACAGCCAGAGCTAGAGCATGAGATGGTGTCCTGAAAAGAAAAAGCCTTTGGAAGAGAAGAGGACAGGATGCTTCAGTAGGAAAGCTGAGGCATCCTGGATGCTCTGATTTTCGTGTTGGCGTCTTACCTGGTACATTGTATGGGGAAGGAGGGCTTCATTAGCTCCTTCCCATTAGATAAAGAAAGAGTTGGTATAGTAAGAAATGGCTTCTATGGACCAGGGACATCTTTTACATGCTTCTCTTTTGTTTCTGCTTGGAGGGAGCTTTAGTCCACAGACCAAAGAGGTGAAATGGTTGTCGAGGATTGAGGGTTATTCCACTAGGAAGTACTCTGGGAGGGGGGGAGGTAATGGAATGACCCAGTTCCCATCAGTCTGCAGTTAGCTGTCTCTAGTATTAAACAGAAAGTCCAGAGTCACTTTCTAATATGCTGGGTTTCACTGCATCTCCAGTACCAGCTCTCATCCAGGGATGGTGTCTGTTGTAGGTTCCTTGACAACGTTTTAAAGCAAAGTAGAGCCTCTTGTCAGTCGATCATCTAAACTTGAAAACAGTCTTATTCCAAACAGCCCACGTTATTATATTTGGGAAGGAATTGGGATAATAAAAAAAAAAAAAAAGACTCAACAGTTTTTCCTATGGCCTCCTGAAAACAAAGGAAAGCAGACATTCAACAGAAACACTCCTAGTTGATTTGAACTGTTTGGGAGTGTAGTGTTGTTTTTGAGTCAAAAGCCACTTGTGCATGCCATACCCCCCTTGAATGAGGGTGGGGAAGGAACTATGTGTTGATTCCACAGCCAGTGTTCTGCCTTTGGTATTCCCTGTCACTTGTTAGGGGCTGCTATGTTTCTCTTTTAACATTTGCTTGTCTCTTGGTATTTGTGGCTAGCTCGATTATCTTTGTGGGCATTTCCAGTTGCACAGATGGGAACTAGGAAACTCTTACCTGTCACACTGTGGCTGAAATGTGTTTATTGCCTTTAAAGGGCAAGAAAAGCTTTAGGAATCTAAGAAGTACTCAAGGAAAGAGTAGAATTTTTCTCCAAGGGCTTTAATCGGCTTTCCCACAGCACTTTGAGTTATTTGGTGTCATTCTGCTTCCTAGAATTTTCATTTAGGACAAGGAAAAGTGGTTTCCAGAGGGATAATTGCAGAAACTAAACAAAAACCTTTCAGGGACCCCTGTCTCTCATCCTGCCTTTCTTCTTCCCTCCCTCTTTCCCTTCTTCCTTTTCTCTCCCTCCATATCCCTTTGCCCCTGCCTCTGCTTCTCTCTGCCGTCTATTTCTGTAATTCTATAGCACTGGTTCCAACCCTCAAATTGCCTCTTGGAATGCCTAGACTTTCCTATACTAGATTTGGACTGCTTTTGTTAAATCCTATTCTGGTTCTTACTAAGTCCTCAAGAGTAGGAAGCTGCAAACGAGAAAACTGCAGCACAAAATTATATTGTGCCATGCTAGTTATTTACTAATTAAGAAAATACACGCTAAGACTCTTTTCTGTACTGTCAAACCATCTTGGAGATAGTGAGAGGTGCTCTTGAAGGGGATAGACAGCAAAGATAGGTGTTTAATGAAGATCTAAATTAGTAGGAAGACAGTGTGACATGTTAGAAAGAGCTAATTAATATACGATATTTAAGGAAAGCCTCTTTGATATGATAAAGAATGTATCTCATGAAATAAGGGAGATAGCCACAGGATATTTGAGAAGGCCATTCTGCTTGGTGTATTCCAGGAATAGCAGGAGGCACATTATTGCCAGCCAGGAAAGCAAATATCTGGTATCCCAGTATTTTGGAAGCTGAAGAACAGCAATTTCAAGGCTAGCTTGGGGGTACATAGTAAGGCTGTCTAAGAAAGCAAGGGAGGGAAGGAGACCTATGATGTCAGGGAGATCGAGCAAATGAAATATTTTGGCTTTTTTTTTTTCTGAAGGGGTTAGGATGCATTTTTCCTGTTCTTTACTATTGTAATTTCCTTTGTTCATAATTGGAATCGAGTTCCATCACTTCTCCTGCCCTCTTCTAGGGAAGTTTTTCTTCGATTCTGCCTTTCCCAGGTACTCTTTGTTTTAACTACTCCCACAAAGAGATTGTCTTTTTCTCAGATTATTCCTGTTACGCACAGTATGTACGCTTTTTGTTCCTTGTATGTAAAGGATGCATTTTTTAAAAATGAAAACTGTCACCAATCATTTCAAATTCTACTTCATGAAAGACAAAGTTGAGGTAGATTGCCATGGGCTTTGACTGCCATTCTCCTTATAGAAAATCTTAGGAAAGCTCTTGCCGAGTCGTTCATGCCAAGTAAAACATAATTTTATAGTGGCTGTTATAAACATAATTATCTGAAGATGCTTTCAAACACATGTGAAAATACTTAAACACAAACGGCTTCAGTGAATTTTAACAAAAAAATAGCACCATAAATTTATTAGCACTAGGAAAATTCTTAGCTGTAATTACAGAAGTGTCACAGATTTTATAGTGCTATTTATCATAAAAATATGAAGTATTTACTTGGAAATCTTTTTAAACGTTCAGTACTGCCAGCACATTATTTCTTTTAACTTAGTTGCTCAATTTGCTTTTCCTCAAGTCATCCAAGTAGAAGCTTCAAATTTAGCTCTATTCCTAGCCCGGGGAAGTCAGGAAGAGAAGAATGAGATGGGGGTTAAAAGCAAGAAAAAAGAACTAGTGTCCAGAGAGGAAAATGTAACAAGAGTTGTAGCATCTCCATTTTATAATTTGAAAGTTCCACATCTTTTAGGCCTTGAAAACCCCCCTTTTCATTGCAGATCTTCATTAGGGGGAAGGTAGGTGTGTATGTTGGATGACTGTATGTTCAATGTATGCACAAAGGGGTGCATCTTCCCTAAATAATTCTCAATCGGCCATATAGTAGACTCACTTGAGGAATATATTAAGAAAATTCTGATATCTTTGCCTGTCCACACAGATTCGGATTAGGTTACTTTAGGAGTAACCTGACAGAAAGGATTTTTAAAAATAGTCTTCAGGTGATTCTAATATGGAAGCAAGGCTGCCCAGCACTGTCTTAGATCTGAGGTTCCTAGACTATGGTAGCCAGACCAGAAGCAATCTCATCACCTGAAAACCTTTTAAGAGTGACAAATTTCAGCCAGGTGTAGTGGCACAAGCCTCAAATCCAGAACTTGGGAGAGGCAGGCAGATCTCTGTGAGTTTGAGGCCAGCCTGGTCTACAGAATGATTTCCAGGACTAAGGCTACACAGAGAAACCCTGTCACATAAAACCACTGGTCTTTCTGGACTGGTTCAGAAACTCTTTGAGGTAGGGCCCAACAAAACAGATTTGAACAAGCCCTTCGAGTTTCTCATTGCTTTAGAATTTAGAGGTTCGCTCTAGGTCCCACACATCTGAGGAAATAATGTACTACTTTGAGTAGGAGAAGCTCCCTGTGCTTTTGTGTGGAAGGTAGGAGAAGTGTGCCTGTTAGCATCCTATGTCAGGGGCTCATTCCCCTGCCATCCCCCAGTGTTTGGATTCCACACATCATCTGGCTGCCCTTCTTTTAGCTTAAACATTCTTTATTTCTTGTGCATTAGTTTATTTAATCATCATAATAACTTCATAAGATAGACACTATTATCATCTCTAGTTCACAGATGAGACACAGGAAAGTAAAATACTAAAGATCACGTAGCTAGTTAGTGGAACATATCCTTTCTCTTTCGAATCCTATGGGATTGTATGCTATCACCTGATGGCCTCCTGTTCTGTCTTCACCTCTTCTTTTGTTCTCCAGCTCATCCAACCATGTCTCCATGGTTTACTACCATGGACCAGATTCTCTAGTAAGCACTTTTGATGTACCAATACACACTGTGATCACAACAGTCCCTGGAAGCAGGTGCCATTATTTTTCCCCATTTTATAATTGGAGTACAGAAAAACCAAGCAACTTGCCCAAGCTTCCAGAGGTTACAGATGGCAGACAGACATCTGGTACACAGTATGCAAAGTCTGTACACTGTTGTCTCACACTGCTTTATTTTTTTGTGGTAGTTTGAATGAGAACTGTCTGTGTCCCAGGGGCTTAGGTATTTGGATACCTGGCCCCCAGTTGGTAGGACTGTTGAGAAGTCATGGATCCTTTGGGAGGTGGTACCTTTTTAGAGGAAGCATATCACTGGGAGAAGGCACTGAGTGTTTACAGTCTCACTCTACTTTCTGTTCTCCTGCTTAGTGTTATGGTTTGAGATGTGAAATTGAGCTCACTACCCTGACCACCATGACTGCCACTTGCTGCCATATCTCCCTACCATGATGGACTCTTACCTTTCTGAAACCATAACCCCAAATAAACCCATTCTTATATAGGTTGCTTTGCTCATGGTGTTTTGTCATAGCAACACGAAAGTAACTGATACGCCTTTCTAGCATATACTGTCTTCTCCAGTCTTAAGCAGTCTTTCTTTGTTAACATACAGATTAATCCCCCCCCCTTTTTTTAACTTTCCATCGAAATTCTTACTGAAACTGCTCTTACCAGTTACTGCGGGCTCTATCCTGCCTAGTGCTCTAGTTTAGGTCTTTAACCTAATTAACTGTTACAGTCAGGGTTGTAGGCTAGCCTTTCTTGAGAGCCTGCTGTCCTTTGACTTTCATGTCAGTATTATTTCTTGGACTGCCACTTGCCTCATTGTTCTTTGCATTCTCTTCTCTTGCTGCTCTATAATCCTTGTTTCTACTGCCACTTGTATGATGGTGTCTGTCTGTCTGCATGGCAACTCTCCATTTTCAAATGGAATGTTTCTTCTGAGCCTAGACCTTCCATCTGTTAACCAGAGGGGCATTTCAGCATCTTACAAGTGGTGTGTCTAACACCTTTTCTATATTATCAAACCTTCCATTTCCATTTTGTCTTCTGATCAACAATGACCTACAGCATCCATTACTACTCTCTTTTCCTTTACCCTCCAAATCATATTTATTCTTTATCATATAGAATGTAGTTTATTAAAATAGGTCCATTGCTGTTGTTTGGTCTGTCTGAAATATCAGTGTTCTCTGTTAAGGGTTGACTATACTCCAGCACATGTTGGAGCTGTAACTTCCCAGTACCTTAGAATATGAGTGTATTTGGAAATGGTTTTGTTTACATAGGTGATAGAGTTATAATGAGGTTGACAGAATAGAGCCAAATTTAATGACACGAAACATTATAAGATGAGAAATTTGGACACAAAACTTACCCAGTGGTGTTAAGTGAAAAGACAGTAAAAGTGAGAAGCCTACACCCAATCCTGATAATGGTAGTGCTTTTTAATGGTAGTCCTGATAAATTAGTATAGTTTCACTCTGTTCTACAGTTTCTGCGATTTTTAAACCTTTCCTGTTCAATGTTCAGAATCTTTCAGAGATGCCCTATCATGGGATTAACTTCATGCCTATTAATAGGATACTTCTGTCTGCAACCTGTTATATATATATAGCGTGTGGTTTTTCTTTTTTATTGTTTATTTTATTAATTTACATTTCAAATGTTATCTCCCTTCTCAGTTTCCCATCCACATGTCCCTTATCCCTTTCTCCCCACTGCCTCTATGAGGGTGCTCCCCCACCTGCCCACCCACTCCTGTCTCAGTAGCCTAGCATTCTCCTATCCTGGGTCATCAAGCCTCCATAGGACCAAGGGCCTTCCCCCCAGTGATAAGACCATCCTCTGCTACATATCTACCTGGAGCTATGGATACTCCCTGTGTATGCACTGGTGGTTTAGTCCCTGTGCACATTTGGGGGAAACTGGTCTGGTTGGTTTATATTGTTGTTTTTCCTATGAGTTGCAAACCCCTTCAGCTCCTATAGTTTTTGCCCTAACTTCCCCATCGGGGTCCCCACACTCCTTCCAGTGGTTGGCTTTGTATATCCACATCTGTATTTGTCAGGCTCTGGCAGAGCCTCTCAGGGGACAGCTATATCAGGCTACTGTCAGCAACCACTTCTTGGCATCAGCAATAGTGTCTGGGTTTGTTGTCAGCAGATGAGATGGATCTCTGGGTGGGGCATTCTCTGGATGGCCTTTCCTTCAGTCTCTGCTTCAGTCTTTGTCCCTGCATTTCCTTTTGACAGAAGGAATTCTGGGTTAATATTTTTGAGGTGGGTGGGTGGTCCCATCTCTCAACTAGGGGCTGTGCCTATCCACTGGATATGGTCTCTACAGGTTCTGTCTCCCCTTTGTTGGGTATTTTGGCTAAAGTCCTTCCTGTTGGGTCCTGGGAACCTCTTGGGTCCCTGGCATCTGGGATTTTTTAGTAGCTACCCCTAGCTCCCCCTCCTCCACTGCTACATACCTACTTTTAAATTCCTGACCTTCTGTACTTCTCCCCATCTCCTCCAATGTCTGAACTGGCCTCCCTTTTACCCTTGCCCTCTTCTCTCCCTGACAGAGCCCTCTCTCCATAGCATGTGAGTTTTTTCCTTATTACAAGTATCCTGTTAAACTTATTAATATTGCTCAGATATGCCATGTTTTTTCAAAAATTTCATCCCCTTTTCTTTGATAGTCCCTTTATCTTGAATATCTTTTATGGAATAGGAGAGTACCTCCGAACATAGTCCTGTGTTCCTAGTAGGGTTTGCCAATGTAATAAGCTAGTTCAAGCCAAATCAAGAGTATAAAGGCAGGCTTATTGAGAGGCCACCCTCAGGTCAGTTCACTGATATCAAGGGCAGAAGTCAATGGAGTTGCATGCTAAAGCAGGGGTTTTTATAGGTCTTGGGCATAGGGTGATGATATGTAATCTAGGAGCTGGGATTGTACCCATGTATGTTAAAAAAGCTGAGCCCCTGGGCTGGTACTGGCATGTGGGTTGCTGGAAACATGGAGATGAGTAGAGATGTGGTCTTAGCTGGAGTCCTCCATGCAAGTGGGCAGGGTTAGGGGAGGAAGAACAAACTGGGTTTCTTTATTTTATGCAGGGGTTCCAACCAAATAGTTTCCATTCTTAGCACTGGAAACATTTAAAAAGTCCCCTCTTCCATAACCTTTTGTACTTCATCCCACCCTTCACCTCAGCATTCCCTTTTTTTGGCGAACTCTTTGCTATATCAGGATACCCAATTCCCATTCTGTGAAGCCACTCAGTATGTTGATGTACACAATAGGACTTGGATAGTCAGGGTGAAGGGAAAGGGGTGTTCCAATCAGGAACAGCAAAGCCAAATAAACAAGGCTGAAGCAAGCGTAACTGTAATGTAGGTTGGAGGAGGCTAGAGTAGAATTAAAGAAGGAGCGAGCTTAAGAAATTTCTTCCAGTGGTGAGGCAAAAGCAGCTGCCTGAGAAGAAGACCACTTTGTTGTTGTTGTTGTTGTTGTTTTGTTGTTTTTTTCCCCCTATAGTTTCTCAGGAAAATAGCTGAGCTTCAAAGAGTGATGTTAATGCTGAATTGAGCCTAATCCTGACACTTAAGTCGCCTATATTTTATCACATAGAAATCTGGACTACTTCTTTGTAAAACTTAAATCTATTTATTTTAATTTAAATTATATATGAAGACATAAAATATACATATTTAGGGGTATCAGGTTATCCTAAATACATATATTATTTACCATTCAAAAGAAGACGAATATATTTTCCCCTCAAATAGTTACCACTTTATGGTGAATCTATTCAAAATCCCTTTCTACTAGACTTTAGAAATAGCCAGTACATTACTATTGTTTACAGTCACTCTAATGTGTAATAATATACCCAAAGTACTTGTTTTTACTTGATTAAAACTTTGTAATCACTAATAAGCTATGTCGCATCCTTTCTTCCTTCTTATCTACCCTGGCGTTGGGAACCAGCATCGAATACTCAATTCAAATAGCATTAACCCTTTTAGATTTTCATACGAGTGCGATCATGCAGTAGCACTTGGTTTAGTTCATTCAATGCAACATCCTTTAGACTCCTCTCAGCTTTTGTTTGTTTTTGAGACAGGGTCTTACTGTGTGGCTCTTACTGTCCAGGAACTCACTCTGTAGACCAGACTGGCCTCCGACTCACAGAGATCTACCTGCCTCTGCCTCCCCAAGTGCTGGAACTAACGGCACACGCCACTATGCCCAGGTTCATTATTAATATAGTTGTAAATTTTAATTATTATTATTTTTTGCTACTGTGTGGCCTTGGTTGGCCTGGAGCTCACTAAGTACTTCAGCCTGGCCTCAGAGACGTAGTGACCCACCAGCTTCAGCCTCATGAGTGCTGGGAGGAAAGGTGTGTGCCACCATGCCTCTCAGTGCTGTTGAGTTTTTTAGGCTCTACATGTTAACTATTCATTAAATACAGTGCTTACAAATATCTTTCCATTTCTCTAGTTTGCCTTCCATTGTTTACTTTGCTGTGCAGACACTTTTTAGTTTGATGCCAAATCATATTCTTTTTTTTTCCCCCTTTCCCTTCCCATGTTTTTGGGTACCTCTTAAATAAAATTTCTTTGGGCTTTTACATTTAACTATTTCATCGGTTTTGACTTGGTCTCTAGCTGCACATATATTCCGGTTTTCTAGCGTCATTTATAGAAAGGCTGCCATTTCTTCAACTTATCCTTTTAGAATGTCTGCCAGAAGTCTATTGTCTGTAACTCTCTGGGCTTACTTGTATGCTCTCTTAGTGTGTTCCATTAGTCTCTATGTCTATTTTTAGACCATTTTTAACAATTGGAATGTTTGTGCTTTTATTCAGATTTCTAGAGCTTTATAGTATATTTTGAAGCCAGGTAGTATTATACCTGTTTTTTTTTCCTATAAGATAGTTTTGCGTATTTAGGAATATCTTTTGTTTATATACAAACTTTGGGATTTTTTTCTATCCATGAAAAGAATGTTATTGGCATCTTAACAGGATTTGCATTGAAGGTGTGTCTTGCTTTCACCAGTGTGCTTGTTTTAATGTTGTTTATACATTTGATTGTGGTATCTTTACACTTTTTGAATTTTCACACATTCCTTTGCTAATTTTCATAGTTAGTCTCCACCTCTTTGGTTAACCTTTTTCAAGGTATTTGAAAATGAGAGGAGAGTGTGGAAAACTGGATCTTTTAATAGCATGAAGATTCTCTCACTCTGTGTGTGCATGTGTGTGCGAGTGTGCACATGCGTGTGTGTGTGTGTGTGTGTGTGTGTGTGTGTGTGTGTGTGCAGGTGTGCATGTGCTCATGTGCATTCGAAAGCACACTCGTATGATTGAAGATAACAGATTAAAACTGGGTCAGAGTTTAATTTCGGTGTATCTTTGGTTTAATTAAATCTACTCGTATAGGGACTGAAGAGATAGATAAGTAGTTAAGAGCATTGGCTGCTCTTCCAGAGGGCCTAGGTTCAGTTTCCAGGATATGCATGACTTCTCACAACTGTCTGTAACTCCAGTTCCAGGGAATCTGGCACCCTCACACAGACATACTTGCAGGCAAAACAGCAGTGAACATGAAGTAGTAATAAATTTAAAAAATCTATCATATAGGTTAACCATTTCTATGTATAATAAAGATAATTTAGTCCTTTGTCTCATTCACTCATTCATTCCTTCATTCATTCAGTATATACCAGAACACTGTGTAGTCAATTCCTTGCTATCTATAACTTGGGAACACAAAACTGTAAGACTCCAGTTTTCATCAGATCTCCTCAGCTGGGAAACAAGAATCCTTTATAATTTATTGATTATTTACTTTATGCTAGAGACCATGCTAAGCCCTTTGCATACTTTTCCATTCAACTTGCAATAAAGTTATGCCCATCGTTTAGATAAGATGGTGAAGGTTTGAGAGAAATCGGGCTCTTCTTTCAGCCTCTGACTGAATTGCCCTGCTTGATCTCTTACGAACTGTGGAAAACTGTTCTAATCTTCTGGCTCCTTCTCATTCTCTGGCTCATTCTGTCTTCACCTGTGTTTAGCTTGTCCTCTCTCTTCAACCTGTCTGTACAACTGTCCCTGTAAAATCACCTCCTTCTCCATTTCTCTTTGCTCTGCTCCCTTAAGTAGCTTCCCTTTACTCTCTTCTTTTGAGAGTTGGGCAGATCCTATTCTGTCAAAGTTTTCTTTGATTCACCAGTTTGTTTGCCCCTCAATTTCAAACATGGGTGCATCCTTCCACAAACTAACTATACCTTCATTGTTTGGTATTAAAGGTATATACAAATGGCTGAGCTATACCACAACTAGACATGTTTTTTTTTTCAGTAAATAAAATAATCTTGAAGTCCTCAGTATGTTCAAATATTCTGCAACAAGTCAAGATGGATTACTAACTTTGGATCACAATACTATTTTAATGAAATAATGTGAATAATTAGTATGATAGAAAACTTCTTGACAGGTGACAACTCAAAGACCTATGTACCTATATCAGTGTGCTCGTGTTTGTGGTTTTAAACTATGTTTGCTCAAAATTAGAATTCATTGTCAGTGTGTAAGAGACAGAGTTCACATTGGGTGGTGGTAGAGACAGAGGTAGGTAGATCTCCAATATCAGGGCCAGCCTTGTCTAGAGAGAGTTCCAGGACATTCAGAGATACACAGAGAAACCCTGTCTCAAACAATAAACAAGATAAAACAAACAAATCAAATAAGTGATAGAGGACTCATAAAAATATATCTTGCTGGTTGTGGTGGCACAAGCCGGTAGGATTTGCTGAAGGAGGCAGAGGCAGGAGGATCATGAGTTCGAGGCCAGCCTGTGCTACACAATTTTTAAAGGGGCTGGAGAGATGGCTCAGTGGTTAAGAGCGCCGACTGCTCTTCCAGAAGTCCTGAGTTTAGTTCCCAGCAACTACATGGTGGCTCATAACCATCTGTGATGAAAGACGGGTACAATATGCTCGTATACATAAAGTAAATAAATAAATCTTTAAAAAAAATATATATATATATATTGTCTGTATGATACCATGGCATTGGTAACCAGAACAGAATTGAAGTAAATAGCTTTTGGTTATAATGTGACTAGATCTTTTGTTGTTGTTTAAAGACAGGGTCTCACTATGTAGCTCTGGCTGTCCTGAGACTCATTACATAGACCAAGCTGGCCTGGAACTTATCAAGATTCCTGTGTTCTTGCCTCAAGTGCTGGTCACTAGATATCTTGAGAACGGACTGAATTTATGAGCTGGGAAGTTGTGGAGTGGTGGCATTCCATCTTTGCCTTTTGGCCCACTACAAGGCTGAATTGCTCCATTCTATTACTCCCACCTGTCACAATAAACTGAGACTTCTGAAGTCACATGCAATCACATGAGCCAAGATGAATCTGTCCCTCGAATACTGGTAGTGGCAGTACTAACATTTTAACTAACTCAACTGAAATATTAATTTAAACTAAGGAAAAATCAGATTTCATGAAAAGAAATGGAAAGTTGATAGGCATCCAAGGTTTCTAATGAATCTTAGAAGTCTCTCCCTTTTTGTATCCTTTAATGTCCTCTCTCATAGCATGTAGCCGGCTAGAGGCTAGAGATAGCTTCCTTATTGCTGAGTACCTGTTACAGTTGTTATGGTTCATTTACATACAAAGCCACTGGCTCTCAACATTCGGTTCCAAACTCCCAGGATTCTGTCCCACCTGGCTTTAATTAGCTAAGAATTGCTATATGTATCCTGAGGCCTCACACCTTTGCTAACCAATGAGGACTTTTCAGGGATAATTTTTCCAGTCTCTGTTATTCTGTTATCACAGCAGAAAGCAGATGAAAATAAGTCTGTAGTATATAACATTCAATGAATGAATGATGTATGCTTGTATTTACTACCCTTTCTCCTGTTCTTTCCTATTAAAACCTACTTGTTGATGAAACCACGAGTTTCTTCCCTTATCCTCCACTTAACCTTGCCTAAACTCTAATCTTAGAGCAAGTAACACCTCCCCTCTGCTCAGTCCTGCTTGTAATGCAAATGAGTACGGAGCACTTGGCTGGGGCCTGGGGAAGTGCTACTTTCTAAAGTCTGAGTGGTGCAGTAGCCCCTGAATAGATCACCCACTGTGTTGGAAAGGGCACTAATAAAGATAACACATCATCAACTGTCAAAGGTCAAGTGATGGCTATTTAAATGTGTTAATATGGCTTTCTCAAGGTCAGAGAGCTGGTTAGTGACAGAATCCAGACTTTAATTCAGACTATTTCTCATGCTGTCTTTTCTATTCTCTGCTTATAATCATTTCTGGAAACAGTTACTTGATTTTGAATTGCTTTTTGTTGCTCAACTTAGCCTATGAAGTACAGCAGAGAAGCCTTATGGTATCTTGGTTGAACACAATTTGTTTTGTTGAATTATTACTGTGTTTACGTTCAAGTTTCCCTGTAAATAGATTTAAGTCAAATTTTGAACATGGGGGATGATTGCTTTACTAAAGCTTTATATAACTTAGAAGCCAACTTATTACATTATTCATACAGTTTTTATTGGTCCAAAAGGAGA
Organism: Micromys minutus; assembly: GCF_963924665.1. Taxonomy (NCBI): domain Eukaryota; kingdom Metazoa; phylum Chordata; class Mammalia; order Rodentia; family Muridae; genus Micromys; species Micromys minutus. Next base: position 17,303,330 of record NC_137970.1, on the reverse strand, counting down.
AGCAAGGCTGAGTCAAATATTTAGAGATAACATTCATAGTTATTGATGAGGGAGAGGTAAAAACTGTTTAAAATGAGCTCTTATTTAAAGCCCACTGTATCTGAATGACATCCTCTTGTCCCGATGGGTAGAGGGGACAATGGACAATTTACTCACTTGTTAGCTGAAGTGGAAAATCCACAGACTTTTACAGATACGTCGTTCAAACTATTTCTTGCCTGGCCCTTCCACTCAGTATACCTACAAGTCGGTGAATTTACTTGAGATAATTTGATAGCCCCGCAATGTGACATTTGAGAACCTGCAAACTCCTCCAGTGTCACTGGAATCTACCACTTGAGTTTTTCTCTTTCAGCTGTGCTGCAATGCGTGTTTATGATGCCCAGTGAGTGGTACCTTTAATATCCTTCAAACTTTCTCTTGTTTTAAAAAGTACATTTCGGGCACTTGTGTTAAATTTGTCCTTTTTGACTCGGCCAGGGAATGTAAAATATAATATTCATGATTGGGTAGGTTTAACCTCGGGAATCTAATTTTGTATTTCAACCTCTGCTGGTCAGAAACAGTGCATTCATGGAGTAGAAAAAATATTCCAGCAAAACAACCTCTTGTTGAGTAGTCAAGGGTCAGAGTAGCACAAGCTTCTGAAAGCTCAGTATTGTGTCCCCCCCCCTCCACTGTGTAAATGTTATTTTGTTGATTCTACTTAATGCAAACCTATGAAATTCCATTTCCCCACGTTATGAAATAAGTTAATGTAGAAATAGTTATGTTAACTAAATCTCCCTGTATCTGGGTCCCACAAGCAGTACCTTAAGTGTTGTGTGATGCCATTTTTACTCACCCAAGTTAACAAAGTGACAGATTCAGATGGGATAGACCTCTTTTTTATAAGTATTCACTGGTCATCTCCTCATTTCCTTCTTACTGCCTTACAGTGAGTGAAAATTCGATCATAGACCTCCCGTACCATTAGAATTAAATGTCACAGAATATCTTGGTCCTGTCTGCCCTCAATGTCTATAGTATAAGAGAAATCCAGAAAACACTTGCTGACTGAAGTCATGAATAAACAAGTGTATGAATAAATTCAGTTTTGGGGAGTCATCTACATAGTTTGTAACATCTTGATAGGTTGTATATTGTTTTACATGTTTGTTGTCAGTGCTATATAAATTATTTATGTGCCTGTAGACTGATAAATATATGCATTCAGAATTTGTTATCCTGATACATACAGACTCACAAAGATATATCACATAAATAAATATACTTGGTTTCCTGCTATTGCAAAGTCATACCACAAATACTATCTTAAGCTCCATTCATCCTACCAAACTTGGCCTCCTAACTTTCTAATGAAATACACATTATTCAATGTCTCTTATACGTGGGCAGTCAGTCTGGTTCAAAATTTCTGTGTGTAAATGACCTGTTTCTGTGGTTACAGTACAGATAGAACCTGAGGAGAATATCGATGGCCACACAGTGGATGACTTAAAACAAATTTATTCTCATAATTCTGTAACGTAGAAATCTGGCATCAGCATGCTGACAAGGCCAGGGGCCCACACAGACTTCAAGGCCAAGATTCTTTCTGAGGTTTTCAGCTTCTTATACCCCTAAACATACCTTGGCTTATGACAGGATATCTGATGTCTCTGTGTCTTCGTGTGTGTGTGTGTGTGTGTGTGTGTGTGTGTGTTTCTCTCTGTCCACATGGCTTCTCCTTCTTGTAATGACATAATCATACTGAACCAAGGTCTGCTTTAATCACTTCATCTTGATTTTATCTGCAAAGCCATTATTTTCAAGGAAGGTCACACTGGCAAGGACTTGATGTCAACATATCAAGAACATATTTTGAGGGACACAGTTCAACCTGTTCTCTGGCTCTCTGGAATGCATGCCCTTCATATGAGAAAATACTCTGAACTTATCTTAGTCTTCTCAAAGGTTTTAACCCAGTCCAAGCATTAGTTCTAAGTCTAAAATATCAGCTAAATAAAATCAGTACAAAAGTCCTAAGTTTCATCTGTCATTCATTCATTTCAATAAGATGTGGTTGATTGAGAATACCTCCTCCTCCCCCCCCCCCCCCACCAAACCAGGGGCAAAATTCTTTTCCATTTGAAGACTTTTAAACCTAGAAGAAATACTCAGAAAGCCAGGATGGGGACAAAACAGGCATGGTCATTCCAAAATTCTTCAAACTAAAAGCATAAAAGGGGTCTTGGGGTCAAAGCTGGTCAAGGAACATTGTATTAGAGGTCAAAACCTGAGAATAATAATAATAATAATAATAATAATAATAATAATAATAATAATAATAATAATAATAATAATAATGTGTTTCTCTGTCTCCTTGGCTGGGTAGCTTTGCTTTTCCAGGCAATGGGACAGTGATTCTCCCTCTCCCTCTTCTGGAAATATGTTTGGCTCAGGCCTTTGTGGCCATGCCCCGTCCCTTCACTTCCCTCTTTCATTTCTGCTCTTCTCTGTTCTTTTAAATTAAGACCAAAAACGATTTTGCTGGCATGGAATTTTCATAAACCTGGTGAATATGTAATCTACAGGGTTAGAGCTCCAAGATAGCTTTTGGGAGAACATAGCTCAGCCCAAAACAATTGGATCTCTGTAAAGATAAATAATATCCATGTACAGTGTAAAGATGAGGTGGGGATCAGCAAATGCTTCTAGTCTGACTTCCCTTTTCTTTTTCATGCTAAGACATTTTACCTGGATATTGATCTTCACTCTTCTGCCTAACACATCTACTGTCAGTCCTGACAATCATAGTCTCCTTTGTTTCTTTGATTTTCCCCATCTGAAGACTGTCCAACTAGTATATACTTATTATATACCTTATATTATGCATATACTTATTTCTACTGAAGAGTGTGTAGCTATTGTGTATTTATTTGGCTTATTGTTTGCTTCTTACTATTGACTACCCCTCATAAAGGCTTTACCTTCTGTTTGTTAGTGTTCAGTGGGGTTTTCTCCAGAGCTTGAAATGATACATAGCCTACTGTGAACATTCGGTATTTGTTCATGCAGTGAGTACAAAGAAAGAAAGAAGGTCTTTCTGGAGTATTAATGGGATGGTAGGTATTTTTTATCACACATCTTTATATTTATTCATCTTTATTTTGTGTGTGAGTGGTTGCTTGCATGCACATATACATATCACGTGCATGCCTCAACGTCAGAATAGGATGTAGTAGATCCCTTGAAACTAGAGTTATAGAGGGTTGTGAGCTGCCATTTGGGTGCTAGGAACTGAACCCTAGTCATCTGGAAGAACATCAAGGGCTCTTAATCACTGAGTCATACTGGAGGGTTTTATAACAGCAGATAAACAGGGGAGGATCAAGTGAAAGCATGTGTAAAAACCAGCTCCTTCTGTTTCGATAGTGGGACCGAGTGGCATCAGCCTCTCCTATTATGTCAGTGTGGGTGGTTCCATTCATTTCATGGTTGTATTGTAGCATTTCTAATTAAGAAACCGTGTGCCTTTTCCTCAGTGAGCTAAGAACTTGGTGCAGAAAGAGGGTGGCATTTCACTGGTTTTGGAAAGATACATGGATATTGGCCAGGGAAAACAGTGAAGGGATGATAAATGTGAGGGTGTGGGTGTAAACCAAGAAAAGTACTGGCGTACCGTAGCATCACTATAAATACCCCCCACAGTGTACCACACTATCTTAATCAACAGCAACAGCAGCAGCAGCAATTGCACCATCTGTTGCATTTACTACATGCCAGGCACTGTGCCAGGCAGTAGGGTAAGAATGAATATGGCTTAATATGTCCCGTGAAGATATTTATGGTCCACTTGGGTGGGTGAGGCCCATAAGGAAATAGTTACAGCAGGCAGAGCTGACTGCCCCACTTGAAGGGAACAGACAGATGATGCTTCAAGAATCCAGGTTTAAGATGAATGATCTGGGGGACAATGGCTAGAAAAATACCTCAGTGACATTTAAAGGCTTAAGTTGAGCTTTGAGGATGAAATTTTTGTCAAGGAAGCATGCCAGAGAAGGACAATTTATTTATTTATGTATTTTTGTATTAATTAATTAATTAATTCATTCATTGTGAGGACAAGGACTGTTCTGATGTTTACCTGCCTGACTCTAATTTCTAAGAGGTCTAGATCCATGCCTGCCTGTTTTAATACTGTATTCTTGGTGCTGAATGCATAGCTGACCATCTAAGAAAGAGGTGCTAGTAGCTGTGGTGGCGGCGTGACACCTCTGAATTGAGGAATTTAGATGGAACACACAGTCTGAATAAGTGAGCAGTTAGAAATTAGGGTTGATTGTAGGAAATATTTCGCATAGAATTCTCCTACAGATAATTCCCTTAAGGGCGCTCCTTTTACAGGTCCCGTTGAGTCTGAGGAAACAGGATCAGAGAGGGCATCCAGGAGCTCTGTGAAGACTGCCTTTGTGAATGCATAGATAGCGTCTGCTGTCCGCCTATGCTTCCCAGCCTTCTGTTTACCAAGATGCTCACTTGCCATTTGCTCTTTTACATGCTCAGTCACAGATTTTCTACAGATTGATCACTTCCTGTATATACAGGGGATTAAAAACTGGGATCAGGCCTGGGCTTTATAGCTAAAGTATCCTGTACCCCACCCTTTAAAGGTACCCTCTTTTGCTGGGCAGTGCTGGTGCATGCCTTTAATCCCAGCACTCAGAAGACAGGCAGACAGATCTCTGTGGACCCAAGGCCAGAGAGAATTCTAGGACAGACAGTGCTTCACAGAGTAACCCTGTTCCCGCCACAGAAACAAATAAAAACAACCAAAATACCCCTTTTTACTATTAATACAGCCAAGGTGTCTACCCCAAATTGGACTTGAACAAAAAGAACATTTCCAGGCTACAGGTTTCTCTTCCTCCTCCTTTTAAAAACTATATCACATCATCCTGTTATAGTGTTATTTAACATATAAGTTGTATTGCTATACCATAAAATACAGTTTGAAAAAAAGAACATTTCAGTAACTTCAATCTTCTATGCTTTAGAATTAAGAGTCTGTTTGATCTCCTTTTTATGACTTTGATGCCTTACTTAAACCTCCCCAAACTGGGTCAGATCTTTGCCTATACAAATGAACAAGTGTTAAAAAATATGAATATGAATTCTAGGGAGAATGAAAGCTGATGTACCGAGGAGTTATAGGTTTAAGAAGTTCCACTGTGGATAGTAATTATAAGCTAATGTACTGAGCAGACACTACCACAGATTTGTATGATCATGTAGATTATAGGCTATGGGCTAATACCCCGTGAATATAGAAGTGATGTATGATGCTATTAGCTAAACTACAAATTCCATTTGGCTTTTCCCATGTTGTCAGCTAATGTCCTGCTTTCTGTCCAATCCAGAAATAAACACCGAATTTAGTTTTTTATTTTGTCACTTAATTTGGGATTATCTGATCTTATCTCTTGATCACATTGAGTTTGTGGATTATGGGGCAGAACCACACAGAACTGATAGGCCCTTATCTTCTTGTCATTTCAGAGACCATGTGATATACACATGATGTTATTGGAGATGTGACCCTAGATCACTTGGTTAAGGTTGTGTGCTAGGTTTCTACATTTTTCTCTTTTCCATTAGAGTAAATCCAGCCCACTACTCTAAATCTGGTCCACAGGGTAGCTGCAATATCAGCTGGGAGCTTGCTGAAAATATATAATCTCAAGCCCACCACAGACCTACAAAACAAGGATCAGAAAGTTGACAAACTCCCAAATGTTCTTTCTATATATTAAGATTTGGGCCTTATCCAGAGGAATACTCACACATGTGTACAAGGAGACCTGATAAAGTCTTCCCAGCTTCAGTGTAACAGGATAAGAAAATATAAACCACCTAAATATCAGGAGAAAATATAATTCTAATATTTTGACAGCATGTGCACAATACCAAACAATGAACCGTAGTCATGTGGATAAATTGGCATACATATGTGTACTCAAGTGTACATACATTCACACACACACACACACTCTCTCTCTCTCTCTTTCTCTCTCTCTCTCTCTCTCTCTCTCTCTCTCTCTCTCACACACACACACACACACACACACACACACACACAGGCGCACATGCACACAGGAAAAGTTACTGCCAAATTAGCTGACCCAAAGTATATGTACAGTGTTTTATTTTTAAGAAAAGGAACTGAATGGAGTAGACATAGCACATAATAGTTATAATTTCTCAAATTTCTATACAGTTTCATGGATTTTCAATACTTTAATTTCTATACATTTTCAAGTGACTTACATATGAATGAATGCAAAATAGGTGGGTATACAAGGAGTAGATGTGTATATAAAAAAGAAAGATGATGTCCTGGGTATTAGCACCAATGTTAGTAAAAGAGAGTGCTATGGGGGGGGGATATGGTACATGGAGGTTCTGTGAGGCATGGGGGCAAGGGGGATGCCTCTGGGGAACTCATGTTGGGAATCTGAGGGACCAGCCATATGACGAAGGTATAGTACAGAATAGAGTTTATTTATGGCATAGGGGGAGTTAAGAGGGTATTAGAGGCAGAGAGAGAGAGAGAGAGAGAGAGAGAGAGAGAGAGAGAGAGAGAGAGAGAGGAATAGAGAAGTAGACGAGTAGAGGCCAGCCATGAGCACATGGTGGGGGGGAGGGGCAAGGGGGGAGAGCAAGAACAGGAAAGCAAAGAGCAGGAACACAAGAGAGCAAGAGAGAGAGGAGGGAACTAGCAGCCCCTTTTATAGTGCCAGGTAACTGGGGCAGAACATACCTGGCTATTGCCAGGTAACTTGGAGTGGGGTTTACCGAATCCCAACTGGAGTAACCAGACAAAAGTGTCCTTACTTTCAAAGAGCTTTCATTCTAGCCACGAGAGGCTTGCATGAATCCATCTTTCTTTTTTCCTTTTTGCCTTACGATTAATATTATAAATGTTCTTGCATCATCCCCTCAAAGTCCATAAAAAGTATCTTGAAAGCAGTGGGGAATTTACAGATCTGTTATGGTGAACAAGATATCTAAAATCTTATTTATGTCTCTTAGGTTCTTAATACTTGCTGAGCTCAATTAGGTCAGAATGGTTATTTACAGTAGAGTTATAACAATGGAGCAACAGTTGGTATCATACAGCACGCTACTATTGATTGACCCTTCATCCCACTTCTTTATACGTGTTTTAAAAATTGGTTGATTGATTTAGTGTGTGTTTGTCAGAGTACAACTTGTGGAAGTTGGTTCCTTCTACCCATCATACAGATTCGAGAATTTGAATACAGGTTGGCAGGGTTGACAGCAAGCTCTCAAGGAAAGAAAGAAAATTGTAACTACATTTTTTGTTTTATTTCCTGACTGTAATGGAGGCTTTAAGAAGTTCCAAGTCTTTTGGGTATATGCTTAGGAGTAGTATAGCTGGGTCCTATGTCCAATTTTCTGAGGAATCGCCAGACTGATTTCCAGATTGGTTGTATCAGTTTACAACCCCACCAACAGTGGAGAAGTGTTCCTCTTTCTCCACATCCTCCCCAGCATCTGCTGTCATCTGAGTTTTTGATCTTAGCCATTCTGACTGGTGTGAGGTAAAATCTCAGGGTTGTTTTGATTTGCATTTCCCTGATGACTAGGGATGTTGAGCATTTTTTAGGTGCTTCTCGGCCATTTGATATTCCTCAGTTGAGAATTCTTTGTTTATCTCTGTACCCCATTTTTAATAGGATTGTTTGATTCTCTGGAGTCTAACTTCTTGAGTTCTTTGTATATATTGGATATTAGACCTTTATCAGATGTGGGATTGGTAAAGATCTTTTCCCAGTCTGTTGGCTGCCGTTTTGTTTTCTTGACAGCGTCCTTAGCCTTACAGAAACTTTGCAGTCTCATTAAGTCCCATTTGTTGATTCTTGATCTTAGAGGACAAGCCATTGGTGTTCTGTTCAGAAAATTTTGCCTGTGCTTATGAGTTCTAAGCTTTTCTCCACTTTCTCTTCTATTAGTTTCAGTGTACCTGGTTTAATGTGGAGATCTTTGATTCACTTGCACTTGAGCTTTGTACAGGAGATAAGAAAGGATCGATTTTCATTCTTCTGCATGCTGAGTGCCAGTTGAACCAACACTATTTGTTGAAGAGGCTGTCCTAGGCAAATGGATGGAACTAGAGACTATCATCCTGAGTGAGGTAACCCAGTCATAAAAAGAACACACATGATATGCAGTCACTGATAATTGGATACTAGCCCCCGAAAGCTCTGAATAACCAAGAAATAACTCACAGACTTTATGAAGCTCAAAAAGAAGGAAGGCAAAAATGTGGAAGCCTCAGTCCTTAGTAAAAAAGAAAGAAAAAAAAAGAAAGAAAAAGAAAAAAACTCGTGTATTTATCATATATTATTATGTAACAAATTTTGTGAGCTATAATATTTTATAAAATAAGTAACTTAAAAAAAGAATTTCTAAGTCCGGGTAGCTAATGAGTGTGTGTGGTGTTCTTCAAAACACCTTGAGAGTGGCTTAAAGTGTTGAAAGCTATCCCCCGACCCCCAGGCATTCTGATGTGATTGGTCTGGGGCAGAGTGTGGGAACTGTGGCTGTGTTAGGCCACTCCAGTGATTTGACAGTCACGGCTGTGCAGTTGTGTTTGTGTACGGAGCCCAAGTGCAGTATTACATTATAGTCTGTCTATCTGATACAGTGAAATTATAGTCAGCCTGCTCACTTCTGTCAAGGACATGCAATCTCTCTCTGTACCAGTGTGAAAAACACCCTTAAAGAACAAAATTACTGCCACAACTCAAAGGAATTCACTTCTCTAGGAAATATTGACAGTGATTATGTTAATTTTATATTGTTGCTGTAACAATTTGCTACCAACCCAGTGATTCAAAACAGCATGGTTTATTTTATCAGAGTTCTCAAAGTTAGAAGAATGCTTCTAGCTTTTAAAGGCTGCTTGTTCTTGAGCTGAGAGGCTGCCTTACTCCTCTTCCCTCTTTGACTCCTGCCTTCCAATTGGAAGTACCCTCTGATTATATTAGGCCCAGTTGAATAATATATACCAGCCTAATCTCAAATTTCCTGAGCACAATCTCTAAAGTTCATTTGGCTATGTACACTAGCATAATGAGATCTTTACCGAGAATTTGTCGGACAGGACCTGTGATGAATGTGTTAATGTTAACTCAGTTTAAGCTTAGGAGTCAAGTGCAGTTATTCACAGAAGTGACTTGTTGAGCATCACATAACAAGTGCTCTTCGTGTGGCTCCCAAACAGCTGGAGCTGGGGCCATCCCAAAAGCTGGTGCCTGGACACGGGATGTGTTCTTCTACCTGGGCATCTAGAGAATCACAATCTTGAAAGATTAAAATGCTGAAAACAGAAACTTCCCAAAGTGATAATTCACATGCAAAATAAAAAATAAAAAAGCTATGAGATGGCATAAAGCTGAATTCTAGGGATTAGCCATGTACTATAGTAATAAAAATGGATTGTTTGGGTCCATTGGCATTCACTGTAGCTGATAAATCATTGGGAACTTGTCTTTAGCATGAAGAAGCCAGGGTAGTTAAGTGACTGGCTTGATGATAGTTGAGTGTGTGGAAGATTAAGATGATGTACAACACTGTCGCTGTTCAGTCGTCAATACTGGATTTTCAAATGCGGGCTTTATGTAGAAATCCTTGTGTGACTTTAAAAGAGAACCTTCACATACAAAGTGTTCATCCATTGCTAGACACACAAAGAGCGGCATATTCATACAACAAAATAATATTCAGCAATAAACGAGATGAATCTTAAAACATCATGTTAAAGAAGCAGTGGGTAAATTATATATCCCTTGCCTATGTATATAGGCTGTCCAGAAATGTTAATTTTTGAGAGATAGACTGTGGGTAGAACTGGGATTCAATTGCAGATTCAGTGAATTGACCCTGAATACAGAAAAAAACCTGATCAATAAGTTACCTTTTCTTTCTGGAACTTGCGGTTATACTGCAATATCATTTCTTCTTCAGCCTGTGTCAGTTTTCACATTGGAACTTACACTTGCTCTGGAGCTCTGCTTAGCTTATCCCTAGATTCGGTTTGCTGTCTCAATTCTTCTCTAATTTCCCAAGCGCCCTATTTTTCTAGCCCCCCCTCAATTAATGCAAACATATTTTCCTTATTTATTTACCACCCGTTAAATATTGCAATTCTTGGGTGGCTATTGCAAATACTGCTATGAAATTGAGTATACAAGTTTTTGCTTGAGATTCTGTCTTCGATTCTTGTATATACATTGAAAACTGACAGGACTAGATGGTGCGATAGTACTACTTTTATTATTTATGTTTGAATGTTTTCATACAGTGTTTTGATTTTATTTTTCGACTTCTCTAACTCCTCCCAGATCTTTCCGTTTGCTACTCACCCACTTCACATTCTTTCTCCCTATTAAAAACACAAAACCAAATCAAAGCAACAACTCCAAAAAGGCACATGTACAACACGTGGAGCCTGTTCTGTTGGCCTTCTGCTCCTGAGTGCGAGGTCTGCCTTGGCCTGTGGATGCTGATACCCAGTGTCACTCAATTAGAAAATACTGACTTTTCCCTTTCCCAGCAGGTATCAATTGCAAATAGCTTCTTAGGGGTGAGACTTTGTGTCCAATTCCCATCCTTTTCTCTGTGATTTTGTCTGACTTGGACTAGTACATGCAGTCACAGTCTCTGTGAGTTCATGTGTGCATCAGCCCTGTTATGTCTAGAAAACGCTGATTCCTGGGACTTTTCTACCACGTCTGGCTATTATAATTTTTCTGCTTCTCTTTTTTATAGAGCCATAATCCTTGAGTGGGGAGGGCTGTTTGGCCCAGATGGACTCAGTAAAGGGTTCTATCAGACCTTCAAAAAAGAATCTTAGGCCAATATTCCTCAACCACTCTGCAAAATAGAAACTGAAAGAACATTTTTTTTTTGTTCTTTTTACAAAGCCTTTATTATCCTCATACCACAAGGATTCAAGAGCAACAACAAAAAATTGAAGATCAATATCCCTTATGAGTGTAATAGATGCAAAAAGTCTCAATAAAATAGTTCCAAACCAAATTTAAGAACATTTCTAAAAGATTATCCACCATGATCAATTTGGCTTCACCCCTGAGATGCTGGGATAGTTCAGTGTTTATAAGTCAATACACTTAACCTACCACATAAACTGAGTTACTGGATCCAGTAGAGATGTAATTACAGGTTGTTGTGAACTTCATGACATATGTGTACTGGGACGCAGACTCAGTCTCTCTGCAACATTTGTAAATGCTCTTAACCACTAAGCCATCTCTCCAGTTCCTCAACATTTAGTTTTTACTGATAAGTTATGGTTGTGTTCATTACTTGTCTTCTTGCTGGGATAAATGCCTCACCACAGAAGCACCTTGAAGAAGGATTTATTTGGGTTCATAGTTCCACAGTACAGTTCCTATCATGATGGTCAAGTCCTGAAGTTGTACAGTTCCTATCATGATGGGCAAATCCTAAAGTTAGGAAGGTGAGGCAGAGAGAGAGAGAGAGTGCTATTCCAAGTCTGAGTACTTTGTAACCCTTAATCAGGCACAAGGGCTCTTCTTTCAGTTAATTCCCTAACTTTGGGTAACCGTTTTAACTTGATGTGCTCTCAGTTTTCCTACTTTTGCTTTTCCTTCTGTATTTGGAGTCTCATCTAAGAAATCCTTAGAACCATGTTATGGAATCTTTCTCATACGTGTTTTCTTCTAGTAGCTTGACACTTTCCATTTTTTAGATATAAATTATTCATTCCACTTTTTTTCATATGACGTGTAGAGCAGTCCAGTTTTCTTCTTTTTACTAAGATGTTCAGTTTTCTCAACACGACTTGTTGATGAAATTATCATTTATTCATACTATATTCATTGTGTCTGTCAAAAATAAAATTGAACTTAACCTTTGAGTTTATTATGATTTTAATTTTTTATTAACCAATGTATTTACATTTAAAGCTGCATCATTTTCTTTAAAAGTCATTTTATTTTTTATTTTAACTTTATTTTTATTTGACAACAATATTTTAAAATATTTATGATGAAGAATGTGATTTTTGATTCATGGATTCATTGAGCAATAAGAGAATCAGAATAATTAGCCTATACATTTATTTTTTGTTTTTATTGGATATTCTCTGTATTTACATTTTAAATGTTATCCCCTTTCCCCTACTTCCATTCTCTTCCCCCTCCACTTGTTTCCATGAAGATGCTCGCTCTCCCAACCATCCACTCCACCTCAGTGCCTTGTCATTGCCCTACCTTGGGAAAACGCGTCATCACTGGACCAAAGGCCTCTGCTCCCATTGATGCTAAACAGTGTTATCCTCTGCTACATATGCACCTGGAGCCATGGGTCTCTCCATGTGTGCTCATTGGTTGGTATTTTAGTCCTTGGGAGTTCTAGAGGGTTTGGTTAGTTGATAATGTTGTTCTTTCCATGGGGTTGCAACCCCTTTCAGCTCCTTCAGTCTTTTCTCTAGCTCCTTCATAGGGGTCCCCGTTCAGTCTAATGGTTAGCTGCAAGCATCCTCCTCTGTATCAGTGTGGCTCTGGCAGAGCCTCTGAGGAGACATCCATATCAGATTCCTGCCAGTAAGCACTACTTGGCATCAGCAAGAGTGCTTGTAAAATCCAGTTTTCTAACTATGTTGAGCCACAAGCCTACAGGGGTGAGGATCGATAATAGTTGATCATCTAATACTAAGTTATAGCTGATTGATAACAGAAATGAGCTGTATGTTTTTAAAAAGCTAGAAGAAATATTTTGAAAACTTTGTCAAGAAAGAAATATTTGAGGAGATAGATTTCAGTATCGTACAGTGTATAACAATATTACATGTTCTCTCTAGTGTGTGCATGGCTTTTTGTATCATCAAACATTTTAAAGCTGGAAGTGGGAAAGATGCCTCAGTGGTTAAGAGCACTTAACATTCTTTAGAGAACCCATGTTCTGTTTCCAGCTCCCATACCTTAGCTCACAGCTACCTGTGACTCCAGTTTCAGGGGTTCAATGCTTTCTTCTGGCCTCTAAGTCTTTCTGTACACACATGGTTCATAAATGCACACAAACACCTGTGTGTGTGTGCGCATGCACACACAGACATCAGAATAAATAAACTTTAAAAGCACAAACATTCTAGAATTTAAAATGCATATTACATTTTACATGCTGCTTGACCCGTTGACTTGTTCCCTTACAAGAAGCTAAGTGGCAGAAATTGAGGTGGGTGCTGGGAAGAGTAAGCCATTGTTGAAGCATCAAAGAAGCTTCATGCTTGTAACAGTATGTTGTTGGAAGGAAATCTTTAGGCTGCTCTAATCTCTGTTTGGCATCCGAAAGGAAAGTTGGGTTAGGGATGTTTTGTGCAATACTGTTTTTTCATTGGTGGTGTTGCTTTGGTCCTGTTAGTCCAAATTCAGTATTTTCTATATCCTGGTTAAGAATGCTTTCCACTTTATACGTGCATGGAGATATTCTTCAACTAATTGAAATAGTCTTATATGGATTAAAGAGAATATATATAATCTGACTAAAAGTTGCTCTGAATTTACCTAGAAATATTTTGTAAAAGCAAAAAAATCACCTATTAGTATAATGAAAAGGATTATGCATTGAATAGAGTGTAGGATAGATAAGAGTCCTGTCTTCTGTGTAATTTATGATTAAGTGCAATGAGAAAAAACATGGTTTCAGGTTTCACTGGCGTATTGTTCATTTCTCTGATGGATATTCATGATATTGTTCATTTATAAATAATGCCAAACATTAACATAAAACCTGGATAAATATTTTCAAAGGTATTCTGAATAGTATCCCCCAACCTCCCCTCGCCCATGTGTCAGGTACTGAAATAAGTGCAGAGAGACTTCAATGATCAAATCACACTTGGTCTCCGCCTTAATAGATCTAATAGTCTAGTGGAGGAGGGAGACAGATAATAGGAAAGATAAACACACAACTACTGAACAGTCACCTCAGTGTAAACCATGAAATGTGTTACAAGGGAAAATTACAAGGTGTAGTGAAGTGGGCTGACTAAAGGGAGGTCGTGTCAAAAAGAGCTTGGGGCTTTGATGAAATAACATTTGAGTGAGAACTGAATGATAAAAGAAAACCAGCAAGGTCAGAGTTCAGCGGAAGATGCTATGACAGGAAGATTCAGGGGGAAGAATGAGGATTTCAGTAGAGACACGTTGTGGTAGGAAAGGCACCAAGGAGATGAGAAAGACAGCAATAGAGGGCTATAGAATTTGTAATGAAATCTTTACTTTTTAATATAGGTATTTCAGATTATAAGTATTTTTTTTGTTTTATTCTCATCTTACCATTTCAAAGGGTTTTTCCCCCTGTATATAAGCATCATACATAATTTTGAATATGCCTATTACCTTTAATTTTTATGGTAGGACAAATAAATGTAATGTGTCTTTGTGTCTGAAAAGTAGACTTTAATATACGTTTAAATATACTTTTAATACAACTATATACTTGTACACTCACATTTAAACTTCATAAAATTTTTAAGTTCCAAAAAATTATTCTTTTGAACTTTTTTTTCTTTTTTTAGCTTTTAGTTGACACAGGAAAAAAATCAGGAATAGAATTTACTGCAAAAATGACAGAACTTTTAGTACTTCATAACTAAAACTGTAACTTTTGGGCAACATGTCCCTCTTTTCTAAAGCTTGCAGCTATTTGCATCTATCTCTATTATCCACACAAAAACATAGCTGTCACCTTACTTGGAATAAGACATGAAGAATTTTTTTTTAAATTAAAGACAAGGTAGGAATATCCAGTAGGTAAGTTACATCAAAGTGAATTTCTGCTCTAGGCCCAGATTCTATCTGGTCCCCTTAGTAACCTTGGGGTAGATGAAAGCTAAGTGTCTGTTTTTACATTTCAAAAAGGATTTGACTAATAGTTGCCAGGCAGTTGGGTCAAATACAGAAGTAGGCAATAAATGGCTATTAAGGGGCTAAAGATAGCTCAAGATAATTTGGCTCCAGACCTGAAGCATTAACCTTTCCAGAGTCATGGAAGTTCTTCTAATCAACTAGTCTTTTATGTTTTCACATAGGACTGGCTCTTCCCCCTGAGACCTTCAGTTTATACTGCTTTTGTGTGTTTAACTTTATATAGATTCTACATGTGAGATCATGTAATATTTGCACCTGATCCTTTTCACTTAGTACAATGTCTGCTAGGATCATTTCTTCTTCTTTCTTTTTTAAAGTCCATAATATTCCATGTTGTTTGTATCTGTGTTTGTGCACCTGCCATATCTTTATATGTTCCTTGATACTGGGCTTGATTCTGTGTGAATCAAATGAGTAATATCATAACAGGCACAGGGGCATAGATAATTCCTTTAGGAATTAGCTCAGTTTCTGAGGATGTCTAAGCAGGAGTCAGATAGATGGCTGATATGGCAGTTTCATTTTTAATTTTTGAGGCAGCTCAAAACTGTGTCTTATAAGGGCTATACCAATTATAATTCATGTTAGTAGTGAATACTGGTTCCTACCCCATCCCCATTCTTATAAAAATAAACCTCCCATCCTTTAGTTACTAGCCATTCTAAACAGACTGAGGTTCTGGATATGTTGGTTCATGCTTAGAGAAAGGTAGCAACTTCAAAGCTATCAAACTGGTCCTCATAGAAAGGCCAGCCAGGTATACAGAGCAAGACATTATCTCAAACAACAACAACAACAACAAAAAAACCCTAAATGAATTAAAATAAATGGTTAAGTTTCAATTTTAGTTTTGAGTTGTACTTGCCTAGTGGCGAGTGGTATTGAGTATATTTTTCTTTCTTTCTTTTTATTGAACAACTTTATTTAAAAAAACAAAAAACGAAGATAAATGTACAAATTTTAAGCATCTTTGCATAAAAGTATACGAATACATTTTTGTCAGTGCTTGGCTTTTTTTTAAAGGTTTGATAGTGTGCATTAAGATCCTACTAGTTACAATAAGCATAAAGTACATGTAAAACAGGTTGTAACCAGGAATTAGTTAAAGTTTTCTTGGTGTGTAAGGATTAAGCATAATGGTTTTTTCTTTTCTTTTCTTTTTTTTTTTTTTTTTTGAACTTCACACAGTCTGTGAGTTGTTTCTGGGGTGTTCAGAGCTTTCTGGGGCTAGTATACAATTATCAGTGACTGCATATTACGTCTGTTCTTTTGTGACTGGATTATCTCACTCAGGATCATATACTCTAGATGCATCCATTTTCTTAAGAATTTCATAAAGTCATTGTTTCTGATAGCTGAGTAGTACTCCATTGTGTGAATGTAGAGTGTGGCTTCTGCCGGAGCCCAGCCTGACTGACTACCTGTACCCACTGCTGTGTATTGAGTGGCTTCTGTCCCCAGCTGAGCAAGGAGTGTGGAGGGAATTGAATGAGCTGTCTGTCACTTCGAATCTCCAGCTTCTGCCCTTCCTTTGATTTTGAAATCACATAGGGGAACTGATATACTTCAGCTGTGCACTAAATGGGAAAAATATTGTCTGCACAGACAATGATTACTTTGAAATTTACCATGTTATTTATGAGTTATCACCTAAAACAGTGATTTTATACTTTATTTTGGGGGAAAATGTGTGTGTGTGTGTGTGTGTGTGTATGTGTGTGTGTGTATGTATGTATGTATGTATGTATGTATGTATACACACACATTTTTCCTTTTTTCATTTATTTTTTAGGTTTTATTCCTAGTCCTTGAAATATTCATTTTTTTAAAATATTGGATTGTTTAAAAGAGTATATTTTTCTTGTACCTGTAAGCCATTTGTATGTCTTCTTTTCAAAAATGTTTGTTCAAGTCATTTGGCCATTTTTAATTTGGTTATGTTGTTTTCTTGTCTGTTTGCATTTCTTACATACTTTGGGTAGTAACTCCTTAACAGAAGTCTGACTTATCATTTCTTCCATTTTGCAGGTATTTATTTACAACAATGGTTGTTTCCTTGTTTTTCCCAAAGCATTTTGTTGCATTGAATTTTTTCTCTTTGCTTGGGTTTCATGTCCTTTTGTGGCCGTAGCCAAAGCACAGTTGCCCTTAGTGATGCCAGAAAGAGTTCTTTTCTGGGCCCTCTTTCCAGTGGTTTACACTGCACATTATATGCTGAAGTCTTTTCTAGACCGTGAGTAGATATTACATATGAAGGTATAGTTTTATTCTTACTCATATGGATATCCAGTTCTTCTAATGCCATTTATTAAAGAAGATGTTCTTTTCCTGTTATGTGCTTGACACCTGTATTGATGATCAATTGACCATAAAAGTGTAAACTAATTTCTTGTCTCATTTTTTATTCATTTCTTTCATTGGCCTATGTCTTTTTTGTATGCTTGCCATTCTTGTTGTTGCTATTATTATCATGGTTGCTTTGAAATAGAATTTAAATTCAGTAGTGTAATATACTCAGCTTTGTGCTTCTATTCAGGATTGTTTGTGCTTTAGGACTAGAGCAATGGCTGTGGGAATGGGAAGGAAGTTTGGGCATGAGCGACCATTTGACATTTATATAACAAGTTCTGATAATTAATTAGACATGGGAAATGATAGAGAAGAGCTAAAGTGACTCACTCAGTTTTGACCATGTTGTCACTCACTGAAATGGGGACAGAAAGAAAAGGAACAAGGTGCATAATACTTGGGTGGAAATGTCATCAGTATAGGAAATGTAGATTCTTCTAAGAAAGGGTAATTCAGTGCTTAGGGAAATCCTAAGCAGAAAAGACTCTAGTGTGTAAATTATTGTATCATCAAATTACACAACTGTAGGTTAGGAGGGAAGCAAGAGACATTTTAGAATGGTCAATTTGCCTGGAAAACAGGGATGTGTAGAGGGACTACACTTAAGAGTAACTGTACAAAGGAGGTTCATGGGGGAGGTCATATGGGTGGGTTAATAGACTGAACCATTTCTAGGAATAAGAAGAGTCTAGATGAACTGAGTGCCTATTCCTAGGTAGGTACCATATGTGTTAGCTAATTAATTCTTGGGACAGATATCAACTTCTCAAAGGCTTAGGTAATTTCTTTCTCCAACAAGGATGATTTAATCACATATAGGGAATCTAGAAAAAGGGCATTTGAATAAGTTCAAATTGAGTTGAATTTTGGGGATCATGCTGATATATGCCGCGAGATCCGTTCTATTGTCACTATTTCTTACTTGTCAGTAAAATATTTTGACTATCTCTCTGGTCACTGTTAAGTCAATCACAGTGAATAATTGGTTGCTTTTGTGGTAAAAGACAAATGATTACAGGATCCTGCAGTTTGGTTCAGATTTAATGAAAACTGGACTGAGAGTCTTAGTTGATTCAATTATACACAACTTGTCTTGGTTCTAATTTTGAGGCCCTTCAAAGAAAATCATGTTTTTGCTCTCTGTCAGCTATCAGGTAGCTGTAGTGATGGGTAGTTATGTTTGGGTCTTCAGCTTTGCTCCATTGGTCTGAATGTCTGCATTTATGCTAGTACCATCTTGTTTTTATTACGGTAGCTCTTGAATTTATTTTAAGATCTGGAAGAGTAATCCCATTGTCATTGTGACACTTATCATTCTTTTTGCTCAAGATCTCTTTGTGAGTTCAGGGTCTTTTCTGGTTCCATATCAATTTTAACCTTTTTTTTTCTCTCTTTCTGTAAAAGCATGTTGTGGATGATTTGATTGGGATTGCATTGAATCTGTACATTGCTTTTGGCAGAATGGTCATTTTCATAGCACTAATTCTACCAATTTATGACCATGTTTGTTGTGTGTGTGTGTGTGTGTGTGTGTGTGTGTGTGTAGGTTTTCTATTTTTTAATTTTTCCTTCAGAAATTAAAAGTTTTCATCAGAAAGGTCTTTACCTCCTTAGTTAGGTTTATTCCTAGGTATTTTATTTTCCTTGATGCTGTTGTGAATGGGTGGGTGTTTATGATTTCTTTCTCATGGTCCTTCTTGCTGTATAAGAAGTCTACTGATTTTTTTTTAAACTTTATCTGCATTTATTTTATGCTGAATTCATTCCCATGCCATGAGTTTTTGCTTCTTCAGTTTCTTCTGGAATATCTTTTTCTTCTGTGCAACCTCCTCTCCTGGTTTTGGAACAATCAGTTCCTTCTCAGTGAGGATCATCTCAGTGTGGCAGGGGAGCTCATGTATGGGCTAATCAAGCCATGGGTTCTGTAGATTCCTCAGCGCATCTTAGGTGCCTTGTTCACCTGGATGTGTTCAATGACTAGAGAATCTACATCTAAATGCTTAAGTTCAGCATTACTCTCTACATTCTTAAGCATGTGCAGCAAAAATCAGCACTCTATTTATTTTTTGGCCATCGCCCCTGTGTCCAGCCCTACTGTTTGGCCTGAGCGCACCTACCGACTCCACCATTATAACGCCGGAATGGCACACATTGCTTCTTTAAAGTGACTTCCTTCAGATACTTGGTGGCTTTGCGGATATGCACACACCCTTGATGGCCTAGGCAGTTTCCTGGGTGTTCTTAAAGTGAACACAAAGGTTTGAACCTCTGGATTTGCATGATTTTGTGGGGTTTTCTGGGTCACGAGAACCATCTTCACAGGTCACCTCTAGTGCTTACAGGAAGAGCAAGTCTACTGATTTTTAAAAATTGAATTTTGATCGAGCACTTTGCCAAAATTGTTGGTTGTTCCTAGAAATTTTCTGGTGGAATTTTTAGGATCTCTTATGTATGGTTCCTGATTTCAATGGGATTGCTGTAAGATTTTTTTTTCTATTTAGGAAGATGTTGGCTGTGGGTTTGTCATGTATAGACTTTATCGAGGTATGTTCCCTTCAGTCCTATTCTTTCTAGGAGTTTTACTATGAAGGCATGTTGAATTTGTTGAAGGACTTTTCTGCATCTATTGAGAGATGATCATGTGATTTTTGTGTGTAAGTCTATTTATATGATTTATTACATTTATTGGCTTATGTTTTGAACTATCCCTGTGTTTCTGGGAAAAGCCAATTTGATTGTGGTGGATAACCTTCATGTTAGGGCATATATTCAATTTGCTAGTATATTATTGAGGATTTTGTCATCTGTGTTCATTAGGCATATTGGTCTATTGGGGATTTTTTGTCTTTGTTTTTGTGTTTGTTTGTGTCTCCACTTCATAGAATGAGTTTGGGGGTGCTCCTTTTGTTACTCTTGTTTTGGGATGTTTTAGGAAGAATTGGTTGTAGCTCTTTTTTGAAAGTGGTTGTTTTATGATTGCTTCTTTGCATCTGCTCCTGATTTATAAGATTTCTGTTAATAATGCTGTTATTAATCTAATGGTATTTTTCTTAAATAGAACTTAGTGTTTTCCTATTGTACTTTCTGGAAATTTCTCTTTGTCTTTCATTTTTGACTTGGTAAATCTGATGTCAGGAGCAAAGGTATTTCCTGTTTAGACTATGCTTGTTCGATAATCCTGTGGGCCTCCTGTTCTCAGTGTGTTCAAGTCTTCCTCAAGGTTAGGGAAGTTGTCTGCTGTTATTTCTTTGTACAATTTTCCTTCACTTTTTACTTTATCCTCTCCTGAAGTACCTCAGAATGTGGATATTTGCTGGCTTCCTAACATCCTACATCTTAAGGCTGTCTTATTTCTTCCTTTTTTTCCCCGTAACTTCTGTTGAATCTGCTCTTTGATAAAGTAGATTCTGGTTACTGCCACCACCCTTACTGTCTTCCACCCCCCCACCCCCCCACCCCCCACCCCCCCACCCCCGTCTTTTCCCCACATTCTTTTTGTTAGTCTGATTGGTATTTCAATATATTGTTCTGCTTTAGATTCAGGAATTACTTCCTCTACCAGGTAGAGTCTATTGTTTTAAACTCGACCTTTTCTTGATCCTCCTGCCTCCGCCTCCTTCAGCAAACCCCACCCTCAGTCTGTGCCACCACAACTGGCTAAACTGTATCTTTTATTTGGCTTCTTGAGCTCCTTATAATGAGATTGGTGTGTTCTTTTCCTTTGCTGAATATCTTATTCCTACTGCTTGCTATTCTCTTAGTCTTCTTCAGCATATATTTGTGTTCTTGAATTCCATGGATCATTTTATATAAATCTTTTTCAATTCAATTTTATGTTTTGTTTCATCAGATTTTTATTTGTCTAGCAGAATGTCTTCATATTTCCTACAGACTGACCTCAAATCATCTGTCACCCAGGCTGCCTTCCAACTGTTGATCCTCTTTATATCATCCTCCTAAATTTTGGGATTACAAATATAAGCCACCACTACTGGCTAGCTTTAAGTTCCCTTTTTTTGGCATTCATTTCTATCTACTGCAAAAAGCAGCTTCTCTGGTGAGGACTGATCTATGGGTCTACATTAAGAGTCATTTTATTGTTTTGGCTCCTTTAAATTCCTTTCCGTGCATCATCTCTCATATTGGGTTCCACGTATATTTCTTATGCTTTGGAGTTGAAATTTGCATATCTGGTGAATCAATTATTCCTACCTCTTTTGTGGAGTAGGCTTTGTAGTAAATTGCTTTTCTCTAAAGATGTATTTTGAGGTGTCAGTTTGGAATTTGTGTTACTAGGCGTATTTAAACAAAACAAAAGGTCTGTCTGGGCGCACACTTTTACAGATTTCAATTTATTATGTAAAAATAACTTTTATTCTCCTGAAGTCATTGTTGTTTCTGAGGTTTACTGCCTCAATCTGTTAACCTATGCCTAGTCCTGGAAGCTTCTAGCGTCTGTACAATCTTATCTAGGCCTAGAATGGTTTTAGTCTCGGAGACTTAACTACTGAATATGCTCATACTTGTTTCTGAACCCTACCTAGCTGTTTCAACTCAGTTGTTCTGGCTCAAACTCCTCTCCAAGCTGACTGATTCAATATGGCTTCTCTCTCTCTCTCAGACTCTCCCGAACTGTTCTGGAGAATTGGCCTCATACTAATTTTGGCAATAAGTTTTAATCTTCGGGCTCCTTCTGGCTTGTTCTGTCTTCATCTGTGTCCAGCTTGTTCTCGCTGCAACCTGACTCTAAAATTCTCTCAGTAAAACTGCCTCTCCTTTTTTCTGCACTGCCCCTTAAGATTTCCTCTCCTCTCTCTTCTCGGGAGAATTGGGCACATCCTATTCTGTCAAATCATTCTCTGATTTGTCACTTTGTCTGCCACTGAATTAGACATCACTTTCAAACATGCCTCCTTGTACAAACTAACTTTACTTTTACACACACAGGAATCCTATAAAAGCATTAAAGTAGAAGGCATGATATCTGTGCATAGGACTTGATAAAGACCCATTCTGGGCCTGTGCATGCTGCCTCGGGCCCATATGAGCTTTGATCATATTGTTTTAGATGACCTTGTTCTCCTGGTGACCTCCGTCCCCTCTGGTTCTTTTACTCTGTCTCCTCTTCTATAGGGTTTCCTGAGCTCTGAGGGGAGAGATTTGATTGAGACATCCCATCTATAGCTGTGCCTTCTCTCTCTTTTTACATAATCTGTCTGCCTGTCTCTAAATTTGTTCTGATAGGCTGTAAGAGGAAGCTTCTCCAGTAATGGCTGAAATAGGCTGATCTATTAGTATAGCAGAACTTCATCAGGAGTCATTTCATCACTACTTTTCTTTTGTTCTTTCAAGACCAGTAGTATTTGGTTTTACCCTAGGTCTCTGGGCTATTCTCTGGCTCTTGGTTACCCAAGTAGTACTGGGTATGGGATATAGGTTCTATCTTATGCAGTGAGCTTTACGTCAAATCATGTATTGGTTGGTTACTCTCACAAGCTTGTGCCATCGTTGCCCTAGCATATCTTGCAGTCAGGACACCATTGTAGATCAAAGGGTTTGTGGCTAACTTGGTTTTCATGTATCTCCTTTGGTAGAGTGCAGAGTACCTTCATGTAACAAAGATGCTTGAAAGTAGGGGTGAAGGCTCTATGTAGGCATTGCCATCTCCATGTGAAGATGTGATCTTCAGAAATGGGGTCTTGCTGTCTGTTTGTGAAAAGCAACCTATACTCAGGGCAACATTCTGGGTTGTTTGGAGATTCCCATCAGACCTCTTTGGCCAACAACTCAATTAAATGTAACCTAATCCTAGTCCTGGAAGCTATTTTTGGTGAAAAGAGATGGCCCATTGGGACTCTCTTTTCTCCATTCTTTGATTTCATCTAGATCATATATATATGCACATGTTTTAGGAAGTTTCTACTTTATTAGATTTCCATACCACCCCTCAAATGCCCCTTAATTTTAGCTGTCTCTCCACATATTTCCTCTGTCACTGCCCTCTTTCCACCCATTCCCCACTTGATCCTGCCTTTCTAGCCCCCACCTATGCTTCCATAACTATTCTATTTCCCTTCCCTAAGAGATTCCCTAAGTGTTCCCTCTAGTTCCTTTCTCTATAGTTATGCTCTGTAGTTCTATGATTGTAGCTTGGTAATCAGTGACTTCACAGCTGATATCCACAAATAAGTAAATATGAACTACATTTATCCTTCTGTGTCTGGGTTACTTCACTCATGATTTTTTTTTTTTTTTTTTTTTTTTTTTTGGTTCCATTAGCTTTGCCTGCAAACTTAATGATATCATTTTTAAAGAGCATAGTAATAGTCCATTGTGTAAGTGTACCACCTTTTCTTTATCCATTCTTCTGTTGAAAGTCATCTAGGTTGTTTTCAATTTCTGACTCATGAATAGAGCAGCAGTGAACATGGTTCACAATATCATTGTGGTAGGATGAAGCATCCTTATGTCCAAGAGTGGTATAGCTGGATCTTAAGGTAGGCAAACTGTCATCATCTTGAGGAACTGCTGCACTGGTCTCTATAATGGTTGTACCAGGTTTGCACTCCCACCAGCAATGGATGTGTGTTCCTCTTACTGCACATCTTTTGTCAACATTAGCTGTCATTTATTTTGTTGATCTTACCCATTCTGATGGATAAAAGATGAACTTTCAATATCGTCTTAATCTACATTTCCCTGGCAACTAAGGATGTTGAGTGTTTATATTTTTTCTTAGCCATTTGAGTTTCTTCTATTGATAGTTTTCTGTTTAAGTCTGTGGCCCATTTTCAATTAGGTTATTTGTTTTCTTAATATCTAGTTTCTTGAGTTCTTTATATATTTGAGATATTAACCCTCTGTTGGATGATGGGGTTGGTTAAAACCTTCTCCCATTCTGTAGGCTGCTACTTTGTCTAGTTGATGGTGCCTTTGCCTTTTAGAAGCTTTTCCATTTCATGAGATCTTGTTTAATTCTTAGAGCTTGCACTAAGGGCATTCTGTTTAGAAAATCTCCTGTGCCAATGAGTTCAAGGCTGTTCCCTGTTTTCTCTGCTATCAGATTCAGTGTATCTGGTTTTGTGTTGAGTTCTTTGATCTATTTGGAGCTGAGTTTTAAGCAGGACAATATGTATGTGTCTGTTTGCATTTTTGTACATGCATATAATTTGACCAGTATTGTCGAAGATACTGTCTCTTTTCCAGTGCGTTTTCTGACCTTTTTTTAAAAATCAAAGACCAGGTAAAATCCATAAGTGTGTGGATTTATATCTAGGTCTTCAATTCAATTCCATTGATCACTGTGTCTGTTTTTATGCCAATAAAACAGAGTATAATATTACCATAGCTCTATAGTACAACTTGAAATCAGGAAAGATGATATTTCACTAAGGGTTGTAGGTTTATTTAACTTGCTTATCTGATCTGCAGTTAGCTTTCTTGCTTCCCTTCCAATTACTGCTGGAGTTGGGGGCTGGGATAAAGCAATGAATGTCTGGAAGACAGTTTGGAGGGAAGACCTGTATGATCCACTGGAGATGGTTGTAGGGGCAAAAATTGTTTATGAGACTGGGATGTTAAGATTTGAGCTCTTGTCAGATGAGCTCTTTATGAAACTGGGGTGTCAGATTTGAAGGAGCAGAGGTAGAGTCAGCCTACCTGTTTCTTTGGCTGGAGAGACTAGTGTGTTTTGAGTTATGTGTTCTAGAGTAGGGGGCTGGAATAAAGAAACAAGTTGGGGGAAGGGAGGTTAGTAGGGGAAGGTATGTGGGATGTAATGGAGATGGGTGGCCCCAGCAGGTCTGCTGCAGAGCAGGGGTTGAGACGGGGGATTGGATCTGGAGGAGCAAAGCAGAGATAAAGATCTGCAGTCAGCCTACCTGCTTCCCTGGCTGAAGTGGCCTGTACTTTCCCAGGAAGTGCCTGCTGGGGTCTGCAACAAAGCAAGAGTTGGGGGTGGGGAGTAAGTGGGATAAACATGAGATCCACTGGAGATGGGGGCAGGGAAGGAAGGGAGACTGGGCTATTAGTGTGCTGCAGCGATAAGGCTAGGTCTGGGGAACTAGACTTGGAGGATCCGAAGGAAAGGTGAAGATCTGGCAGAGCGGCCTGTGGGTTTCCAGGGAGTCAAGTTTCTTCTTGTAATTTTAATAAGTTAGTATCTTTAGGATAATTTCATATTTGTATATCATGTAATTTGCGCATTTATACTTCCTATTGCCCTCTTAATTCTTAATTGTCTTTCTGGTTTTGACTCAAATGTTATTTCTTAGTCAAACTGCTTCTATACCCAGAATAGATGAGTTTTCTCTGCGATTAAGACTCATTGAACTTTGTACATCATACTTCTAGTGTAGATAATATTGAAAACAATCAATTTACATTGTGTTAATGACTAACTTCTTCACTAGAATATATTCCACAGGAATGGGGATTATCTATAATTTTTAAAAATAAAAAAAGTATTATTAAAAATAAGTTTGGTACATACTTTTTACTCCAATAATATTGCTTGATTAATTGAGTTGGAATCCTGAAGCATCTCAGTTTTTTTTTTTTTTTCATTTTAATGTGTGTGTGTGTGTGTGTGTTTGTGTTTATTTATGTATATGCCCATGGTTATTATTTCAAATCAGCTTTAATTATTCTCCCAGCTTATTCACTGAGTCAGGGGCTCTTAATCAAACCAAGTTCTTTTTGTTATGGCTCATCTTCCTAGCTTGCTTAGGGGATCCTGTGTCTCTGTCTTCTAAGGCTGGAATTATAGGCAGGCTTCCATACCCACCCGGCTACTCCATCAGTTCTGGGGATTTAAAAGCCAGGCTTTAAGCTTTGGTGGGCAAGTTCTTTTTTTCATTATTTGTTTTATTTATTTACATTGCAGATGTCACCCCTTCCCAGTATCCCCTCCCTAAGTTCCTCATCCCATCCCCCTCTCCTGTGCTCTCTACAGTATTAAGCATATCCTCTCCCACCAAGCCAGACTAGGTAGGCCTCTGCTGTCTGTATACATGCTGGAGGCCATATGCTCCCTGATTGGTGGTTCAGTCTCTGCAAGTTCCCCAGGATCCAGATTAGTTGCTACTGTTGTTCTTCCTATGGAGAAATATTCAGGCTCTGACCTTGGTGACTTGCTCTACGGATGGTGTAATGGAGGTAAAAGTAGATTTGAAAGCGTAATAGCAGTAAGCTCAGAATAGAGCATCCTTCCTTGCCCTGTTTGATGCTACTGGCCGGCAATGAAAGCATCCATTCTCTGGAGGAAGCAAAAGATACAGTAAGCCTTTTGAAGAAAAAGAAGGATGTGTATGTGTCTAGTGTAAGGAGGGAGAATAGGGACAAGTAGTGTAGAGTCTATCAGTGGGTCTCAGGGTGACATTAATCAGTGTTGGGCTAGCATCATGATTACTTTCAAATGAAAAAGGAGCAGGTTGTTTCTCAGTGCTCATGGGTAATGTTGGCAGTGATAATGCTTGTGGTATATTTTTGCTACTGGAGGGTTGAATGTTTAGAGGTATTAGTGATTATTAATGTTATAACTGTTTAGGTTTTTGTAGGTACTAGATCTTTATAGCCTAGGTCAAAATAGGACTCACCACATAGGGCAAGTTGGCCACAAATTTGCCAGCCTCTTGTCTCAGCTTGCCAAGTGCTGAAATGACAGGCGTATGCCATTGTAATCAGATTACTGTGATAGCCATGAGTGGAGTGGAATGACTCTTTTGCTCTGGAGTTAGATATTGATCCTTCATTAGCCTTTATTTAACTCCCTCTCACGTTCAAGGTAAGAGAGAGATTTGCTTGTTTGTTTATTTGTTTTGGATAACTATGGATGCTAGCTATAAAACTAGGACCCTTTAGAAGAGTCAACAGTGCTCTTAACTCCTGAGCCACCTCTGCAGCCCCCAAAGAAGCTTTTTTTTCTTTTAACAACTAAATTAAGTGAAAATAGTGTTCACTTTGGGTGAAAGAATAGAGTTCTACTTTCATTGCTCCTCTGCTCCTTTCTCCACTATTTTCATTCTGTCCTAAATAGATTTTGAACCGTTCAGTTGCTATATTTGATTATATTATTTATTATACCTTAAAATTTTCATTTCCATGATAACTACAAATAGAAACGTGCTGCTTAGAGGAGAGAGTGAAACCAGTCTATGACATAAGCCTCGGTGGCTGTGATGCTAAAGACTTTGAGTTGCCTCTGCTTGTTGTATGAGTGTGTGTCTAACACCAAAAGCTGTATTGGACAGACTTCTGTAGAGTAGCGTAAGCAGTAGAACATCTGTGTCTATTATGCATAGTGTATAGATTGCCTTGAAGTGCCTTTGCTTGTTAGTCCCATAGCTATCTGCACTCAGGGGAGGAACATAGCTTTCGCTCTAAGTCTTGGAAGTTCCTTGGCACGCTGTTGGAGATCAGTTCACATTGGAAGGTTGAGGCTGTGCTTTGGGAGCGGGAGAAGATGGCAATAGAGGTTGCAGGCTCAAGCATTCATGAAGGGAATCTGTCTGGAAGGCAGCAAGTTTTCACTCAGATTTGTCACTGGCAAGTGATGTCAACTTTCAGGATGGTCCTTACTGGCACAGGCAGCCTTCCCTCAAATGCCCTTGTAGAGTCTCTTAGTGGAACCTGAATCTTCATAAGTTGACTATTAAGACCAACAATTCCCAAAAGATAATCGCAACAAGTAATTAATCTGAATTATGATGAAATTGGCACCAGATTTAGTCATTTGATATTCATGGGAGCTTATATTGTCTCAGTCTCTAGGAATAAAAATATATGGAACTGTTTTCATATATGTGTGTGTGTGTGTGCATGTGTAGAGAAAAAAAGAGAGAGAGCGCTGAACCATGCAAATTGACAAGTTTTAATATATATTTATTGAAAATACAATTTTATATAATATATTCTGATCATGTTTTTTTCTCCTCTGATTCTTTCTAGATCTTCCCTATTTCCTCATCCATCCAACTCCATACCCCTCTTTTTCTCTCTCTAGAAGACAAACACAAACAGTAATGGAAAAAAGAGAAAAACACAGATATGTAGGTCCTTGTGTGTGTGCATGGACACACACACAAACAAACCATACAAACACAAAATTGAAAACTACAAGCAAAAGACCAGTAAGATATTTTTAAAAGCCCAATCAAAACAATTTTAGAGAAAATTTCTACAAGAGTATCACTGAGTTCTTTAGTCTGATATTCTTCCATTTCTGTGATTTGTAAATTTTGTCTTTTAATGGTGTCCTACATTTTGTTTTATCATTGCTTGAACCATCCTGTTGGTAAGCCTTTCTGCTGATTTTTTAAAAACTAGGATTACTGAGTTTTGCATCTTTAAATTTTAAGTTGTATTGTTTTAGGATTTTATTGCTATTAAATCCTTTGTCAATTTTCTATTGTTGGTTGTGTATTTGTATTCTTAGAATGTTTTAGGACTTTATTTGTATCCTTTTAATTTTTACCCAGCCTTCCTAATCGTTGTTTTAAATTCTTTGAGATTTCATTGAATTCACCATATTCGGGAGCCATTAATGTGGGACTGGCATTTTTCAGGGCGGTGTGTCATACAGTCTTGATTGTTTTTGTCTTTGTTATATTACTGCATTGGAATGAACACATCCATCGCTGTTTTTTGCTTAGAGTTTTAAATGAGCTGTATTCTTTTATTTGAAGTATTTACAACATTTGAGTGATGGGGTTATGTAGACTTGAACTGTTTAGAAATTTGACATCCAGTCTGTATGCTCAAGTTATCTGCTCTATTAGTCTGGGAGGGTAGAATTAACTACAGGCAGACCACTATTACTGGATAGGCCCACCGTGCAAATCTACTGGCCAACATACAGTAGTGCTCTTTTTAATTTCAGTAGCTACAGAAGTGGAAATAGTTAAGGGTAGTATAAAGACTGAAGGCCAGCAAGGTGGGGCAGTGAATGAAGTGCTTAGGTGACCAGAGTTTAATCTCTGGAATGCATGCAAAGGTTGAAGGAGAGAACTGACTCCATAAAAATGTCCTCTGACCTCCATGTGTCCTCCACGGTATATGCTAATCCCCGCACATCTATACACCAGTAGTAGTAATGATTTTAAAAATATTAGGAGCTAAAGAGAAGTAGACAGGGTGAGGATAAGAATTAATATAACACCCATAAGAAACTAAGGTGGAAAGAGGTACTGTTGAGGCCGGTGGATTTTAGGAATTTTTGAAGTTCTGGAATGCTGTAGTCAAGAAGTAAAGAACCGAGGAAGGTAGGTGTGGTTGTTTGAATGAAAATAGCCCCATAGATTCCTAGGGAGTGGTGCTATTGTCGGAGTAGGTGTGTCTTTATTGGAGTCCGTGTGTCTGTGGGGGTTTTAGGAAATCAGTCCAGGCTCTGTCTGCCTCTTCCCACTTCTCTCGGCCTCTTACCCCGCCCTGTTCCAGATGCAGAAGAACTTCTCCAGCACCATGTCTGCCTGTGTGCCGCCATTATGGTAATGGAGTAGACTAAACCTCTGAACCTGTAAGGAAGTTCCGATGAAACGGTTTTCTTCATAAGAGTTCCTGTGGTCTTGGTGTTCCTTCACAGCAATAGAAATCAGAAGACAGTATAAAAGAGAAAAAGAAGAAAAGAGGAATCAGTAGAGTAGAACAGTATATACGGCTCAATAAACTGGGTTGAGAAATCCAGAGCACAGTGATACACCGTAACTAGTAATGTACAGACTGAAACAGGACCCTTATGAGAATTAAAGTGACAAAAATATTTTACATAATAAAATAGAAACAAGAGAAATAGGACAAGGCATAATAAAGTACATTAAATCACTGTGATCTCATTAGTTGATAGTGTTTGGTGGGCTGCATTTTGAATGCACCCCCCTCCATGATGTTTCATGCAGCAAATTGCACTGATGAGGTTGGTGCAGTTTGTAATTGCAATTCAAGCTTATGAGATCAGATTTGGGTTATTTATTGTCCCAGCGGCATTGAGATGGTTAGCTGTTGGATTGAGCTTTTGGTCCAGATATGCTCTGTTGAACAGTGTTGTTCTCAGGTTCCTGGTTGATACTCTGTCTGGATCTGTGCTGTGTTAGGAAAGGAGCATGAAAACCCTAGCTAACCTCAGTGCAGTCTTAGCAGGCAGTCTCCATAGGCCTTGTAGTATTTCACTTTGGCCACAGCTTCCATGGCCAGGATAGATTTCTGTGGGTTCGTCCCATGGAAGTGTGTAGGCCCTTGATTTCACTTACGTCTTTGATCAGTAGGAACTCTTCCCTTGGTATTTGATGGGGCTTATAAACTTGGCCACATGGCACCCACTGATCTCAGGCAATCTCCTTTCTGTGCTTCAAATTCTTCAGCTTCCAGGCCTTACTGAGAGTTATGTGTTCATTCTTTGTTCATTCAGCTGTGCTCCTTCAGGACCAGTGTGTTTGAAAGGAGATGCTTCCATGGGCCTCCTTTGACGGCAGTGGAGCCCCTTGCTGCTGATTTTCAGCTACTCATACTGGCTTCCCCAAGGAGATCTCTCATCAGATAATTAAAAAAAAAAAGAATGAATATACAGAAATATTGATCATATAATATATGTGTACTCCACTACAGTAAAAAAAAAACTGTAGTGGAGTACACATATAGTATACAATCATTTTTTTTTACTGTGGAGTACCAGTATTCATCTAGCATTAATAGCTAAACTACTTGTATAGCTTTGTGAGTATTGATAAATATATAGTGTTTTTCAGTCACCATTCTAGTATCTTCCAGAATAGATCCATACCCTGAAAAAAATTCTGTATTTTCCTCTTTATTTTCTCTCATTCATTCAACCCATAACATTAATCATTTTAATATGTAGTGTGAAAGTGTCTATCATTAAGTTCATGTAATATATATATATATATATATATATATATATATATATATATATATGCATATGTGTGTTGTATATACATCTTAGGATGAACAAAAGGTAGAGGAATGAGGAAAATGGAGAGAGGGGGTGTATACTATGTATGTTCAGATGCAATTTGCAAGATGTAGGAATCTATAAACCTGTATTTAGTATTCTCTTATAACTGCATATGATAACAATGGTAGACTTGATTTTCTTTTCATTAGCTACCTTAGAAAAACAGTGTAACATTTGCTCTTCATATCCTTTTGACTGTTCTGTTTTCTTAATTTTAGGATGGTGTAGACTCTTTAAGGCAGCATGGAAGGCAGTCAGTGGTAGCCCGAGGAAGTAGGGAATAGGGGTGGCCTGAGGAGGGCCGATGTAGGTTTTAGGTTGTCTGTGTGATCCCCTGGTGTTCCCAAAGCAAGCAAAGCAAGCTCCCTTTGCATTTAGACAGTTGCTTAGAGGTTGTCATAGAACGGAGACCCAGAAAGCCTATAGAGTTTTCTGGTATGAATCAGGTTCTCAAGATAGTCCTTCTAAGACTTGAGGAGCTACCACAGCCTGCAGTCTCTTCCTACCTCAAATTCTCTTCTACCTCTATCTGTGCAGTCGCAGCCTTTGACCTTGAATGGTCTCTTAACCCAGACAGTGATCTCATCTGGAGCTAAGGGTGTTTTTACCAGCCCCAGGCAATCCTGAATGCTGATGCTTTTTCCTTCTCCTTCTTCATTGTTAACGCAAACTGGAATTTATTTTGTTGGGCCAGCAAATCCTCTGCCCTTGGCGGAGGTTGCTAAGGGCTCTGCAAATTGGTATTAAGGTACTAGTCCTAGTTATCTTACAATATGTCCAAGATATTTGGGCATCTGAGTGGTTGAGATCTTCCCACATGGCCCGTTGCTTGTGTAGCATGTACTTGTGAAAGTCACTTGAGACTTCTCCACACAGGCAACATGCTTGTTTCAGCAGGCCTGGTCTGTTCTTAATCTCTCTGCTCGGATGAACTTTGCCATAATGTGGTCAGTTCACTGGTTTTACAGCTCCAGTAGCTGGTGGGGTTGCTGAGGTCTGTAGTGTGTACCAGAGTCTGGAGGTCTACATAGTTGTCCAGCAAGAGCAGCCCTGAGCTGGATGTTTTCTTAATCTCCACCATGATATTTATGTCATTCAGGAAAATCATGTGCTTTAACATGTCTATGGCCACTACCATATCAATGGATGTCCACCTTGGTCGATCTCCTGTAGGCTCTGCTGCTGGTACTTACCGAGGTTATGAATGATACCATACTTCTTTTTCCACAGCAATTTGAAGTCCACAGCGAGCTAGCTGGTGGTTTTCTAGTACTGATTTGTCACAGGGAGGATCTTGCTCTTTGTATTTTTTATCTTTACTTTTTATGGGTTTTGTGGCATTTTGCCTACATATATGTCTGTGCCTGGTGCCTTCAGAGGGCGGAGGACGGCATCGGACCCCCTGGAATTGGAGCTACATATAGTTGTGAGCCTCTATGTGGGTGCTAGGAATTGAATCCAGGTTCTCTGGAAGAGCAGCCAGTGCTCTTAACTCTGACCATCTTCATGTTGTAAAGGAAGGCAGATAAACAGGTTCTCATGGAACTTCAGTGATTTGGGTGGGGACCTCTAACAGCCTTTGCTATGTGTTTTCATCATTTGCTTTGATTCTGTGTTCTTATGGATTGAGTAGAAAAAAAGAAATAGTTCTGTGTTCTTACAGAATGAAAAGAAATGCACCATTGGTGTTAATAATATGCAGTTGTGTATGATGGTTAATCTTGTAACTACAGGGGAAACATTTGGACCAAATTATGCAACTGTGACCCCAAATCTTGGCAGACAGTCCATTTTATATACAACTCCATCCTGTAGATGGTCACTTATTTTTTTCCTCTTAGAGATTGTATGCCTTTATTAAACTAATACTTGATGTTTTTATTTATTTATTATTTCAGAGAGAACACTAAGAACATCTAGGCATGAAATGTGCTGCTCTCTGAGCAAATTGCTCATTGTCAATTTTTAAGGGTATTGGGTTATCTTGATTGACAGTCATTTGTTGTATTGCTTTTTTGGACAGTGAGTGACAGTCTAGAAATCTACGTGTACTAAATAAAAGCGATTTTTAAGGTAGAATGACATTCTTCTTTAATTTTGAGAATTTCATGTGCATTTATGAGAAAATATGATCATATCCCCTCCATTTCTTCCCCAAAAACTTTCCTATATTATAAACCACTAAGGCTAGTTAGTGTTGCCCATAGGTATCTGAATATGGGTCTACCCAGTGGAGCATGGCAAGCCTATCAGTGGCTACATCTTAACAAAAGAATAAGTCTCTGTCTGTCAGCAACTCTCCATTGTCAGTAGCTCCTCACTAGGCCTAGGGACTGGAGAACCTCAACTGCATATGTTCTGGAAGTTTGCCTGGTTTGATCTTGTATAGGCCTTGGGTAGGTAATCACAGCAGCCTCAACAGCTAAGACATCTTAACCTGTCACCTGTATCCTCTGGTATTTGCATTCTTTCTGCTCTTGCGTCTGTGATGTTCCCCGAGGCTTCTTGTGTTAGGGTTAATTAGATGGTGGGCTTAGGTCTGAGAATTCAGTCTCTTAGTAATTGGAAGCTGCACATTTTCAGCTGGGGGTGATATTTAAAAGGATATCACCTTTATTTAGAGAAGACAGTAATATTCAGATAGAAATCTTGTGAATGGGGCAGCGGTGGTGGTACCATTCTTTAATTCCAGCAGAGGCAGGTGGAGCTCTGAGATCAAGGCCAGCTAGGCTACAGAACCAGTTCCAGGATAGCCAGGGCTATACAGAGAAACCCTGTCTCAAAAAAAAAAAAAAAAAAAAAAAAAACCTGAAAAGAATAAAAACCCTTCCCCCAAAGCCCCCAAAACAAACAAACAAGTAGGGCCTAAATTATGGTAGTAGACACCAATAGAAGATATAAATGAGACAAGATGGTAGCAACAGCGTAGCTGATTAGTTGTGGGGAAGGAGGAAGTGAAGGTGACTCCTAGGTTTTGCCTTGGACAGTGTAGAGCACAGTGCAAAGTACCAAATGAAGAACAAGTCTTTGGGTTGTAGTGTCTGAGTGCAGACATTTTGTTGCACTGTATATATGCTTCTGGAATGTTTAGCTACATGGCTTCTTCCCACTAAATCGGTCATCATTCCGAGAACACAGGGTACTTTGCTGTGTCACAGTACCTTTATAAGTTGTGTGCTAAATACATCATTTCTGGACTCAGAATATGTAGGTTAGTCTGGTTTGCCAATATTTTATTGTCGTAACGAAAGCGAGAGTACAGAAATTACACATGCGCTGCTGTATTGAATTTCCTAGGCTGAACATGCACCTATAAACCACATCGGAGAAAACAGAAAATGATTTGCCTGTCAGAAGTCTCCACTACTTTCTATTAGCTGCTGTATCCCAAAAGAAACCACTATACAGATTTTTAACTTCATGCATTAGTACTGTCTGTTTATATGTATCATCTGAATAGAACCATATGGTATGTATTAATTTATATTTAGCTTATTTTTTCTCAGCCTTATATGATTTATTGATGCTGTTGTATAAAGCAGTGGTTTTTTTTTTTTTACATTGGTCTATAATACTGCATTGTGTTTATTTTCATATTATTATAAATTCCATTGTACATCTGTACATAATTTAGTCATTATTGTACATTTCATGGATATGTGAGCTATGTGCAGTTTTGGTTATTAATGATGCTGTATGATTTTATATTTTAATAGATAATTTTTGTTGAAAGCACATTATTTCTCTCGGGTATATATAAAAGAATTGAATTGTGTTACAGGTTACTCATGTGTTTAGTCAGTGCTGCCACACACATCTCTCATGTAGCTTTATTCATTGTCCTTTTTCCCTATGTGAAAAACTATTTCTCTCATTTCCATTTTTGGCAGTTAAGTGGCAGACATTGCAGAATTCTGTTTCATGTTCAGAAATACAAAGTTCTGAAATATTTTTTAATAGCTGAATGTGAGCGTGCTGGCTGGTTTTGTGTCAACTTGACACAAGCTGGAGTTATCACAGAGAAAGGATCCTCCCTTGAGGAAATGCCTCCATGAGATCCAGCTGTAAAGTGTTTTCTCAATTAGTAACTAATAGAGGTGGGTGGTGCCATCCCTGGGCTGGTAGACCTGGGTTCTATAAGAAAGCAAGCTGAGCAAGCCACGGGAAGCAAGCCAGTATGTAACACTCCTTTAAGAATGTTGCAGCTTGATTGTCATCAGTAAAAATGCTGGCAAAAGGACCTATATAGAATATATATGTATGTATGTGTGTATGTATGTATGTATGTATGTATATATATATATATATATATATATATATATATATATATATATATGATGACAACACTGGACTAAACAGTCATGATAGATATTTTTAGTATACTAGGAATTATCCTGATGCTTGCAAAAATCCATGGGACATTTATTAAGAGAAACGTCTTTTGGTAAGAGCAGTGAGTTTATAATTATAATTCGTCTCATTCCCATTTCTCTTCTCCAGCTGCTTTCAGTGAAAGCAGAAATCTGGCAGCCAGTAGCAAGGGAAGAATAGGCTTGTCAGTTCTCTAAAGTCCCATTTCCAGAAAATTGTCATTATTTAACTTTTGTGGCAGCCCTTTGGAATGCCTCATGTGCAAATGTGTCTTTTATTGGTCTGACTGAGATCTTCTTCATGTTTAATACTCTATACTCAGGGAAATTTGTCAGGAGAACCAGAGAAAGATTTATCACGGACACCAAGGTAATATATTCAGTATTCAATTAAAGAATACTTTAACAAAAATACTTAACAAGACAATGTGGGGAAAGTGATGTCTACAGGAATACTGATTAGCATGCAATACATACAATCCATTTACACAACAAAAGCTGAGGTAGGGAATTGGGATTTATAAGAATAAAGTATTTGTAAATTAGTGAATGTATTAAAAAACAAAAAAAGAAACAAAAATTAAGATGGTATGTTGCAAGGTATTTAAGAGAACTGAAGTCAGTAATACAACAAAAAGATATACAGTGTTAGATTAGAAATTACATGATCCCCTCTGAAAAGGGTTTTGACAAAAACCAACATCCCTCATGAAGAGACTAAGACTAGAAGGAAGGTAACTTAACACAACAAAGGCTACATATGACAGACTTTCCTATATACTAATATTATATACTAATAACAGACATGCTGAGAAAGACATCAGAATCATTCTACTTATAATTGCCTAAAGCAAATACACACACACACACACACACACACACACACACATCAAAAATAACAGCCCTTGACCAGAAGTGAAAGACCTCTGCAATGGAACATTTAAAACCTTAAAAAAAGAAATTGATGAAGACACTAGAACAATGATTTTCAACCTTCCTAATGCTGCTCCTCAGGTTGTGGTGGACCCCCCCCACCAACCATAAAATTATTATTTTGTTGCTAATTCATAACAGTAATTTAGCTCCTGTTATGAATTGTAATGTAAATGTCTGCTGCACTAGAAGATGAAAAATATCTTAGAATTGTTAATACTGTGAAAATGGCAATACTGCCAATGGTCATCTGCAGAAGCAAAGCACTCCCTGTCAGAATTCCAACAGTAGTCCTCATAGAAATAAATAAAACAGTCTTAAAATTCACACGGAAGATAAAGGGATTCATAACAAAAATTATAATGTGTGGAATATCGTGATACTTTATTTCAAGTTGTATTAAAACCAGCATGATGCTAGCACAAAAAAAGACATTGTCAATCAGGCCTAATAAACCCTTCATTCATGGTTTCCTCATATCTCTTTGACACAATTTTGAAATATATGTAAGTGTGATGTGCAGGTATTTTTATGCAGTGTAATAAATTCCTAATATTTTAATAATCTTTAATTAAATATAAGTATATAATTCTTCCTGTTACATGTCTATAAATGAATAAGTATATGAATGCTATCTGCTGAGTATGGTTAGTGTTGCTTGTATATGTATGTTTGTGTGTGTGTGTGCATGCCTGTAATACACACACTATTTCAGTCTAAGTACTTGGGGTTGGATAATCATTTAAGGTGCTTAACCCCAGAGAAGACTAATGTTCCCTCTCTTAGTGGTCTTTATTTGCCTGTACCTCTTCATCTGGGAATGGAAGCAATGTCTATTCCTCAACATTGCAATTTCTCTTTTCCACATTGGCATGTCAATTGGTGCTCTTACTTAAGCAAGCATATTGTTGAGGTTCCCTGTCACATATAGAAAACACAGTCTTGCAGCAGACATCCTAGTCCTCTGACTCTTAACCTTCTCTCTGCCCCTTCCTCCGAAATGTTAGCCAAGCCATAGGTGTAGAGGTTGTATTGTTGTAGATAACATGTGTTGATGATGTTGTAATGAGTGGAGCTGGGCACTCC
This sequence comes from Micromys minutus, assembly GCF_963924665.1. NCBI lineage: Eukaryota > Metazoa > Chordata > Mammalia > Rodentia > Muridae > Micromys > Micromys minutus. The sequence continues at coordinate 17,265,639 of NC_137970.1, read as the reverse complement.
ACACTCACTTGCTCTCTACATTTGGATTAGTTATGGTTTTCTGTGGTCTCCAACTGCTACAAACAGAAGCTTCTGATTTTGAGGGCTGAGGGCTGTGCTTCTAAGGGCAAGTATTTAGAACGTAGTTATAAGTGATACTGCTTTTAGGAAAGTGACTTAAACAGGCTCTCCTCTGAGATCCATGCCCTCCATCACCCTGAATTGTTGGCTAGACTTCCCGTTTTGCATATGATTTCCCTCCTGTTGAGTGGGCCTCACCTGCTCATCTGGAGATGGAGAAACTCCAATTTTCCTATCCACATCGGCATGTCAATTGATGCTCTTACATAAGCAGGCATATTGTTGAGATATACCTCAGACGACTGTTAAGATACAAGCACCATCCTTGCACTCCTCCAGGACATCTTACCACGTGGATCACTGTTGTGGCTCATATTGATTACTTTCCCGCCCTTGGCATCTTGCATTGCTTTCCCCAGGGAGGATGTTACTAGGTCAGACCCACCTAGATTGCTTCATGTCTTGTGTCCAAAGTGTATGGTTTCTTCAGCAATATGGACTTACCTTCAACTTCTGGGAGATAAGCAATAGCAATAGCAGTGACCTATACTGTTTTAGGAGTCTCTCCAACTCCCTTGACCAACAACTTGAAAGGAGGTTTTCTGTGCCCTGCAAGTGGGATTTGGTCAGTCTATAGCTCTTGAGGAGAATATTGCCTCTTAAAATGGTGCAACTGCATTAAACTAACTCTCTCTATCTCTGTCTCTGTCTCTCACCATATAATTATATTTATTATATGTAATTACCGATGAATTCATATGACTTATTAAGACAGTTTCAAACATCGGTAGTGTTATTTATTCTTCTCATCTCCAGCTCAGATTTCCCTCTGTGTTTCCTCATGTCCTCCGGCAGATTGATTATATCCTGCTATCTCCCTCCCTAGCCTGCCCCCGAAGTCTGTTTTTACTTTCCTAGTTTATGTGGTTACTCTAGGTTATATGTACCTTCGACTGAGGATTTAGAACTACGAACCACAGATGAGAGAAAATGTAGTGTTTGTCTTTCTCAGTCTGAGTTAACCTCATTCAATATAATATTTTCTAGTTCTGTAGATTTACCGGAAATTTTCATGATGTCATTTTCTATAGAGCTGAATAGCACTCTGTTCTGTATACATGCCCCATGTTCATTATCTGTTCATATGGTGAAGGCCATTAGGTTGTTTTCATTTGCTGGCTGTAGTAAAGAGATCAGCAGTGAACATTGCTGAGGGAGTATCTGTGGAGAAGGGTGTTGAGTCCTTTAGCCATATGCTGTGGAGTGATGTAACTTGCCCATGTGGTACCTTGATTTCCAGCCTGCTGAGGAGCCTCCATACTGACTTCCAGAATGGCTGCATCAGTTTGCATTTCTCCACACCCTTGCCTGCATTTATTTTCAGTTATTTTGTTAGTTTGAGTCATTCTGGCTTGAATAAGCTAAAATCTCAAAAGATATTTTTGTGTTCATTTCCCTAATTGCTAAGGATGATGAAAATGTCCTGTGGTTTTTTTTTTTTTTTGTTTTTGTTTTTTGTTTTTTGTTTTCATTTTATTTCATTGAACTCTCCATTTTGGTCTAAAGCAGTGGCAGTTTAAATATACTTGGTCCAGGGGTTGGAACTGTTTGGAGGTGTGGCCTTGTTGGAGGAAGTGTGGACATGGATTTTAAAATCCTCAACCTAGTTGCATGGACATTGCCATGTTCCTGCCTTGATGATAATAGACTGAACCTCTGAATCTATAAGCGAGCCCCAATTAAATGTTGTCTAAGAGTTGACTTGGTCATGGTGTCTGTTCACAGCAGTAACACCCTAAGACAGAAGACAATTTTTAATTTTGTTTTTTCTTTTATTCTTATCTTTTTGAGCTTATTTGTAATTTTGTTACTGATTTTTTTCTCTGTATAGCTGGCAAAGATTCTTTCTCTGCAGGATTCCTCTGAACTCTAGTGTTTGTTTCCTTTAAGTTTCATGAATCCCACATGGCAATTGTTGGCCTTAATTCTTGGGCAAATAGAATCCTATTTAGAAAGTCTTTTTCTATTAGAAATTTGTGGTGAGGGAATCAGCTGTATATCCACACATCCCAGGTCTCTGCAAAGGGAAGGAGTTTTTTTCTAGCAGTTTCAATATTTTGAGTCTCATTTAAAATTTTTTCTTTAGTTCTAATAAGTTTTGAATATCTTTCTTGATCCATTCTTGGATTCATTCATCATTCAGTAATATACTGTTGTTTAATGCTCATGAATATGGATGCATGCTGGACATTCTTGTGCTGTTTTTAAAAAGGTTTTGCCACTGGGCAGTGGTGACATATGCTTTTAATCTCAGTGCTTAGAAGGCAGAGGCAGGTAAATCTCTGTGAGTTCAATACCAGCCTAGTCTACCAAGGTAGTTCCAGGACAAGCAAATATATACAAAGCAATTCTGATCAGATAGGATGCATGGAGATATTTGAATTTTTAAAAATTTGTTAAGATCCATTTTGTATTCAGGATGTGGTATAGAGAATCTTCCATTGGTTACTTAATGTGCTGTACATTGTTTGGTGTTTAGATAGAATCTCTATAGATAAGTTAGGTCAATTTGATGTATCATGTTATTTATTTCTGATATTTTTTGTTACTATGTTTTCTTTTTGTTCGGATGCACTGTCTCTTAGATAGAGTGGAGTATTGAAGTCACCACTATTTTTTAGTTTAATATTTGTCTTTAATCCCAGTAATAAAAATTTTATGAAATTCGGCACACAAAACTAGGGTGCATATTTGTTTAGAATTATGTTGAATTTTGGTAATTGTTTTCTTTCCATTACAATGAAATAACCCTTTATCTTCTGATTAGTTTTAGTTTGAGTTTTATTTTGTCAAATAATAGAATGATAATTGCTTCTTGGTCCCATTTGCATTGAAGTGGTGCCTATCGCTAACATTAAGATGAGTTTCTTGTTGACAACAAAAGGATGGATTTTTGTTTCTGAATCCATTCAGCTAACTTGTATCTTTTGATTGGAGAGTTGAGGCTATTAATATTTAAAGCTATTATTGAATTGTGTATGCTATTGTAGTCATTTTTGCTCATTGTACTTATAGCTATATTTTCTGATTCAGTTATTACAGCTTTGTTTTCTTCTATAGTTCATTGGCGGTATTCATTCTTGTCCTTAGTCCAAAATATTCTGCTCAATATGAATTATTTTAGTCTGTTCATATAATGGAAAGTTTTTCTTTTTCTTTTAAGTATGACAAGTAGTTATGCCGGATGTAGTAGTCTAGGTTGTCACCTCTGGTCTTTTTTTGTTTTGTTTTTAGAGACAGGGTCTCTTTCTATAGCTCTGGATGTCCTTAAACTTGCCATTCTAGAGAGCCAAGTCACCCTATAGTAACTATCAATAATCAATGACCATAATCCCTATCTCTTTTTTGTAGTTAGTCCTTACAGCTATGTAATCAGTGGGTTTGAAGGAACATTTGAAAAGCTTAATGAGTGTGCAAAGATTCCTATACATGGTAACATTTATATTCATATCTTGACTTTTGTTTACTTAATTTTGCTCTCTGCATTGATTTCTTGTGTATGTTTGTTTATACATATGAATTGAATGTGCCAACAATATTCCATAGTATGAAAAAAATGATCATTAAATATAATTCATCTGTGTGTTAACTAAAAAGTCATCTCATGTGTCACCAGTGATGTACTTGTCAAACTTTGGCAATACTTATGACACAGCAATTTTTATTTCTTGATGAGTTAATATAAAAATCATTTATTTTTTAATGTCTATTTTGTCTCAAGTGCTAGGCATATAGTGTCCAGAAATTCCCTTATGGGCATTGTATAATGTGAGTGAAGAAAAAAAAACACACATTTACAACATAGTTTTAATATGTGATTACATACTATTTCTCTCCCCCCCCCCCACCCACACACTCATCAGGGTGGCAGGTTTAAAGTAATGACAGTGGAGAGCAATCCCTTAGCCATGATGGCTATGCAAAATTATGATAAGGCTATTCTAAGAAAGAAGCACTGACAAGAAGACCCTGAAGTGGAAATGAAAAGATACGTGATAGAGACCCAACAGACCCAAGTAGCCGGAACACAGTGAAGGAAGGAGGAATTAATTTCGAAGAGATAGTGGGTTAGACAGTATTAGGTTTTTAAAGCAAAACTCACCATTAGTCTCATTTCAGTAATGTCCAAGGAGACAACATAAATTGTTACCATTCTTTTTATCTTTCCTTCTTTCCATATATATATATATATATATATATATATATATATATATATATATATATATATATAGAGTGTGTGTGTGTGTGTGTGTGTGTGTGTGTACAGGTACATGCAGGGTCAGAGATTGATGCCAGGAATCTTCCTTTATTGCTCTTTCACTTTAGTCTTTGAGCTACCTCAAAAAGCCCGAGTTTGCTGCTGAGTCTAATTGTGCTAGCTGTTTTGATTCCCAGCACCTGAATGGCATCGCAGAACTGTCTGTAACTCTAGTTCCAGGAAATATGATTCTCTCTTCTTAACTCTGCAGGTACCAGGCCACCAGGCACTTGTGCACATGCAGACATGCAGGCAAAACACTATGTGTACAAAACAAACCAATCTTTCTGGAGGAAAATAGAGGAGTTATGGATTTAGGGCAGAGGGGAAGTGGGGGGTGGGCAGAGTGGAGGGAGGGGAAACTGATCAGGATATTATATTCGAGGAAAGTAAAAGTAAACAAAAAGTTTGCTTAAATCAAAATTTGCATGTTTTTTTATGTGTATTTGTAGGTTGTAAAACAAGAACAAGGATCATGCAAGGGAGGAAAAGGTTAAAAAATAGGGTAATGGTATACATGCAATAGGACATAAGAAGGAGGAAAGTGACCAAAGAAAGAAGACCAGTTAGGGGATGTGAGTGAGGAGAACATGGTAGTGGGGGGCACACAGGAGGGAAAGAGAATGAATGAGAACAAAATACAGTAATACATGCACATGTGGATGAAGATCACATGATAAATCCCAACGCTAACCTAAAAAAAAAAAAACCCAAAAACCAAAAACCTAGCTCTGTAGTCTTATTCTGTGCACATAACAAGACAGTATTGCTAATTATTAAAAGTTTCAAGAAAGGACTGCCAAGTTATTTATAAAGGTAAACTCATCAGAATCCCATCAGACTGCCCAGCAGAAAGCCTAAGGGCCAAGAAGGCATGGGGTGTATTTCAAGCCTGAGTGCATATAATTGCTAATTATGATTTCTGTGTCTAGCAGATAGGGTCCTTTACAATGAATAGAGAGGCAAAGACTCTTCACAAGAAGCACAAACTAGAACAATTCATGAGCACTAAAGCAGCATTTCAAAAGATAACTGAAAAAGAAAAACACATCATATGGACAAAACAGGAAGTTTACAACCACGGAAGTAACAATATTTGCAAACTAAATCCTACAACCCTTTAAAAATATCACCATAATTAACACCATTTCACTTCAGGGTTGCAAGGAGAGTTCAAAATGTGCTTATCAATAAATGTAGTCTAGCACCTAACCATGGACTATATAAAGCCCTTATTATTCTTATAGATACAGAAAATGAATTTGAGAAAATTCAGTATCTCTTCACGATAAAAGACCTGAAAATGTAAGAAGAATCATACCCAACATAAGACAGGCTGTCTGCCGCACACCTATAGCATGATGAGCGAAATCCTGGCAAAAGTGAGTGGACTCTCACTACCTGTGCTTAGAGTAGTGCTTAGAACCTTAAGCCAGAACAACGAGACAAGGAAAATGACAGAAAAGGCATACAAGTGGAAAAGGAAGAACCCTGATGACCACCCCCCCCTTTGTAAATTATTTGCTTCTCACTTTAATGTCGTAAGGAATGCCCACAGAATCTCGTAGACCAGATAATCACATTCAACAAAATAGTGACTTTGATGAGGTTGGCTGTCTTCTTGTCGTTTAGTTTCTTGATTTCCCTTTTTATGGGCACAAGGTCTATGTAACTCTGGCTGTCACAGAAGTCTGTATGTAGGCCAGTCTGGCCTCAAACTCACAAAGATCTACCTACCTCTGCCTTCCAGGTGCTGGGATTAAAGTTTCTTGAGTCTTTTGTATAGTCTAGACACTAATCCTTTGTTGTGTGTAAAGCTGGCAAAACATTTCTCCTATTCTGGAGGCTGTCTCTTAGCTTGAGTGACAATTTCCTTTGCCACTGTACAGAAGTCCTTTAAGTCCATTTGCTGATTATTCACATTATTTCCTGAGTGATCAGAATTCTATTCAGAAAGTCCTTACCTCCACCTATCTCTTGAAGTATGCTGTACTTTTTTCCTCTGGCAGTTTCAGAGTTTCGGATCTTACAGAATGTTCCTCAGTGTGATTAGAATTGCTGTTGTGTGCAGGATGAGAGATAAGGTCTAATGTCATTCTACGTGCAGATACCCACTTTTCCCAGCACTTCTTGTTGATGATGACATATTTCCTCCAACGTGTTTGTTTGGCATCTTTGTCAAAAAAGTGGTGGCAGTAGTTGCCTGGCTTTTTATTTGAGTCCCTTAATGCTGTTTTATTGCCTTGCACCTGTTTTTGTGATAATACCATGCTGGTTTTTATTAAAGTGAACCTGCAGTATTCTGGAAATCCTGGGTACTGGTATCTCCAGTGGGGTTTTTATTGTTCAGGATTGTTTTGGCTGCCTGAATTCTTTTATACTTATGTATTAATTTTATGATCTTCCCCCTTGTTTCTATGAAGAATTTCACTGCATTTCTATTAAGTTGCATCAAATCTGTAGATTGCTTTTGGTAGTATATCCCTTCTCAGAATTTTGAATTTTGTAGTCCAGACTTGTGGGAGGTCTTTCTGTTTTTGTTTATTTGGTTTGTTTTGTTTTTGGTGTATTTCTCAGTTTTTTTTTCTTTAATTGTTTAAGGTTTTCATTGTGGAGGTCTTTTACTTCCTTAGTTCTCTGGGATATTTGTTTTTTGCTATTGCAAATAGAAGTTTCCCTGATTTTTTTCTCTCAGTATGTTTGTTTTTGGTATATAGGAAGCACACTGATTTTTATGACAGTTTTGTTTCCTGCCACATTGCTGGAAGTGTTTATTAAATCTAAGAGTTTTCTGTTGGAGTTTTTACTGTCTGTAAGGTCATGCCATCTGCAAACAAGGATACCCTTTTCCCCTGTTCTACTTGGGGGCCTTTAATTTACTTCTGTTATCTTACTGCTCTAGTTAAGACTTAGAGTGATATAGTAAAAAGGCTACAGGAGAACCCCTTTCTTGTTCCCTATTTATTGGGAATTATTTGAGTTTTCTCATTTAGTATAATCTTAACTATAGGTTTGTTGCTTACACTGTTTTGTATGTCAACGTATGTTTCTTCTATTCTGACTTTCTTCAGGACTTTTAACATGAAGGGATATTGGATGTGGTCAGAATCCTTTTCCTGTGCCTATTGAGATGACCATTGTGATTTCTGTCACTGAGTACCTTTATGTAATTTATAACATTTATTGATCACGTCCCATCCCTTGTTCGCCACGTGTGCACAGCTGACCTCATGGGCCACGGCCCACCATAGCTCAGCCTGGAGCATGGCACATGTGTTCACCTCTCTGTTAGCTCCTCTCCATCCTTCCATCCCTCCTCCCATCCCTCTTGTCCCTCTTGTGGCTTCTCGGCAAGTGGAGAGTACAAGTCTCCGCCTATCCAATGTCTATTTCACTATTTTTTCATCTCTGGAATGAACAAAACTTTATCATGGTAAATAATCTATTTGATGTGCTCTTGAATTTGTTTTATAATTATTTTGTTGAGAATTATGTTCACCTGAGGGGGAAAAATCTTTATGTTTCATTTCTTTTGTTTTTGTTTTGATACTGTCTTTACCTGGTTTTGGTATCAGATCAATACTAGTTTCATTTTTGAAAGTTTGGTAATATCCCTTCTTTTTCCATTTTTTTGGGGGGGGATACTTTTTTAAAGTATTGATGTTAGTTCTTTGAACGTCTGATAAAATTCACTAATAAATCCATCTGGGCCTAAACTTTTACTTGGGGGATTTTAAATTAATGTTTATGTCTCACAGTTTGTGATAGAAGTGTTTATATTTTCATCTCATTTTGACATAATTTTGGTAGGTCAGATGCATTTAGAAAAATATTCATTTGTTTCAGATTTTTCAACTTAGTAAAATATACATTTTTGATGTAAGACCTAATAATCTTCTGGATTTTAATGGTATCCATTGTAATTGCTCCATTTTTATCTCTAATTTTGATCTTTCCTTTCTTTTGGTTAGTTAAGGGTTTTTCAATCTTGTTTCTTTCTTTCCTTTTTGAAAGAATCAACTATTCATTTCATTGATTCTTTATACTGATTTTATTTTTTCCATTTTATTAATTTCTGCTCTGATGTCAGATTACTTTTCATCCACTGTTTGGAGTTTGTTCTTTTCTCAGAGCCTAAGCATATCATTATGTTGTTGGAGATCTATCCAATCTCTTAACATAGGTACTTAGAGATACAAATGTCCCTATGCTTTCATTGTATCCCATGCATTTTTATTGCCATTTGATTCCAAGAATTTTCATTTTCTTCTTGGCTCCTAGGACCAGGCCATCATTCTATAGTGTGCTATTTCATTGCCACATGTCTCTGTATGTCTAAGGATTTCTTTTGCTATTGGTTTGTAGTCACATTATGATCAGCTAGAATGTAGCAAATTATCTTGATTTTCGTGTGTGTGTGTGTGTGTGTGTGTGTGTGTGTGTGTGTGTGTTGATACTTGGTTTGTGCCCTAATATACAATTTATTTTAGAGAAAGTTTAGCAACTGCTGAGAAAATACATATGTATCCTATGGTGTTTGAATGGAATGTTCTGTAGTCTCTTAGGTCTGTTTGATACAGGACACCAATTAATTTGCATATTTTTCATTTACTTTTTATTGGAAAGACATCTCAGTTGGTATTGAAGTTTCTCACTACTGTTGTGCTGTGACCTTCCATCTAATATTTCTATGAAATTGAATGCATCTGTGCTCCCAGCATATGTTTAGATTGTAATATAATCTTGATGGATTGTACTCTTAAACACTGTTAAGTGACTTGTCTTTCCTCAGGAGTTTTGTTTTAATGTATGTTTTGCCAGATATTAGTGGAGCGATGCCTGCTTGTCTCTTAGTTTCTGTCTTCCTTGAACACCTTTTCCCATCCTTTTATCCTAAGGTTGTGTCAGCCTTTTGTGGTGAGGTACATGTTTTGGGGACAGCAAATAGATGTTGCCTTGTTTTTATGTTGTCTGATTTTCTGTGTCTTTTGACTGAGGAATTGAGACCATTAATATTAAGAATTACTGTTGAGAACTGTGTTCCAGCTCCTGGGTTTTGTTTTGTTGATTTTGTGGTGTTCTTGCCCCTCTTCCTTTCTTGCTTGACTGTCATTCCAGCACGGTTTATTCTTTCCTGTGGCCTCAGTGATGGAATTGTTTTTCTCTTCTGTTTGAAGAATCCCTTCACATATCTCTTGTACAGCTGGGTTAGCTGTTATAAATTCTTTCAGTCTATTTTTATCATACAGAGTTTTTATTTTTCCTTCAATTGTGACAGACAGCTCTGCTGATTTTTTGAGTGCAATAGCTTCAGTTGGCACGTGTCTTTTAAAGTTTCCGTTGAATACTCCACTGTAATTTGAAAATCTCTTCACATGTGAGTTGTTTTTCTCTTACTACTTCCAATATATTTTATTTGTTCTGTATATTTAGTATTTTAAGTATACCATGACAAGTGGAGGTTCTTTCCTCATCTTTCTTGTTTGGTGTCCTAGATGCTTCCTATATCTGGATTAACATCTCTTGCCCTATTGTTGGGACATTTTCAGTTCTGATTATTTTCTTTTTATTAATATTTTTATTTTTTTCTTTCATATTTTTATTAAATTTTTGAGAATTTTGTAGATTGTACTTTCATGTGTTCATTCCCCTTTTTCCCTAACTCCTTTCAGATTCATAACCATTTCTCAACCTATCCAACTTTGTCTTAAAAAACCCCTATCAAGTTTATTTTGTCCTGTCCATATATGTGTGGCCTTCCACTGAAGTATGATCTACCCACAAGAGGCTGCATTCTTAAAGAAAACTGTCTCTCCTTCTCCTAGCAACTGTTAACTGACAAAGGGTCCTCAGTGAAGTTTGAGATTTCATGTCCCCCTCCCCTTTCCATGCTTGGATTTTGTCTGGCTTGGGCTTTCATAGGTCTCGTTTAAGCTGTCATAACTACCATGAGTTCATAGTGCAATTGCTTGGTTGTGTCCAATAAACAAAAAACAAAAAACAAAACCCCAAAAAACAAAAACACTGTTATCTTGTAGTTATCCAACTGTGGCTCTTATAATCTTTTTGCCTCTTCTTCTAAAATGATCTATTAGACTTGGGAGGAGGGCCTATAATAATCTTTATTATATTGTATTATTATGCCCATTTTGGTGCTAAGCATTCTCTTATTCTCTACACCATGACTCTCTATTACTCAGTTTCTGCTACAAGAAGAGGCTTCTTTTATGAATGTTGAAAAATTCATCTATCTATGGGTATAATGATGTTAAGTCACTGGGAGTTGTTTTAATACTGTACCCACTTAGCAGAATAATGGTCGTAGTGTCTGTCTTCTCCTGGAGCTTATAGCCTGACCACAGGTTCTTGACCCCATTAATAGTGCCAAGTAAGGGCTTCATCTTTTGGAGTGGGACTCAAACTCAAACAGAAAGTAGTTGATTACTTCTGTGATGTTTGTGCCACTAGTGCACCAGCGAACATGCTTTGCCAGGACAGATATCATTGTTGCTCACAGGATTCACAGCAGGCTAAGACTAGTTATTACTTGTCAACTCTGACAATATGTATAGCACTTTTGTACTATTGAATCCCAGCTTGACATTTTTATGTTCTATGATTCAAGTTTGTGGTATCTTCAGCAATCAGGTCTTAGTATTGGCAAGCGCCTGTAATGTTTAAGGGTCCATGTGACCTCACTCTTAATGATTCCAAAAGGAAGAACCCATGCTTGGCACTGGGTGCTGTATTTGTTTGCTATGGTATCTAGTGGGGACATTGTTACCCCACTGCAGTGTAACTTCATTTTAACTCCTTTCACAGTAGGTTTTCAGAATGACTTTTCAGAATATTGTTAGAATTTAACTATCTCTTCCTTATTTCTTCCTCTACCCAGCCTTCCTATCAACCACCCCATTTAAGATTCTTGTTCTATTAGTTGTGGATGGCTATCTGTGGTTTTTGCATATATGTTTAGGATTGTGATATCCTGTTGGTGCACTTTTGTTGATACGGATATGCGGAAATGTGAAGACTTCTTCAGTGCCGATTGGAGTGAAAACTAGTACAGCTGCATGGAAATCAATGTGGGGGTTCTTCCAAAATATAGAAATTAATATACCACATAATTCACTTCTATTACTCTTGAGTATATACCCAAAGGACTCTGTAGCTTACTGCAGAGATACCTTTTTATCCATGTTCATTGATGCTGTATTCATAATATTCAAGAATGGAATCATCCTAGATTTCTATTAACTGATAAATGAATAATAATAAAAATGTGGTGTGTTTGCACAGTGGAATATTACTCTGCTGTTAAGAAAAAAATACACAGTTGTGAAATTCACAGGTCAGTGATGGAACTAGAAAAGTAATCGTAAGTGATGTAACCCAGACCCAGAAAGACAAATGTCACAAGGTTTCTCTCATTTATGGATGCTAGCTTTGCTATATGTGTTTCATTTGGAATACCCATAGGAGTCAGAAAGTCAGAAAGTATGGAAATAGCTTTCAAGAGAAAGGATATAGAACTAGGTGGTATAAAGACTTTAGGGGATATAATGAAATAGAAAGTATTAAATTTGAGTTCGGATGAGAAGGCAAATATAAGAGAGAATACAGGGATATAAGTAGATAAATCTAACATTAAAGGCCTTTCAAAAATGTCATATGGAAGCCTACTACTGTCGAAGCTTCCTGAAAACAAATGTTGTTTTCCCCATATGTAAAATTTAGGGTTAACATGACATGGAAATAAAAAAGAGGGGAATGAGAGCAAAGAAACAAGGAAAGAGTAAACATAGATGTTAGGTGCCCGAAGGTATTGAAAGCCATGAAAGTATGTTATATGCATGCATGCAAATGTTTTAATGAAACCTGTCTTAGTTGACTGTTCTAGTGCTATGAATAGGTGCCACGACCGAGGTAACTTTTAGGAGAAAGCATGGAACCTGGGGCTTGCTTAAAGCTTCAGAGGGTTAGTCCATGGTCTTCATGGTATGAAGTGTGGTGGTACGCAGGCAGATATGGTGCTAGAGCAGCAGCTGAGAACTTTTGATCAGTTGGCAGGAGGCAAAGCAGAGAGCAAGACTGGGACTAGCCTAGACTTTGAAACTTGAAAACCCATCCCCCTTATAGCACACGGTTCTTTGACCAGGCCACACCTATTTCAACAAGGTCATACCTACTAATCCTTCCTAACAGTCCACCAACTGAGAGTGGAATATTCAAGTATATATGGGGGCCATTCTTCCCCCATTACTTTTGCAAGTAATATATTCTGTGGAAAAGATTAAAGGTTCGATTCCTCAAGAGAGCTGTTAGTTTTCAAGTCTTGAAATGATTAAACATGTTGAGTACCTATGTGTTCATGTATACTGGGGGCATCTAGATAACTCAACAGGAACACATGGTAGGGCACAGCCTGAAGACACTTTGGCAGTCTGAGCCAAAGAATTTCGTCACTGTGATCCTGGGTGTGCACCTAAGCACACATACGTAGAGACATCGGACACAGAGAGACAGGTGTGAGAATATAGAGCAAGGGAGGAACTCTGAGAGGAAGGCTTGATCTTTTGTAGTACTGTGCCCGTGAGTGAAAAAATGGTCTGAGAACTGATAAATAGTAACTATCCTCATATCTTTTCAGGGAAGAGCTGATTCAGGTAACTTCTTCAATGTACTTGTTTTTCTGCCTATAATCAATATTATACCCAGAGATTCAGAAAGGTCAAGTTATATCCAGGTCAGGTGGCTTATGACTGCAATCCTAGCTAACTGGGAGGGGAGAGCAGGAGGAAGATTGCAACTTGAAGGTTACCTGTAGTTACAGAGTGAGTTCCAGGCTATCTCGAAACACAGTGAGACCCTGCCTCAAAATAATAGAAGTGTTGGGGATATGGCTCAGTGATCAAGAGTACTTAACTACCATGCTCAAAGTCTTCAGTGTTGTGGGGTGGTGTGATGGTTTGAATATTCTTTATCCAGGGAGTGGCACTATTAGGTGTGGCCCTTTTGGAGTAGGTGTGTCGATGTGGGTGTAGGCTTTAAAACCATTACCCTAGCTGCCTGGAAGTGAGTATTCTGCTAGCAGCCTTCCGAAGAGGACGTAGAATTCTCGGCTCTGCCTAGATGTTTATGGACTGAACCTTCAGAAACTGTAAGCCAGCCCTAATGAAATGTTCTTTATAAGACTTGCCTTGGTCATTTAAAACCCTAACTGAGACAGGTGGGAAAGAGAAACTTAAGTTGCTGAAAATCTCAGTATAGAAGTTAAGAGCTGGGGACTTGGACCTTTCTTACAGATCAGTACTTAAGAGCATTGCTGTATGGATATTCTTTCAGAGGACCTGGGTCTGATTCCGAGGGCCTACATGGTGGTTAACAGACAACTGTAACTAAAATTTCTGGGGATTGGATGTCCTATTTGGCCTTCACGGGCCCTGCATGTACATGGTGCATGGACATATATACAGATTAGACACAGTTTTTAAAAAGTAAAAATAAAGTGTGAAAGTTTTTATATAGCATGTTTAAAGTGTTATGGTTGGTTTAAATGTCAGCTTGCGCAATTGTGATCAACTGAGTAGGGAGCCCTGTTGCCTTGATTGAACATTAGGCAGCACCTATTGGTAGCAGTTCAGATACAAAGGGTAATGTAGAAGGCAGGCAGATCATTTCCTCCTGTCCTTAGCTTGGACGTTCCCTGGCTAGTAAGTTAATCTGCCACGAAATATGCAGCAGCAACAACAGGGGAATTAAGGCTGGGGAACAATGTAGGAGAGGGATGGGAGAATTAGAGGACCAGGAACTCTGCTGTGAACTTGTGTATTGTAAAATGGACAGGCAAGCTTCACTCACGATACCTCAACAATATGGCTGCCTGAGCGAGCACCATTTTGTGCTTTCTGCATCTCAATACTGGTTGAATACTGGTTTTTTTTGGTTTTGGTTTGTTCTTGTTTTGCTTGTTTCATATAAAGAACTAAGTTTAATTGTAACAGTCCTGGAGGCTGGGTGGTTAAAGATGAATGTGGCAGCAGATATTGGTATTTTATAAGGACTTACTTCTGGGTTCATGGAAAGCTGGGTTTTTTTTTGTTTTTTGTTTTTTTTTTTTGTTTTGTTTTGTTTTGTTTTTGTATTCTTATATCAGAAAAGGGACAGGATCCCACTGTGGTGTTTTTCTGTAAGGGGACTAATTCTGTTTATGAGGCTTCTGCTTTTGTGGTCTGACCACATCCACCAACATCCCTCTTAATACTGTCACTTTGAAGATTAGGATTTCAATATGTGAATTGAAGAGAGAAAGATGCAATATTCAGTATATAATAACTTTTGCTTTAGTTTTGGTTTTTGAGACAGGGTTTCTCTATGTAGCCCTGGACATCCTGGAACTCACTCTGTAGACCAGGTTGGCCTCAGACTCGGACATATGCCTACCTCTGCCTCCAGAGTGCTGGGATTAAAGGTCTGCACCACCACCACCACCACCACCTGGCTACAACTTCTTAACCAACTGTATGACCTTAAAGAAGTTATTTCCCTTTCACAGAACAGTTTACCTATTGGATAGGGTTATTGTGTCTTTAAAACCTAGTTCTATATAAGAAACACTTAATATAGTACCTGGCACCTACTGCTCTATGTAAATAGCTATCATTGTCATGATGTACTATTATGTGCCATAGGAAGCCAGCTCCTGAATTCTGTTACTCCATCAGTGGCTTGGAAAGTCAGATACACCTTGAGAACTCTGAAATAGTAAGTAGTATCTTCTGTTTTTAAATTTTATTTTTAAAATGCATTTTACCTGTTTTATTAGTTCTCTGAAATTTTTATACAATGTGTTTCAGTCATATTGACCCCCTCTCCAATTTCTCCCATATCTATACCTCTCTTTGCTACCCACCCAATTTTGTACCCATCATGCCTAATTTCTAATGTCCATGTATTCATGGATGTGTGGTCTCTAAGTGAACTGTGGTCAACTTGGCAGGGACAATATTCTTGAGGAAATGTGACTCTGTTCCTCCTAATGGCTGTCAGTTGCCTCAACTAGGGGTGGGACTTCATGTCTCCCCTCTCCATTCTGAGATTTAGGCTGGCTTGTGCTTTCATGGGGTTTATTATACTGTCACAATCACTGTAAATTCATATATATAACTGCTCTGTTGCAGTAATCCACTGCAGTAGGGCTGAAGCTTCCAGCTTCATCTCTCCATATTCTGTGTCTGTGTGTCTTATGCAATAGGTGTTATTCTTAAATATATTAATATAGTGCCTGGCCTTGTATAAAAACTTCAAAGAACTAATAAAAACAAGTAAAATAAATGTATTTTAAGAATCACTTAAGGATCAGTTATAAAGGTTGCATATGTACATGAGACTTATAGTAACTGAACTGAGCCTGTGCTATTGTGAAGGAGTTTTTAATGTAGCATGTTTTTTACTGTATATGTATTTGTTGTATGTATTTATATCTCAGATTTGATCTCTGTGTGCTCAGAGATTCATTGATGGGTGGAGTAAGAGAAAGATTGAGAAAATCTTAAATGAGAAGACATTCCAAGGTGTAGATAAAGAGTAAGTTGAGCATAATTTGTTGTTTTCGGATACAGGCTAGTTCTCTTGAGTCTTTAAGAGCTATTGCCATCAGAGCCCAAAAATCAAAATGTATTTGCGATAGTTTGAAGAGTTTGGGATATGAAAGAAAGAGGAAATCAGAGACCAGCTTACTTCCCAG
The DNA here is from genome assembly GCF_963924665.1 of Micromys minutus. Taxonomy (NCBI): domain Eukaryota; kingdom Metazoa; phylum Chordata; class Mammalia; order Rodentia; family Muridae; genus Micromys; species Micromys minutus. Next base: position 17,249,515 of record NC_137970.1, on the reverse strand, counting down.
AGAGCCTTCTCTCCTCTAGCCCAAGTCTTTCACCAAAAGCTTTAGGTTTTTATTGTTCAAGGCAGAAGAGTGGGAGGCTTGGGGGCCACCTCAGAAGGCCTGGTTTCCTCCTTCAACATCTTACCTTGGCTCTGTATGATGCAGTGTCTACATAATTTTTCTCCGTAATTTTCAACCATACCAGTATTATCAGTAGTATTGGTGACATCTTTTTTAGGTGGCCAGATGGTATTTTCTCAGTCTTGTATCAAATGCAAATAAGATCATATTTGAAAACTTCATGTTTAATGAATTGGTAATCTACAGCTAAGGGAAGCAATATACTTTCAATGCAAAACATCTTTGTGGTTTTTAGTCCTTCTATCTCTCTCTACCTTACTGTCAGCCTCCCTTCTTAAGAGAGAGCACACTCCAGGGGCACTGCAGGAAGTACACTGCACAGGGTGCAAGGCATTTCTCCATCCAGATGTTTGGATGAAGGCCTGAGAGGAGAAACTATTTTCCCAGTTGATGTGGTCTTTACCCAGTCTCTCCATTTTCAATGTCACTGCGTAGTCCCCTAGGTTGTTGTATGATATGTATTAGCAGTTCCAGAAAAATACCTTTGTTCATCCCTTCCTGACTATATCCACTATCTTTACCTAGCTGCTCATGCCCTTTGTTAAATTCAGACCAAAAGAATCTCCTCCGAGGCTTTCCCCACAGAGGCCAGGATATGATGAGTTATGGTGGGTGTGTTTCCAAGTGAGGGTTAGTGTTTGACCTTTCTCGTCCTTTTTGAAGGACCCCTGCTGGGTATGAGCAGAGCCTGAGCCACACTGAAGGCAAGCCATTCATTTAGCCCACGCACCTGTAAGGTTTCTTCTTCCAATCTGTGATGGAGAATGAAAGGGGAAAGAAAGAAAAGAGAGAAAAAAAAAGGAGTCAAAAGGAAGGGAAGTTTCCCAAACATTGGAAATAAAAGGAAAAACAAATGTCTTAGGGCGAGGATGGGATTATCTTGTCCGTGTGATGTCTTGTTTGTGGATCGCTGAGCCTTTCGGTTGCTTGTGGCTGTAACTCGTTCACATTCTCCCCAAGCATTTGGTTCTAACCTTCCTTCTCCAAGGGCAGAGCAGCAGAACTGTGATGGACTTCCTCACGATTCTGCCTAAGTTAGCTTTTCAGAGGCAGTCTAGTAGGAGGATTATTAGAGAAGGGCCACATGCCCCATGCTGGCTTATTTTAGAGTTAGCTAGAGACCTGCTGTTCCAGTCAGGGCCTAATGGCTTTTAATAGTTCAATAGCACCTACATAATTTTGAGGTACATTTAGAAGACATCAAAAGCAGGCAGCTCTTAGTCAATGTAGTCTCATTTGGTGAAGAGAATGACCTACGCAATACCTTGAAATATCATTTCTAACTGAGTGGAAACTAGGAGAAATAGTCTTAGAGGTGTGGTCTTGTTGTCTTTTGTTTGGTTTGACAATGTTTACTCTAGCCTGGGCTGGCCTCAGACTCACTTTGTACCTTTTATAGCCAAGGTTGACCCTGAACTGCCTGTCTTCCTTCTTCTATATCTGAAGTTCTAAGATTATTCATATAGCACCACCACCCCTCCCAGCTTCTGAGAAGTATCCTGATTTGTGTGCTTTTATTATGTAATCTGTGTATTTAGGCAATACTTAACAGACAGTTATATCTTGAGTAAAAGGTTGTTATTTTTTATTATTGTTAAGATTTCCAGCTAAAGTGTTGATAATGTCACGAAGGTTTATGGCTGCCTGGCAGGAAATTAATATTATTGGTTATATACTGTACTCTGTGGGATGGGCTATGGGCCAAATGAGGGGAAAAAAAACCCTCATTTATGGTTTGTTGATCTTTTGAAAAGGTAGGACTTGTATACAAAAAAAATGGGGAACAAGATGTGAAAAGGTTATTTGTGGAAGTAAATCTATGAAATGAAAAAGTTGGCAATTGAAAAATTGGGGTCTGAGTTCCAAATCTGCCTCTACTATTTATTAGTTGCATCCTTTGGGCCACATGGATTCATCATAGTGACGAATGAGATGTATGATGTGCTATTGGAGTCCATTTGCTAGTGTTTTGTTGAAGATTATAGTCTCCCTGTTAAATGTGAGTGTTGTTCTATAGCTTTTCTTTTGTCATTATTATGTCCGCATCTGGTTTTGGTATCAAGGTAACAGTAACTTGAAATAAATTAAACATCTAAAAATAAGACCTAAAGATATGAAAGAAACCTCTGAGAGCATTTATATTTGTATAGGCAATGGTGTTTTTTTTTTTAAACATAACTCCCAAAGCAGAGGAAACAATATCTAGAATAGACAAATGATATATTCCAAACTAGGGGGCAAAACCTGCTCAGCAAAGGAAATAATGAAGGAGAAGAGCCTATAGAATAAAAAAAATTTGATACTTATCTATATGATAAATATTAATGATGTCCAGAATATATGAAGGTCCTGGAAAAGCTAGTAAGAACACCTCATGATATGTAAAAGGGCAAATTAGGTCGGAGAGATTGCTCAGTTATTAAGTACACTGCTTACTATTTCAGCAGATCCAGGTTTGATTCCCCTCACTCATATGGTGGTTTGCAACAATCTGTAACTCCAGTTCCATGGAATCTGATGTCTTCTTATGGCTGGTGGGGACACAGATATTCATTTAGGCAAAATATCCATAAAGTATTTTTTTTTGCTATAAATAGAAGCTTCTTTGGTAAGCTAGACTTGATCTATTGACTGGAAAGTTAGATTTAGACTTAATCTATTGGTGGGAAAGTAAGATTTAGAATGTAGGAAGAAATTATGCTGGTCTAGCAAAGTTGTTGTAAATGGACACAGTCTTTGAATCAAAACAAGAGATGCAATGGCCATGAGATATGTGGAAACATGTCAAAACAACATCATTAGTCACCAGGAAAGTAAAAATCAACAATGAGATGAAATAAAATAAAAAGCAAATTCTGGTGAGAATATGGAAGAAAGGACTCTGATGAAGTGTTGATCAGAATATAAATGACTTTAACCATGAGGAAGATCAGTATGGAATTTCCTAAAAAACCCAAATACACCAAATGATCAAAGTAGCCCTCTTCTGGGTATACACACAAAGGAATTGAAATCAACTTACCAGAGAGATTGTTCAATACCCATGTCTATAGTAGGTACTATTTAAATAGCTAGGATTGGGGAATCAGCCTTTGTATATGTCAACAGAATAATAAAGAAAATTATGTGTGTGTGTGTGTGTGTGTGTGTGTATGCACACACACACGTAATTGGTATTATTCATCCTTAAAGGAAAATGAAATACTACTTAATAATCTTGAAAGTCATTTTTCAGTCCCTCCTTTCGTTTGCTTTTCTGTATTCCCTTCCCTTCTTTACTTTTCTTCCATTGGTGGCTATCATGCCTTATTCTTCCCATCTTCTTGAATCCTTATCTCCTAACCTAGAGGCCACTTATATTTGATAAGTGAATACATCTATGGGAACCCAGAAGTGATGTATGAGTGTATCTGAGCCCTGACATTTCAGTGTCTTAAGAGACATCTTGCTTTTTTAACATGTAATTTTTATATTTCTTAAACTTTGCCAAGTGTATTTGGCAGAGAGATAGTTCAATCCCATTAATTAACAAAAAGAGTCACAAATCATGGTTAGTCAAACAACCTCTGACTTCTTCAATACTGTAATACCTCTAACTATCACACGAAAGCAAGGCATTTGGAAGAGGCCAGTACTGAGACTATAAGAAGAAATTTTGCTAAATTGGTGATGGCAGGACAGGCCTGTAATCCCAGCTGAGGCAGGGGATCACCTTAAGTTTGAAGACAGATTGAGCTATATATAATGGCATTAAGGATAGCCTGGGTTACAGTTTAAGACCCTTTGTCAAAAACAAATTGGCCAGCAAGACGGTTGGTTTAGGAGATGCCACCCAGGCTGTTGCCCCACATTTAATTGCTAGGACTCACAATGTGGAAGAAGAGAGCTGGCTCCTACAAATTGTTCCCCGACTTCTGTGCACACTGCTCCCCACGCACACACCCTCCACACATATACCTCCCCCCATGCACCCCTAAACTTACTCACTCTCTCTCTCTCTCTCTCTCTCTCTCTCTCTCTCTCTCTCTCTCTCTCTCTCTCTCTCTCTCTCTGTAGTATAAAAAAGCAAGCAAAAAACATTGTCTAATTGAAGGGAATGTCAATGAAGCTCATTAGTAATAAAGTACCAAAGAGATCTCACGTTTTCCAAAGGTAAGAATCTCCACCATTTGTTCCTTGAGACATCTAATATGCCTGAGGTATCTTTATACACCTTAGGAAAGTTAATATGTGTTGGATAAGTTAGCTAAGGCTATACAACCTAAGCCCAGGCTACTTAGGTGCCTTCTCTTAACCACTAGACTATACTAGCTTTCTACTGGAAGAATATAAATTCCTCATCAATTTCAGGTCATATGATACATAGTGCTTCTCACACCTGCCTCTATGAGCCGTAGAATGTGTGGTGTCTTCAGGGAGAGGTCACATTGTTCGTCATCACCAGCAAAAGTATTTCCCTGGAGCAATCACAGCAGACAAAAGCCCCTGTGGGCTTAGTCTAGCCAGATTCATGGACAGTGGAGTCATTCTGAGTGAGGAAAGGTGACATGACCAGAGTTCATGCATGTTTTTTAGTCTTTGCTGTTTACTGAACACAGAGAAAATGATTCTCTTGTTTGATTTAACTGCCGTGTTTTGGTGGCTAGTTATTCTCACTGGCCCGTTTAGAGTCAGAGACCTATGTTAATGAAGATCAAAATCAGAGAAAGTTCAACTGTGTAGTTTGTTTATGAGTGGAAACACACTACAGCACCTCTTTAGAAGCCTTTTTGTTTTTTTTAAATATATTCTTTCATATATTACACCCCTACCATAGTTTTGCCTTCTCCCTCTAGCCCCCACCCCTCCCAGCTCTCCCACCTCCTTCCTCCTCATCCACTCCTCATTCCTTTCCCTTCAGAAAAGAGCAGACTTCTCAGAGATATTAACCAAACATGGACTGTCAAGTTGGAATAAGTTTAGGCACCTCCCTGCATATTAAGGCTGGATGAAGCAACCCAGCAAGGAGGATGAGGTTCCCAAAAGCAGGCTAAAGCATCATTTAGCTAAAGCTAAATGCCCCTGCACCTTCCATTAAGAGCTCAAGAACACCAAGCTACATAACTTTAACATAGATGTCTGTTCAGTCTCTGTGAGCCCCTCTGAGAGCAATGCTTAGTTGAATCTGTGGACCGTGTTCTCCTGGTGTTACCAATCCCTCTGGCCCCACAGTTGTTCCTCTCCATCTTCAGGGTTCCCAAATCTCTGGCTAATGTTTGTGTGTCAATCTCCTTATCTGCTCACATCAGAGGCAGGAGCCTCTGATGGCAGTTGGGTTATGTACTGGCCTACGAGTATAGCAGAATATTATTAGAAATCATCTCATTTTTTGACTTCTTTATTTTTAACACAAAGTGGGTTTTAGTCTAGCAGTCACGTGAACAGACTACTTCTGATGTCAGCTAAGCACAGCTCTTTTTATGCCTCCATGCCCTAATCTAGAAGGATATGATGCTAACCTTTTTCTTTCTTTCTTTCTTTCTTTCTTTCTTTCTTTCTTTCTTTCTTTTTTTTTGAGATGGTTCTCAGTGTGTAGGCCTGGCTGTCCTGGAACTATCTCTGTAGACCAGGCTGTCCTCGAACTCACACAGATTCTCCTGCCTCTGCCTCCCTAGTGCTGGGATTAAAGGTATAAGCCACTACCACCCAGCTGATAGTAATTGGTTTTTTACTACAATTATAACTATTGCAAAGTACCAGAGGCAATGCATTTTAAATTAGAACACAAGACACAGCAACATCTTGTTTACTCACACATCATTGTAGTTGTAGAGATCTCATGTAGATCTTTCTCATTTTCCTGAACAAAAAAAAAAAAAAAAAACCTCACTAATATCTGTCATAGACTAATGGCCATCTCTCTATATGTATGTGGGTGTGTGGGCACATCTTTTCATATCACAGTTTTCCAAATACTGGAACAAAATATGTTGGGAACCAATCCTAAGTGTCTTTCCCATGCTAAGCAAGTGCTCTGCCACAGAGCTGCAGCTCTAATCTTTAGGGATTTTAACAGAAGTAATGGGTATTGTTTGTGAAGTTTGTAATAGATGATATTCAAGGAGATATTTTATACATGCAAACTTCTGGTTGTAGGAAATAAATGAGAATTGTTTCTGTTTACCCATTCATTTAACTTGTCTTGTGTTTAGCTTGGCTGAAGCACAGAATTCAAGATGCCATGGTTGTTAGCACCAGCCTCCTCTTCTTAAACTCCCCTTCCCAATAAACTGCAGTGTATTCTTGTATACCCACTCATCAGGGCAGTCACTGTCATCTGTGTGTAAGAGATACATCAACAAATGAGATTATCTCTATACGTAATAGAAACAAGTCCTACATTGAATCCCTTCTCACCACATCAAGTTATACTAGTTGGTCCAATGGGTTTCTTTGGACACATATCGCTGGATTGCTGGACAAGATATTACAGAGAGAAAGGTATCGGTATCCACATTTTAAGTATTTTAAAAGAGTGCTGAAATTGAATCCAGGCCTTCATACATACTTGATAAGGACTGAGCTTTTCTTCCAGAACATTTTTAAAATCTTAATAAATAGTCTGGATCAATTAACATGCTTCAACTGCACGGATACCTGTTTTAGACATCTCACTAGAGCAGCATTTGCATTTATTAATAATACATTGCATATCTTCTATTTCTTTTTAATTAAAGTTTTTATTGATTCTTTATGAATTTTACGTCATGTACCCCAGTCCCACCCAGCTCCCTATCCCCTCATATCTTCCCTCTGTCCCTCCAACCGCCCCAAACTATCCAAAAAAAACGACACAGAAACAAAAATCTCGCCTTGAAGCTGTGATATGTCATGATGTGTTACACTGTACACCCTTTAGGCCACAGAGCTTTACTTGCAAGTGTTCATTGCAGTGAGTCATTGGGTCTGGTTCAAGACCTCTGGCTTCTCCCACAGTGTCAACACTGGATCGTCCCTGGGACTCTTCTCAGACAGCCCGGTTGTTGTCCTGTGTCGTGGAGCTCCCACAGCTTTGGATCTGCATTGAGCGGCCCCTTTCTGTGCTATAGGTAGGGTCCTGCCTTGTTATCTTCCAACCCTGGTACATCAAGTCTTTGCCAGATTGGGTGCATCCTCTCTCACTGAGGCCAGACAAGTCATCCATGAAGACTGAACTGCCTGTCTACTCCATGTGTGCCGGGGCCCTGTCCCAGCTGGTGTGTGTTCTTTGTCTGGTGTCTCAGTCTCTGAGAGCTCCCAGAGGTTCAGGTTAGTTGTTCTGTTGGTCCTCCTGTAGAGTTCCTAACCCCTTAGGGTCTGTAATCCTTCCTCCTATTCTTCCATAAGCGTCTCCAAGCTCCATCCACCGTTTGGCTGTGAGTGCTCATCTGAGTCAGCTGCTGGGTGGAGCCTCTCAGCGGACAGCCATGCTCCTGTCTGCAAGTACAACATGGCATCAGTAATGACATCAGCAATAGTGTCAGGGATTGCTGCTTGCCAATGGGATGGGTCTCAGTTGAGCCGGTTATTAGTTCGCTGTTCCCTCAGTCTCTGCTCCAGCCCCATGCCTGCATTTTTTATTCTGTAGACAGGATAAATTTTTGGTCAAAAGTTTTGTGGGTGGGTTATGGCTACTTTTGCTGTATGAAAAATGCTCCATCAAATGCTGTTTATATTTTTACTCAGTGCTAGAAAGTTTTCAATCTCCCCACTTAATTCAGCATCACACTATGCATTTAAAAGCATAATATTTAATTTCCATGTTTGTGTATTTTTTGTAGGTTCTCAATATTGATTTTTTTTTTTGTTTTATTCCATTGTGCTAGGATAAGATACCAGGAATCATTTCAAAAGTTTCTATTTTTAAGACTCGCTTGATGGCCTAAGCTGTGAAAGTCCCACAGGCTGCTTAGAGCAGTGTGTATGGCAAAGCTATCAGATGAAATATTCTAAGGCTGTCGTTTTAACCTGCTTAAATATATTGCAATTTAATTGTTTCATTTACTTTTGTTTTAATGGTTTACTTTTTAGATGAGTTATTGAGATTTCTCACAGCTATTATATGTTTACAAATAAATCTGCTTATACCCAGTAGTACAAGTTTGAGAAAACTATATACTTGAAATTTGATGTGTGTGTGTGTGTGTGTATGTGTGTGTGTGTGTGTATGTGTGTGTGTATGTGCAATAAATATATTTTATTGATGGATTATTCTCTTTATTAATATGTACTGAACTTCATTATCTTTTCTGACAAAGTTTGGCTTGTAGTCTATTTTTGTTAGATATGAAGATGACTAACTCAATTGGCTTGCTGCTTCTCTGTGTTTAATGTACCTCTTTCTGTCTTCCTTTCCTTTCTATCCTGTCCTTCTTTGCCGGGGAGGTGATGTTTGAGTTTGGTTTCCATTGCTTTTGTAAAGACCATGATCACAAGAGTGCAAATTGCAACTTCCATGTCCAGATCCCAGTCTTCGATGAAGGGAATTCAGGACAGAAATTCAAGACAAGTGCCTAAAGGCAAGAACTGAAGCAGAGTCTATGCAGTTTCTGGCGTAGCTTCCCCTTGCTTCCTTAGCCTGCTTTCTTATCCCCCGCCCCATATCGTATGCCCAGGGTAGCACTGTCCATTGTGGTCTGGGCCTGTCTTCATCAATCATTAGTGAAGAAAAATGTGCAACAGACTCGTCTCTAGGCCACTCTGATGAAAGTCTTTAAACATTTGGAGGTTCTCTCTTTCCAGATGGTTCTCAACTTGTCCAACAACTAACCAGGACAGTTATTTTTGAAGGTGGGGATACACAGTTGGATCTCATTTTACAAGATTTTGTCTGTTATTTTGTGGAGTTAAGGTATTTATGTTTAGAGTTATTACTGAGAGAAATGTTTGAGTCTCCACACTTCTGATTCTTTTCCTTGTTGATCCTATTTGTTCTTTGGCTCTTTGTAGCTCTAAGCCCTTGTCTGCCATCTCATAGAAAACGGTGTGGGAAAAAAAAAGCCAGTCACCAACAACCTCCAAGTTAGTATAGGAAAAGATAACCTTAGTCATTCTGCTTGTGTGAAATCATTTTCCTTCTGTGGCGTTCAGGTTCTTATCATGGTCTTGTTTTTTTTCCCTTTTAACCTCTGAACTCATCTGTCAGTCTCCTTTGCTAAGTCTCTCATTTTACCTGTAAACTTTGGAGTCCTGCAAAGCTCAATCTTTATTTCTGTTCTACATATAGTCCCTTTTAATGAAATCTAATCCCAGGACTTCACACAATCGTGCATGCCATGCAGATGAATCTTCAGTTTTATACACCGAACTAAAATCATGCGGATAAAAATCATAATTTTTATACCTACCATGTACTTGATTCTTGTTTTCCTTCCTTTATCACCAGGCATGTAATCTAGTCCTTTTAACATGGTGATTCCATCTTTTTATTTGCTGAGGAAAAAAACCTCAGGTATTTTTCTTTTACTTTCTGTTTGTTTTAGCAGTTGAAGAAATGTGTTTGTTGGGGGTGAGGAAGCACAGGCATACTGCAGGCACATAGAGAAAAGGACCCTCTGCAAAGCAAAGAGGAGAATTGGGAAGCTGAAACGTCCAGTCTCCTTCTGAGGGCATATATTTTAAGTCTCTGAAGAGTTTTCCTCCTCTGATTTAGGGTTGACTAGTTTGAAGAAAAGATAGGAAGGTCAATTGGCCCACAACTGTTGCGTAAGATGTCCGGAACCAGACTGGAACTTGTTGAGCCAGTCCACCAGCGGGTACCTGCTGGTGGGAGACAAGAGCCTGCAAAGCCTTTGTTTTAAGCTGCTAGGTTTCTGTCTCAAATCAGGAGAGTGAGGAAGATGCTGGCCATGTTGGAAATTTGCCAGCTTTATTACCTAGCTATTGCCCTTCTCCCTATCTGTCTGCCTACCAGAGAGTGTGTCTAACCCCTAGTCTCTCATCCCCGCACTCCTAGCTGTCAGCCTAACTGTTCTCAGGGAGTTGGGTGGTACTACTAACTGCCTTAACTGCTCTTCTCTAACAAGGGAAGATGGGAGGAAGGGAACAGTCAGAGTGGCTCAGAGAGGGATTGATCTAAGGGGCCCTCATAAAACTTACCCAGTGGTGATGATCCAGAACATAAGATAGCCACGTGGTAGGAGTATATGTCTTTGAGGCTTGCTGCACAGGAGGGTAGCATCTGTAACATAGAGAAAGTGAGCCTGCCATTAAGAGCACAGTTAGAAAAATAGCTGGGTGGGCGTGTGGTTGGGGGAGCACCCTTGTCGAAGCAGGGAGGGGGAGATGTGATGGGGGTTCTTGGAGAGGAAACTGGGAGGGGGGAATAACATTTGAAATGTAAATGAGCAAAATAACTAATAGTTTTTTTAAAAGAAAGAAAAAGAGAATCTTTGGCAGGCTTAGTCACCGAAATCAACAGGATTGATGATTTCTCTGCTAAAATCGTAAGGTTTGAGGCGTACACCATGGGGGAGGCCATTTGTTTGGTTCAAGAGTTCAAGGGGCCTTTCATCAGCCAGTTTAAGTTCAGAAGTCAGCTGTAGAGTTTATTCTACTGTTACCTCACAGGGAATGTTAAGAGTCAAACTTTAATGTGGAAAGTTACTCAACATCATGGTTTGCATAAGTTTGGTTCATTAAGGTGAGGCATAATTGCATAGTTGGCTACACTGTGTACCAGAACCTTCTTACCAGAATTCTGTAGAAGGCCTATAGGCAGTACCTTATCAGCAAGAGTTGCCTATGCCCATGTGCCAACTGTATCGTCCCGGGGAGGGATACAGTATGGACTATACTTGAATGAAATCCAGACTTCCTTCATTGATGTTACAAACCAGACGATAGCATCTAATTAACTGTAAAGGGGAAATATATTTTTGTATTTTAAAATTGTCCAGCTGTGTCCCAGGATATCTTGAATATTTTCCCAAATCTGTAAATTTAGGAAGGTACCCAATAGCCTCCTTTCATCAGATAACATGGGTGGTTAGGACATAGGACCTCATACTACAGCTGTGAGAAGTGCTCTTTTAGAAAGAGATGGTGTTGTCAGGAAGAGATGAATTAGCAGGAAATAGTCGTCCAAATGATGTCTCACATGGTTAAATACAATGTCTAAGGACTGTTAAGGAGACATAGTGCTCACTTTAATCCTGGGTAATCTTTCCCAATAGATGATTAAGAGCATGTAGGTGGCCAAAATTCATTTTATTTTGCTGTTAGTGCTAATTGGAGATCTGGATCTAAGGGGTCACTTATACTTGGGAAGGGCCTCTCTGACTCCTCTTAGTCCATCTGTGTGAGGAGAAGTCAAAGGTCTCAACCGTTGTTTCAATTGAAAGTGTGGAGGAATTTTTCCCTCTCTGTTGACCCTCCTCTTTGTAGACTGGACACTGGATAGTGTCTGCTCAGTGAGGTCACCTCTGAACAAGAGAGCAGGAGGCTTTCCACAGTTAAAAAACATTTTGAGAGATACCCCATTGATGTTCCACAGGACTTAATTAATATTGGAGGCATGGGGGTAAAGTCATGTGACATTTGTCTTTTTAAAAATACGATGTTAGCAAAGATGGCAGCTAAGTCACATGGGTGCTTCCATCTTTATGAGGTCATAAAGCCTCATAGCTACATGGCTGCTCTCTTTCAAGGTGTGCCCAGGTCCTTGATAAGGTAAGACCACCATTTCCTATCAGGCCCAAGTTCCTATGGGATCCACACCACACAGTTTCATTGTGGACTTAACCTCCTTTCAGTTGACACATTAGTTAGGTACAGGTGGATATAAAAGGGGCAATCCTGTGGCCTCAGCAAGTAGTCCTCCAAAAGCAAACTAAAAAGGAAGGACTTCCACAGTCTCATCTCAGAGTAGCTACCACCAGTGTGAGATCCCTCAGGTAGCTTCTAGAGAGAAACGGGTTAGCTGGTCTTTGCTACTTTGCTGATTTCTTCTTTTCTCACCCTTTGTCCCTCCAGTTTCACCCCTTACCACTAGACAGTAAAGGAGAGGGGAGAGAGATTTGTGAATGTAATTTCTTTCTGTTTCCTCTGAACACGAATATTAGCAAACCACAACCACCATACCCCGCCCCCGAGTGACCAACAACTACCAACCCCATCTTTCAGGGCCATAGCATTTATTTATCCTCTGAAAAGCTCCCAGAATTACAAATGTCACACAACTGTAGAAATTATCTGCAGCTGGCAAAACTATGTTTCTGCTCGAGCAGGGGGCAATTGATAGTCAGCTGCTGCAGGCAGTCTAAAACAGGCCCATATCCCACACCTGGGATTAAAATGAAAGCACATTCTTATAATTCTTTTTTTTTAAGAAACCAAAATTCCAGATTTCTCACTATAGGGAAGAACTTTAATCACCATCCTAAACAGCAGTGGGGGGTTTCTGTGTCTCTCTCTTTCTCTCTGTCTCTCTTTCTCTCCCTGTCTCTCCGTCTCTCTGTCTCTCCCTCTTTCTCTCTCTGTCCCCCCCCCCCATGCAGACACAGCTTCCTAGGGTACGCAGACGTTAGAGTTAGAAGGTCTGAGGGGCCAATCCTTGATAGAAATAAAGAAAAGAAAATTATCAGGCTCTTCCCAGGATGGGGAAAGGGTTCAAGCAGCTTTAAGGGACACAAACTCTTACCCTTTCAAGATTTGACCGATTTCTTACTCACTTTGATGAGTTGGTGGTCCTCAAAAGAAATCGTGGGATGAAGTCTACAAAGTGATACTGTTCAGGGGGCCTTGATTGGGTTTGTTTTAAAGAATTAAAGGCAAGAACAGGTAGCAGACTGAATCGGTTGATTTAAAAAAAGGCATTTATTTAGGGCAAGGAAGCACATGTATGCAGCACAGAAGGGGGACTTAGGAAGGGGAAGAAGACCCAGGAGTCTTTTCTCGAGTGTTTCTCTACTACTCTGCATGCTATCAGATAACAGATGAGGCAAATCTTCCTTCTCAATCTGACCCTCATCACCTATATTGCTAGTAACCTGGCCTTATAAACTGATTTAATGATCTCCTTACTTGCCTCTGGCCTAAATTGATCCCTTTAAACCATTGATTAGATGTTGTTTTTCTCCCTGAAATCCCTTTCAATAGGTCTCATAAATCCCAATTAAAATCAAATCTTTTCACAACTTCTAAGGTATTACTCACTCTAGCCTCTGACCTCAATTACTGGAATTCTTCCATGTTCTTGTATTTTACCCATATTTGGTTCCTCCTCCTTTTTCTGGAATGTTCTAGATACAGTCTGCCCTCAAGGGTTATTTGCTCCTTACCTCATATTCTTGTACTTTACCCATATTTGGTTCCTCCTCTTTATTCTGGAATGTTCTACATACAGTCTCCCCTCAAGGGTTAGCTGCTCCTTATTAAGAAAGTCTCCCAAATCTTCCTAGGGATTATTGTATCCTTTCCTTCAAATGTATGATTAAATGTAAATGTCCTTTAAGTACTGTTTTCATTCCAGGAGTTTACTGTTTTAAGGAGTTTTCTGGTGAAATTTTGGAGTCTCGAAATATAATAGCATATCATCTGTAAATAGGGATAATTTGGTTTCTTCTTTTCTTGTTTACATCCCTTTAATTTGTATTTTCCTTCTTGCTTCAGCTAGTGTTTCAGCACTGTACTGAAATGAGTGGGGATAGTGTGCAGGCCTGTCTCATTTAATAAGAAGGCTACCAATTTCTCCATATTTACAGGGGGAGTTCCAATTTATTGAAGTACGGATTTTTAAAAGTATTACCTTATAATACTCCGAAAATCAGATAAGCAAGGTCAATATACCCATGGCTCAGCTGACCAAAGGAAAGAAAGAGGGGACCCAAATTAATAGAATCAGAAACAAACAGGGAGACATTACAACACACATCAAAGAATTTTAAAAAAATGAAGGTATTTTGATGATCTTGAACAGGACCTGGGTTCAGTTCCTAGCTCCTACATCTATTACTCCACCTCCAGTGGATCTGACAAAACACTCATACACATAAAATAATAAAAGTTTATATATGTTTATATATATGTACACATACATACATACATATATACTTTTATACTTTGAAATAAACTTAGCTAGGGAAGTAAGAAGACCTCTAGAAGATCAAGTCTGTATAAACACTGGCAGTTTTCCTTCCTTACAAACCTGATGTCCTTTATTTGTTACTTTCCCACTCATTCTGCCTAGAGCTTCAGACACCATGATTAATGAAGGAGTTGAAAGCACATGCACTTGTCGTGGTTGAGATATAGCAGACAGAACATTTTCTTCTTTTCCTCATTTAGCATAATGGTAGCTGTTGCCTTCCTATAAATGGCCTTCATTATGCTGAGCTGTGTTCATGTTTTGATCATGGAGGGATTCTGGATTTCAACAAATGTTTTTTGTTTGGTTGGTTTTTTGGTTTTTGTTTTGTTTTGTTTTGGTATGAATTGAGGTGACCATATGTTTCTATCCTTCCTTTGGTTAGCAGGAATGTATTACATACTTTTCTTCATAAATATTATACTACCATTGCATTCCTGTGATCAGAGGACATAATCATTTTGTGTGCTGATTTCATTTGCTAGTATTTTGTTGAAGAGTTTGTTTCTGTTCATCAGGAATAAATGATGAAAGTTTCAGATCACTGCAACTCTCAACTCTCATCAGAGAGGCTTCTTCTTGCAGTAGGTGGCACTTAACACAGGGACCCACAACTAAACAACATAAAGACAGTGAGAGACCTTGGAGCACTCAGCCCTGAATGGATGTTTGTATTAAGTTCTCTTCTCGAGGCTTAGAGATCTGTGAAGAAGGAGAGGTAGAAAGATTGCAAAAGCCACAGGTGGTGGAGGATTCTGAGGAAATGGTATGTTTCACACACGGAAATACTGATACACACGAATGAACTCACAGAGTGTACTAGCATGTACAAGGTATTCACAAATTCAAGCCAGACAAAATCTCATCACAGAGAAAAGGGAAGTGATCACAAAGGCCAATTCTAACCAAGAAATTATTTCCAATTACTACCTGCTGGGAAAAGGAAAATTCAGTTTCTCCGTTGGAGTGATACTGGATATATCAGCAGTACTCCATCTAGGTCAGGCCTCATGCTCAGTAGTAGTTGACCAATACAAAACAGATTCCATGGTTTTGGGGGAGTGTGTGCTTTTTGTCTTCTTGGATTTTGTTTGTAAGGAAAGAGATATGATCAAATACATTGTATGAAAAATTGAATAATATGTAAAAAATAGTATTAGACCATATCTGTTGTATTCTAATTTTGGTAGGACGTCAATACAAGCCTTGCAGAATATGTTTGGAAGAATTTCTTTTATGTAAGGTAAATATCATTAGGAAAATTTATGTTATTTCTTCTATAAATGTTTCATAGAACTTATTAGTGATGCTCTTTGGTCCTGAGCTTTTCTGGAGTGGAAAGCTTTTTATTACTTGGCACTAGCCTGCTTATGTTTTCTGACTTTCCTTAATGCAGCTTTGGTAATGTTTATGTTTCTGTGAATTTTTTTTTTAATTTCTAAGTTATTGAGAGTTGGACATATAATAGTTCATGATAGTCTCTAATGAGATGTCAGCACCCCTGTTATTGGAGTCTTCTCTCCTTGCCTCCATTTCAAGCATCATTGAGTTATTTTTTTTTTCCTTAAGCAGTTTTTTGTTTCTTTGAACTTAGCAATATGGGTTTAGTTCTTTCAGCTAACCCTTTCTTTAAAAAAATGCTGCTTCCAATTTTTTCTGCTTCTATTGTTTTTTAAAAGGTAATTTATTTTTCATGCACTTGCAGAGTTTAAACTCTTTCACATCTCTCATTTCTAGATGTCCCATTTTTGATCTGAAAATAATAGTTGATTTTATGATTTGGTATGATTTCTCTTTTTAAAAATCCTTGTTGGTATATGTCTTATGGTCTCTCATAATCTATTACAGAGCATGTTCCATATGTATTACCCTATGATCAAATGGATTCTTCTTCTTTCTTTTTAAAGATGTATTTATTTACTAGATGTAAGTACACTGTAGCTATCTTCAGACACACCAGAACAGAGCATCAGATCCCATTACAGATGGTTTTAGCCACCATGTGGTTGCTGGGAATTGAACTCAGGACCTTTGGAAGAACAGTCAAAGTGCTTAACCACTGAGCCATCTCTCCAGCCCCCTTTTTCTCTTCTTTAAAAGACAAGGTCTTGCTATGTATCCTGGGCTATGCTTGAACCCACACAGCCTGCCTGGCCTTGAACTAATAATCTTTTTGCCTCAGACTTCCAAGTGTTCACTGTCCTTTGCTTTAGAGTATTCTTTAGGTGTTTATTATCTCAATTTAATGAAGGATAAATTGATTGTTTAAAGATTGTATTTATTATTATTGCCATGAGGGGCTCCATATCATGGCGTATATATGGGAGTCAGAGGGCAACTTCATGGAGTCAGTTCTTTTCTTCCAAATTTTGTGGGTTTTTGAACTCAGGATGCTAGGTTTGTTCATCAAATGTCTTTACCTGATGAGCCATCTCACCAGCCCCAAGTGAGCAATTGAACTCAATGTTTTACCTGTTGATGAGTATAGCTGATAAAGTCTGTGACTCCTATATATTAGTCTGTCTCTTCACTAAGGTTTATTAATACTTCTTTAATACTTCTCTTTGTATACATTGATATTATATATTATTTATAACTGTTATTTGTTTTTTTTTTTAAATTGGCCTTTCTATCATTGAGCTGATTTCTCTTTCTACTATATTTAATTTCAAATTCAATTTTATCCCTTAGTAGTTGGCTACTCATAATTTCTCTTGGTTTTCATTCACACTGATGGTCTTATCCCATCCCTTTTCTTTGGATCTATTTGTATTCTTAAATATAAAGTTGAATGAAGTGAATTTCTTATTTCTTTTCATTTTTTTTTTGTAAAGCAAAAGAGGAGTTAATTAAGATATGGGCTATTATTGTTGGTGGTGGTTTTTTTTTTTTTTTTTTCTTAAGATAGTGTTTCTCCTTGTAACAACCCTGGCTGTCCTGGACATCACTATGTAGACTATGCTGGCCTTGAACTTGTAGAGCTTCTCCCATCTCTGCTTCCCAAGTGCTAGGATTACAGGCATGTGCCTTGTGGCCAAGAAGAAAAAGGTTTTAGTATAAGGTTAAGAATAAGCAGAGAAAGAGGCAGGAGAGAGAGACTGATTTAAGGAAATAGGATGTCTTAAGAGTGTGAAAAAAAGTGTAAGTATGGGCTTCTCGAGACAAAGTTTTATTTAACTGTCTTGATACTAGCTATATACACAACTTTGGTAGGCTTTGAAGTTACATTACTCAAATTACTTAAAAGATTAAAGCATTTTGGTATGCTTGTGTATACCTGAATGAAGCACTTCTCCTTAGTAAATAACATGGTTTGTGAGCTGTCCTATAGAAGCTTAAACACAGATAAGATAAAAATACAGATCAAAATGGATTTAAAATATTATTATTATGTACAGGTCACAGAGAGATCAGGACATGGTTTGACTGTAAATAAGATTCAGCATTGTATTTTTCAGATTTTCTTCATTCTCAGCCCACAGGGTTGAGGGGCTTCTTTTCTTCTCCCATGTCTCCTTGAATTTCACTGCCATTCTGTTTGCTCCAGTTTCTCCCTGTGAGACTTTGCCTAATATTAAGAGTTGATAATGGTCAGTGTTCTATTTTTCAAGTTTCTTACTTCAGAACAGGGACATAGACAGTCCTTGCCTATCCAAAGTTTTAAAACCTCCCTCTGTCTGATCTGAGGGAGATATTAAGACTTGGCATTTGAAGCTCTGAGGATTACTGTCTTACACCTTTACTTGGCGATTAAATGACTTATCCTATAATACGTTTTGAATTTTTTAAATTTTTTTTATTATAAACTTACTTTGTGGGTACTATGAGTTTCAAAAGTACCTTTTCTTTATAACAAATTAATTTCCATCACTCTTATTCTGATCATTTGCTGCATATATTCTTGTTCCTCTTGGTGTGACTTGGAGGAGTGCTTTCTCCAGACTGTGTTCACATGCCACCCTGCTCCATCTTCTCCAATTCATAGCATAGATCATGTGTGAGACTTTCCTGTTAAGTAGATTCCTTGAGAGGAAGTCTTTATTGATGTTTCATACTTAGCTCTGCTATACTACATGGCTAAAAATGGTAACTTATGCATGGCTGTTTTCACCATGGTAGGAAAAATATGGGCTGTAAATTTGGAGACCATAACTAGCTGAAAAATTTGCACTCATTTATTTTGTATCTCGGTTG
Source organism: Micromys minutus (assembly GCF_963924665.1). Taxonomy (NCBI): domain Eukaryota; kingdom Metazoa; phylum Chordata; class Mammalia; order Rodentia; family Muridae; genus Micromys; species Micromys minutus. Next base: position 17,231,097 of record NC_137970.1, on the reverse strand, counting down.
CATACTTAAGGACAATGAACCACATCCTGGTACTGATTTCATATAGTATGCATTTAACGCCAGATCTGTCTTTGAGTTTCAACAGTTTGTATTAAGAATCCCTTGTTTATATTTTTATTATCTGATTCTCAGTTGGAAGCTAATTATTTCAGGTTCTATATGATCAAAATTGTACAACCTGCCATGCTACTGTCAATTGCTCTTTAAAGATCTGAAGACCCATGAGTTAGAGTAGATAGTGTTATGGATGAGGATTTGTTTACTAAGACCTGCAGTAGTCTTTGGGCACTTGCTTCTAGAAATTTAGCGAACAGATGAAGAGATGAAAATATGCCATTAAGCCAACAAACCAACATTGGAAATGAACTAAGTAAGCCATGAGGAACAAGTCAGTAAACATGGTTCTCCCCTCTGCTTCTGCTTTAAGTCTTGCCTCCAGGTTCCTGCCCTGATTTCCTTCATGATAGAATGTGACCTGAAAGTTGTAAACTGTAACCACCCCTCCAAATGCTTGAGGGATTACCATGGAGACATAATAACAAAAAATACTATGGTACCAACACAAAAACAGACATGTAAACCAATGAAAGAAAATTGAAGACCCGAACATGAGTATATATATAACTTCAGCCACTGAATATTTGACCAAGTAAATAACCTAGGAAAGAGAAAGCATCTTCAATAGATGATTCTGGGACAACTGCATGTCCACATACAGAAGAATAAAATTAGACCCATATCTGTCATCTTGTACAAAAACTAACACAAAATAGGTCAAAGACCTAAACTTGAAACCTGAAACAATGCTAGAGGAAAATATAGGCAATATCTATCCTACATTTTGTGTGTGTGTGTGTGTGTGTGTGTGTGTGTGTGTGTGTGTAGGACAGGAAATTTTCAATAAGACATAATTGCCCAAGAATCATAATAAACATTTGACAAATAGTGCTTCATAAAACTAAAAAGCTAAAGAAAGAATTGTTGGAGTGGAGAGGAAGCCAACAGAATGGGGAAGAATCTTTGCCAGCTATACATCTGACACAGGATTAATATCCAACATATATAAAGAACTAAAAAAACAAATTGTCAAAAATGAATCAAACAAACTAAAAACCCAAATGACCTATTCAAAATTGGACCTGGGACCAGAGAAGGAAGAAAAACAGCTAAGAAATACTTCCCAAAGTGTACATGGTCCCTAGGTAAAGTATTTTGAATCAGAATGGCTCCCATAGGATTAAATATTTGAACCTTGGTCTTTAAAAACAGATTAAAAGGTGTGGCATTGTTGGAAGGGGTGTGACCTTGTTGGAGGAAGTGTGTCACTGGGGTGGGTGGGCTTTGGGATTTCCAAACCCAAACCAGGCCCCTTGGCTCTCTTTCTTCATGCTGTTGCTGTCTCCCAGAAGAAGGGAAGTCTGTATTGCTGAAAATACCATCCACTTAAGACATAGAGTCCAGAAGCCCCTAAAGTGGAACAGACTCAAAAGCCTGCTCTCTGAGAAGTAGGCTTTGTGGTACCAGAAAGTACCATTCAGTATCCTAGAGGGAAGCAGCCAGCAATCCTGACTAATTATAGTCCTAACGGTGCAATAGTGGGAGTAACCAACAAAAGAGAAGTTGTGTCTAGTACTGGAAACTTAAACAATGACCCAGGGAAAATGACGTTATGGATCTTGGAGGAGAACCTCCATCTGCCACTTTATTAAACTAGCATAATCCCTAGATGCATTGCATTTGAAATAGTTGTCCTTTTATCCTGTTACTTTTTTATTGCTATGCTAAGATACCATGACCAAGGCAACTTATAGAAGAAAGCCTTTAGTGTAGCCTTACAGTTTTAGAGGGTGAGTCTGTGAGACTTATGGTGAGGAGCATGGCATCTGGTAGACAGGCATGTTAGAGCGCTAGCTGAGTTCTTACATCTGATTCACAATCCACTCATAGGCAGAGAGAGCCAACTGGGAATGGCAACTTCCCAGTGACACACCTTCTCTAAGTCACACTTTTTATTCCTTCCCAAATACTGGGGACTAAACATTCAAATATAAGAGGCTAAGTGGGGCATCCAAATGGTCACTGTCACCTTCTACTTCCTGGCCCCAACAGGTTTGTGGGCATATAATGCAAAATGCATTTAGAACAACTTCAAAAGCTCCTGTAGTCTTTTGGTCTTAACATAGTTTAAAAGTCCAAATTCAGAAATCTCAAGGTGATCTTTTAATTGTAACCCCCTATGAAATTATTTTTAAAAAGCGCGAATCAAGTACTTCCAGCACAGACTATACATTACTATTTTAAAAGGGAGGAATGGGGGGCAGTTAGTTAGGAAATAGAGGACAAAGGAATAGTTAAAAGCGCAGCAGGTCAAACTCCAAGTCCTGAAGCTCAGGTCTGATGTCAAAGGGCAGCACACTTCTCTCTTGAGCTGCTTCCACGCTGCATCTGCAGCTCTCCTTTGCATATATCCCAGGCTCTGGCATCTCCTAAGATCCTGTATTTTTTAATGCAGTTCATGTTTCACTTCCCCCAGCTTCCCACAGTGGCCTCCCCGGACTCAGAGGCTTGCCTTAGCCTTGGAGGAAGATTCCAAAACCTTTACATGCCTATATCCTTCGTGATTCTAAAGCTGGAACCAGGTAGTTGATGTTTCCCAAGTTCTCCCGCCTGCTAGAGATGGACTCTGGCCCCTTCCTTGAACTGCATTTGCACAAGCTTTTATTTGTTACTCTGTAGGAACAGATAATTCCTCAGGCCTTTTGTTTTTTACAAGTTGCAGGATTAGTTGGGTAGGATCCTACCCTGAGGGTGTCTCTCCTTTTATTCGGTTTTATTTTATCTGTTTCAGCACAAACCAAGGCTTCAGTATTACATTTCCAAGTGTTCCTTTTTCTCATTAAAGTGTACATTTTGTATTTCTTTTTGGAAACATGTATAAGAATATAAGGTCTCTGCTAGTGCTCCTGTGCCCTGCCGGCCTCTTATGCTCATATATTTGAATGCTTAGTTCCCAGATGCTGTGACCTTGTTGGAGGTTTGTCATGGTGGGTGGGCTTTGAGGTTTCAAAAGCCCATGTCATTCATAATTAGCTGTCTGCCTCTAGCTAGTGGATCCAATGCAAGTCCTCAGCTACCCCTCCAGCATCATGCCTACTACTTGTTGCTATGTTTCCAGCCATGATGGTCATGGATTCTAAGTAACCCTCCGAAGCTATAAATCCCCCCCAAAACCTCTTCCTTCCATGAGTTGCCTTGGTCATGGTTTCTGCACAACAATAGAACGATAAACTAACAGGTACTCTCAGATAAGCATAGCCTTCACCCCTCAATCAAGGAAACTTCTCTTTACATTTGCATTTGCAGACAAAAAAAATCCTGCAATCAACTAAAATGCAGAGTTGTGGGGCTCAGTCCCAACTGATACAACTCTAACTCTCATGTTTATGGCTCAGTGATTATTGTAGAAGATGGGATGAGGGGATTTTAAGAGAGAGAAGCGCAGGGTGTCTGCTAAAGAGATTGTGTCTCCTTCATATGTCAGAATTTACACCCATAGAGTATCACCAACATGACTATTTAAACATGAGCAGAACAAAAACAACAATAGACACACTACAGTGGATGGATGCCCATCCTACACAAAGAACTACAGACCACTAGGGAATGCTGGGAGTGGGAGAAATAGTCTTCCACAAAAAAGAGCACACCAATTGGTTTATCCAGTACCAAACTGTCAGGCTTGACAATAAGTACAGTTTGAGCAGGTTCTTACATACTTAAGAATACATACATAGACAAATACACACACATGCAGAGATGTGTACACACACATATGTAACAAAAATTAATGAAAAAGAAGAGCATGAAATTGAAATAGAGCAAGGATGAGTACATAGGAAAGGGAAAGGAGAAATGATGTCACTATATTATAATCTCAAAAGGTAAAAGAAATAAATTTTAAGTTGTGAAATTCATGAAAAAGTATATACTCTTAAGCTTTCATAGTAAACTGTGTAAGATATAACCTAACTATAGACTTCACATTTGAATTTAAATGACAAATTCTTCAACGATGCAATTTGGTAATAAGGGCATAAGTCTAAATTTGATATAGTTTGTAAGTGCCAGGCCTTGACCAAGTTAGCAGATGTTCTATGTAGACAAACACAGTGGTCTCTAAACCCTAGGTGTCAGCAACTAAAACTGGATTGTTACTAAAGGGACCAGATTGAGTTTATAGCACTCATAATAAAAATAACCCTGAAACCTGGCCCTGGTGGTACAGGCCTTTTATTCTAGGCATTTGGTAGACAGGACACTTGGAATTTCAATGCCTGCCTGGGGTAAAGAGGACATTCAGCACCGGTACAGGCAAGTTGGAGAGACTTGTCTCAAAATGAAAAAAATAAATAAATAAAACCAACCAGAACAAAAAACAAATAGAACATGAAAAGTACAAACATGCAAACAAACACATGGCAAGGCTAGCGCTATGCTCAGTCAGTGAAAGCATTCATGCCCAGCACGCACAGTTTCATAGGTTTAACTCCCAGTAAAACACACAAAATAACATCCAGTAATGAACAAAAGCCGTGAACAGGAGGCTAGACTCCAGGGATGGTCTGATGAGATGAGGACCAGTAGTAGAGATGGCCACTGATATTCTTCCTCTGCCAAATGGCCTTTCCTTCCATTTTTCCCCATTCTTGCCTCTCTCCTCTACCGCCTAACTAAAAATTGCCGAAATGTTGAGACTGAGTCAGTATTGAGAGACATTTGGGATGATGTGCACGTATAATCTAGCAAGTACTTGGTTAAAAGAAAACAACAGGGGCAACTTTTAGGATGATGTCATGGCTTAAATAAGGTAAACATTATGCTTGGCATAGCATTCAATTCATGTTAGCTGCTGCTGCTTAATTATTAATTTTATTACTATTATCCCGTTGTGTCCTTCAGAGCTATTTTTGTGTTTAGTTCTTTATCACTAGGTCTTGGGGTAAAATATGAATCTCAGTGTTGTCATGGGAAGTAAATGGAGTATATAATATATTGTGTGCTAATATGGTAGCCATTATTTTTAGCTCCTTTCGTGGAAAGAATGTTTTACAATTAATGATAGAAATAATTCCTTGCTATGGGTAGCAGCTAAAAGTACTTGCTGTGTGTGTGGTGCGAGTTTTTAGCAGTAACAGAATGCATGTTCCCATGGTCCCACAATACTCCAAGTGTGTTCTCAGAACTAGAAACAGCAGCAGCTCTTAGAAACTTTCTAGAAATGAAAATTTGGTGGCCCTTCTTGTAACCCACTATATCAGAAGGAGGCCAGGACCCACAATCTGGATTTTAAGAAGATGTTCAGATGAGTGTCTATACTGAAGCGTGAGGTCCATGCTCTGAAGGTTTAAGAACTGTCATAAACTTTAGTTCTGTATGAGATACTCATTTTTTTCCACAAAGAGATGCTATTTACATAGCTTTTTATCTTACCTAATTAGTTCACGTTTCGTGTACAAATTTGTATACTACCCTGCTCTTTTTAAATCAATTTTGTTTTATTTTTTTGGGGGGGGCATATAGCATTTATTTGCCACAGGGGTTTGGTTCACACTTTGTGGGTGGGAAACAACTCCCAGCCTTCCAGCTTTCCAATCTTGAACAGGGCAGCCGTGGTGCCCGTGTAGACACAGCTGATGGCTGCACGTCCGTAGCTGTGAGTGTGCGCTCCATATGCCAGGCCTCCTGCACAGCCTCCAGGGAAGGAGTTCAGGGGGTCATATGGCTTCTCTCGGACCTGGGCACTCACACAGGTGGTAAGGCCAAACAGTTCTGACAGCGGCTGCAGTGAATGTGAGCCGGCCAACTCTGGCCACTGCTTCCAGGGTGGAATCCGCTGGGTTGAGTGTGACGCTGTAAGCAGAACCTATTAGGCCAAAAAGGCCGCCTGAGGCAGTGGTGATGTAGGCCTTGCGATGGCACTGGCTGCCGTCGGGGGCATCACTGTAGGATTCGATGAACCGATTGGCCATGCCCATCCCTAATCAGGCCCGCTCCGCAGACCCTACGGCGTCTTGGGGAGCTCACAATTTTGTTTTCTTAAACACATAATATGAAGCCATCACTAAACTGATGTGAGTTCCTGTGAGCTTTGCTCACATTGATTCAGAGGGCCTTGTTCTCCTGGTGTCCTCCATCCCCTCTGGTTCTTAAACTCTTTCTGTCTCCTCTTCCCTGGGGTTCCCTGAGCTCTGAGGGGAGGAGTTTGATGGAGACATCCCAGTCCCATTTAGAGCTGTGTAGTCTAAGATCTCTGTCTGTCTCTCTGTCTTGTTCCAAGGGCTCACTGTGTGTGTGTTTGTATTTATGTTTGCAGGTACCCATAAAGGCCACATGTGTCAGATCCCCTGAGCTAGAGGTACAGTTAGTTACCTGATGTGGACTCTGGAAACCAAGCTCAGGCCTTGTGTACATACATACTCTTAAGCCCAGAGCCATCCCTGTACTAAGTGTTGGTTCTAACCATTCTCTGAAAAAGAAATCTTTATTTTTTTTGTTTGTTTGTTTGTTTCCTTTTTAATGTACTGATTTCTGTCGTTGGTTAAAATAATTTAAGTTAAATTTATTTTCCTTTGTACATAATAAGCCATATTGATTATTGTATGCAGGAAAGCACATGCTTTTCTGGCATGCTAAAATGAGAGCAGTAACACTATGGGATTGTGAGGATTAGTTTTTAAGAAATCTCTACATTTAAAATGTTCTGTAGTAAATGCCTGTTGGGTCACCATGGAAAAAGCACATCTTGTTTGGGTTTTTATTAGTACCGGAATCACCCCCAATTCTATCATTTCAGCACAATCAGAGAAAGATATGGGTTTGAAAAAAGGGTTATTTGGGAGAAAATTAGATAAATTTAGAGAAGTTTCTTATTTGATATCAAAGGTCATTTTTGAGGATCTTATGATATGTCCTGATTTCTTTAATGTATATACAGTAAATTAGTACAGTTGGGTAAGGTGGTACATGCCTCTAATCCTAACCCTGGGGAGGATGGAGGAGAGAGGAAAGCTAGCCGGAGTACACATACTGTCAGGTCCAACTCATATTTTCCAATGATAAAAGTAATTCATGATCATTATGAAAATAGTCTACATAAAGTAAATAAAGTTTCAGGTAATTCTATAAGCAGTTCTTTTTAATGCTACATGTATTTCTGAAACAAAAATGTGTTTTGTGTATGTGAACAAATTTAATGACCCCATATATGTACTTTTGTATCTTACTGTTCAACTCAATAGTACATAACATTTTATGTAGCCATGGCTGTATTGATAAAGTTAATTTCCTTTTCTTTTCCTCCCTCATTCCTTTCTCCCTCCTTCCCTTTCCTTCTTTGTAGCAGTTCTGGGAGGATTGAACCTAGGACTTAGCTTCTCAAAATTAAGCAAGCCTATTCTTACTGCAGTATATTAATATTCATATTTTTCATACTTGTATCTTGAGACAGGACCTTGCTTAGCAGCCAAGACTGGACTCCAATTTGTGATTTTTCTGCCTCTTAAGTATCTATGATTATGGGCATGTGCCATTACACATAGCTAAAAGCATAAATTCTGATGTCTATATATTATGCTATAATCGTATCCTTTATTGGCTAAATTTACAATAAGAGTTTATGTCTTATTGTTCTGAAACCTGGTGTATATAAGATGAAGGACCTTGTAGTATCTTATAAAGACTGTTTTCTGGTTTCAAGATGGTACTTTGTTGCTGCCCTTCCCGAAGTTGTGAGCATTTTTCTTCACATGACTACAGGAATAGAAAGGGGACAGGGAGCAAAGCCTTTCCCTTAAGCTCTTATATAAGAGTACTAATAGCTTTCTCAAGGACCCTCCCTCTTAATACCATCAGCTTGGGAATTAAGGTTTAAATATATGAGGTTGGAGAGACTGCACACAGCATCTGACTAGCAGTGAATTTGTTATAATTGCAATCTGCAATTTAGCTGCCTAGTATGTTATTGTCAAGCACTAAATCTCTTCCTAGTCTAAATGTAAAGTGATCTTCTTTTGTCTTTATTTCTGTTTTTTTGGTTAATAGACTTACATCTTGCACTTAATTACCTGGTAAACTAATGTGCTAAAGCATCTTGGTATCTGTGAGATGGCTTCCCTGATTTGGGAGTTTATAATTTATAGTAACTAGCTGAGATAGCAGGTTGCAAAGAGTGTGGAAACAATGTCACAGAAGTAGATCGAGCTGTTAGAAATGAGAAAGGGAAGAAGGTGAGGCATTTGAATGACAATATGGAAAAAGGTAGTCTTTTCTTTATTTCTCCAAGTTGAGACTCGGGACCACTAAGGTGTAATTGAGTTTACCACAAATACAGATTGTGAGTCCCTTATCCAAGTGCTTGGGAGTATAAGTGTTTTAGATTTTTTTTTTCTCTCAGATTCTGGAGTATTTGTATATTGATTGATAGAATAATATATTAGGGTATGGGTTGCATGCTTAAACGTAAAATGTCCTTTTGTTTCATACTTCTAGAAATAAAGGGTAATTTTATATATTGAGTGAGAATATATTTTTTGTGTTTTTAGTTATTGAAGGCATGCATATGTGTGTACATGTGTGCACACATGTGGAAGTCAGAGAACCCATTGTGTGGAGTCAGTTTTGTCTCTTCATTATGTATGTGAGTTCTAGGTATCAAACTCAGCTCATCAGGTTGGTCAGCTAGCACATCACCAGCACCAGTGTAACTGTCTTTAAACTACAGTACTGTGAGGGGAGATGAGGAACATTTCCATTTGTACTGTCTAAGCACTCAAACTGCATCAGAGCATTTTAGAATTCTGGGTTAGGGTTTCTCAACCCATAATAGCAAAATGAACTAGCACCTACTCTGCACCAAGTACATGTATTGTTATAGTACTTTCTTAGTGGTGTCCTATTTGGCAGCTTTAAAGTGTGTGTGTGTGTGTGTGTGTGTGTGTGTGTGTGTGTGTGTGTGTGTGTGTGTGTGTGTGTATTTTCCTCTCATCTTACAAACAATGAAACCAAGACCCAGGTAGTTTCTTTAAGTTGTCTGATGCCATGCAGCTACTAAGTGATGAAAGCAGCATTAGCATGCAGACACCTAGCTCTAATTCTTAATTATTACACTGTTCCAGCTCTCACTGTTTATTTGCCTCAGTATAGGCACCACACTAAAACACTAAAAGAAACTGAAAAACATGAAGAAATGGACCTATTACAACTAAATTCCTGACATCAAGGAACTAATCTTCAAATGAGTGTGATTGCACCAAAAAGATCAGTTTCATAACGGCGTGAGCCCTATGAGAGAGGTATGCACAATGATGTAAGAGCCAGAAGAAAGTCCTTTAGTACAAAGTGGTGGTTCAAGAAATAAGGGCAGGTGGCTCTCCCTAAGTTCTGCATTGAAAATGCCATGCCCTCTTACCAAGTCTTTCATGGCTGTAGGAGAAACAGACAAGTTTGATTTTTATTTGTAGAGTAGGGTATTAAAATATTCCTCTAAATCAAGATGTCCATCCAATAAGTAAATTGTTGGATTGGGAGAGTGAGATTCACACTGTCTTGCTGAAGATCAATTATGTCTGAGTTACTTTCAGGAGCTAAGACAGTATCTGTAGCATTATTTACATATCAGTGGCTAAATGAACTTAACTTTCATAAAAGTAAATAAATTTCTATGAAAATAGCATGACTGAAACTGGAAAGCCAGTTTTATTTTCTGTAAATAGAAAGTAACCATCAAAATAAACACATAGTATGAGAAAATATTTATCTGTGCACCACCCAAAATGATGCTTTATGGCAATATTGGCATATATGCCACATGGTGAAAAACACCGAAATAGCATCATCAGCCTCAACATTTTGTAACTGGGGTGAGTAAATCTTGTGAGGATTGGTGTCTCCCAAGTTTTATTTTCAGCATCACTGTGCACACAGTGCACACTTGGCCACACAGCCGTGACCATTTCAGTTGTGTGTTTTGCCCATGTAAACAGGTGTATCCCCATGGCATACTAATTAGACTCAAACCATTTATCTCATCGCAGGCAGTGAGTTGCTGCTGCTAAGCTGCCTGCCATCCTCATTTACATTCATTGCTGTACTGACTTGAGAGAGTAATGCCCTGTCATCCCTCCCTGCCAGGCTGCTTTAACTGTATCTGTGGTATTGACATGAGGGATCTACTATGATACAAGGCTCTTTGGTGAAACGGAGAACTAAAGAACTACAGGTTAAAGCTTCAGCACTTTTAGAAGTGTGTGTTAAGAAAGATTCTAAGAACTTGCCATGGGCATAACCCCATTCAGATTTTTCCATTTTACTTTCTGGGAGAAGCAATACATTTAACCCAGGGTAAAGATCAATTTCTTACTTGTTTGTGGGGGCGTGGGGTGGGGTGGGGGAAAGCAATGGCAAATAGGCTATATCTTTCTATAGGGAGATGATAACTGTTCATTGTGACTTTGGGGACCTAGCATTCCTGGATTAGTTCAGTGATGAAGAAATTCCTATCCCATTTATGAATACTAACTTATAAGTAATTTCATATGCTTATTTGTTTAATATGAAATCAAGAATTCAAATCTCGGGAATATACATTCTGGGGAAAAGGCCAAGAATATTACCCCTTTCTTGCAGGTAAGGCCAAGGATCCTAGTTTTTCTGGTTTGACTTGGTTGCTGATTATAAAGGAAGGTTCTTCCTTCTTCCAATGTATGGGTATGGTAACTTCTGTAGTCTTTAAGTGGTATGAAATTTCATAGGAGCCCAATACACGGGAGCCTAATACATACAGTACCACACTACCACCACCGTCACTACAGCTAATCAAGCTTTTTACTCATAAAGTTAGTAGCCTAAGGCACAACTAAATTTATAGCAGTTTGTAGGCCTGCTAGAGCTTGCCTGGGATGGTATTCTCCCAAGAGGATTTCAGATTCTGGCCATAGGTTCCGGGCTCACTGGACATTCCTAAGGCAAACTTAATCATGCCTCTGGATATCTTAGAGCAAACTATTTGGTTACGGTTTTTGTAAATCAGTGTGCTTATGTGTATAAGGGAAGTAAATACAAAGACTATGGGTCATTGCTTCAACTTCTGCCGGCAAGAAAGAAGACTCAAAGTTCAGAGGTTCCATTGTTAAGAACACTACCACTAATTAACCTTTGAGAGCTTCCTTTATGCTAAGAGCTGTGTTTTGTAGGCTGTAATCTCACTGGAGCTGAGTTAGGATTTTTAGGGATTGATTGCTTATAGGACTATGGATACAGTAAGAGCAAAACAATTTGGTTCCTTCCATTCTAGGAAAGAAGTTTAATATTATGATAGTCACTGAAAAAGCCTCTTTTTGTTATTTAATCTTTTTGACAGTTTTGTGAAGTAAGAACTAACAAAATCTCTGTAAAAGAAATCCCAATGGAAACTGGTGCTCGGAGACATGGAGAGCTTTCACTCAATGTCAAGTAGCTTAAAAAACCAAACTTCCTTCTTGTCTTTTTCCAAGTCTTCTCTTCTTAGCCAAATAAATAGCTCTCTTCCAAAGTCCTTATCCTTTGCCACCAGTAACCTTAGTGTTATCATCTGAAACACAGGAGGAACTAAATGCTGGTTCAACATTAGCAGGGGGGCAAAACATCTTCTTCTAGCTGAGCTTGCAGGGAAACAGTACCTCCTGGGGGACTACAAAGGGAAAAAAAGGGGAGAGGCAATCTTGTTCCCACTAGGTCTCAGCTATGTATTGTTTTGGGTGATAGCCTTGTTGTCTCAGGAGCAATAATAACACAAAGGGGCAAATTTTTCTGTTTACATGCTACTTGGCTTCTATCCTTGGTTCAGGCTGTTCTACTCTGCTGGCCCCCTACTTTCCCTCTCCTGCCTTGTACCCACTTTTATTCATCACCCTCTTTTGCCCTTTCCGGCTTGTTGGCCATCTTTCATTATGTTCAGTATGAAATTCAACTCTTCTTTACACACGTAGAAGAGAGTTAAAGCTGCTCAGTCTTTCTTATGCTTCTGGTGAAATGGGAGAAGTTGAAGATACTGTGGGTTGCTAGTTGCTTCATTTCTGAAGCCACTTAAGAAAAGGGGAGCCCGTGGTGCTCCCTAGAATAAAGAGACATTACAACATCTAGTTAGTTCTTTTTGTCCACTCCCTCACAGCATTCCATCTGACATAAATGACCAAAGGCTACACCTAGCCTAGATAAAAGTGTATTGGTGCTCAGTATGTTTTGTTGACTAAATGGATGGAAAAAAGGACAGGAAAGATTCTTGAGTTTACCCAAGGTTTAATAATTTACTTTGTTTTTTTCCAAAATCAGAATTTGTCCATCCAATACAGGATTCTACACAAATGCAGTTGGGGCAGACAAAAACTGGGGTGTAAAAAAATTAGATATCCAGAAACTTTTAGCGAGAATATAAAATGTTTGTCTATCAAGTGGATGGACATCACATCTTCTTGGACCTGCATAGGTTGTACAAAGAATTTATCATGACCAAAGGGTACACCTAGCCTAGATAAAGAATTCTAGTGACTATTGATAGCAGAATTTATTACAGAAGTCTACCCATCTTCATTTTTCACATCACAAAAGTGTATTTGTCTTTGATATAAACAGTTTTACATCCTTGAATATAAAACCTTCTATCATTACTGAAGATAGCCTTGGACTGGTGAAATATCCTTTTTTCCCCCTTTTTAAAAAGAGTTATTTATTTATTTTATGTATGTGAGTACAGTATAGCCGTCTTCAGACACTCCAGAAGAGGGCATCAGATCCCATTACAGATGGTTGTGAGCCACCATATGGTTGCTGGGATTTGAACTCAGGACCTCTGGAAGAACAGTCAGTGTTTTTAATCATGGAGCCATCTCGATAGCCGAAATATTCTCTTCTTAAAAGCAATATTTACTAGATTTTATACATTAAGAACATAAATATTCAAGGTATAATGTGACCTCTTTTAAAGAAGAATATTAGAATTGTATATTATATGGCTCCCTCTTAATAAGTCTTATCTTGTAAGTAGCACAGGTGTGTAGGCAGTGTTGGACATATGATATAGAAAGATAGTGAGCCATTATAACATTGCCTTGAAGTTTGGGTAGTTGAACTACTGGTAGATAACTGATTGTATGGAGAGGGGAGGAAAAAGAGACAATTAAAACACATCTGAACAGAAATAGCAATTAAGCAAATGGACAAACATGCTGGGCACATACTAAGCTGTGACCCTCAGTTTTGTTTTTTACTCTTTTTCTTTCCAAGCTGGGTATGACAGTGCATTCCTGTAAACTCAGAACCAAGGAGGCTGAGACAGGTGAGTTTGAGGACAGCTTAGGCCACATCAGTCTGACCTCTATCATAAGATTACTTCTTATTTCAAACAAACAAAAGCAAACAAACAAACAAGAAGAAACATGAGCTTGGGATCTAACGGAGTAGTAGAATGCTTGCTTATAATATACTAGGTCCTGAACTAAATCTCCAGCACTTCATGATGGGACATAAAAATATAATGCTACCTGCTATCCAAAGTTGTTACAAGGAATAAAGGAAAATTGAGAACTAGAATGGTACCTGGCCCGGTGAACTTCCCATTTGAGGTGTTGAAGACATGGAACCTATTATTATTTCTCTTGCTTGGCTGCTCCTTCTGTTCCTGTGCTTTGTTTCTTTCCTTTCTCCATCTCCCCTCTCTCCATCTCTCTTCCCCCTCTCTCCTCCCAGCCTCTCTCTCACACCTCTGTCTCTGTCTCTTGCCTCCTCTTTAAAAGAATTATGGTAGGAAAGAGGCACTGGAAGGAGGCTGTGGTTGTCTGTGACTTCCTGGGTTTCCATTACTAAAGTTGGAATTTAAGGCAGAGACAAGGAAATGCTGAGAACGTGGTGGCTTCTATTCTACCGATCCAGTTCTTCAGGGATATTAGCCAATGCTTAGCTGAGAGGCAGTCTCAGGGGGTTGAGAACTCTATTCTTAGAGAGCTGCTAGCTGGGAGACCCAAAGCCTTCCTGAACTCTCCATGCCAGGGCCACAGTGGGTCAGTCTACTTTCAACTTATCCCCACTAGGTTTTTCTCCCCTATCTGTTGCCAGAAAATGCACCGAGTCCCAAAACTCTTCTCCTCTTAAGCTTCATCCCTAAAGAGACACCACTGTGACCCTTCTGTCCTTGCTAGTGTCACATGTTGCCATGGAAAACTGGGAGGGTAAAAAAAAATCCGTTTACAGTTACCATCTTACTGGCACTCCCCATTCTGCTTTCCTTTCTTCCTAGACATCTCTGACTACTGATCACCACACCCTTCACAACCTCCCCTGGAGAGCCTAAATCTGGTGGATAGGTGACCAAGTAGTGTGTCTGAAAACCCCTGCTGGGAACTAAGGATACACTGAAATTGCTTTCAGCCCTACCTGCAGGTGCAGGAGGCCAACTGAGAAAGCCTCCAGGGGTGAGAAGGCTCCAGGCTCCTAGGTCCCGCCCCACACCCTCTCCTGCCCTCAGCCTCTTCTGCCCCACCCATCCCCAACCCCTCCTACTCCACTCGCCTCTAGCGGCCACTTGTCCCTTTTAAGGAACTCCACCCTAGGTGGAGTCCTCCTGGTAGTCGCACCTCTCTTCTGGGCCTAGTCTGACACAGAAAGAGCTATGTACTCCATCTGCTCAGATTGCCTGGCGAGAGCACCAGGCTTTGACCCGCCGGTGCCATATACCAATGGGGCGGCCAGGTACTACCAAGAAGTCTCTCAGGCGCGGTCCTGCGGGAGTGCCTTCCATTTGCGTGGGAGTCCCTGCCCTGGGCCGGTGTTTTCCTATATATTTCGACCAATCGCGGCGTCTTTTCCTCCTTTCTTTTTAGGAAGGCGCCGGGTGTGCAGCACTAACCGCTGCGTGGAGGGGATCCTCTGGCGCTGTCTCCTTGTGGGTCTTCACTGACTCTCTCTCTCTCTCTCTCTCTCTCTCTCTCCCTCTCCCCCTCTCTCTCCCTCTCCCTCTCTCTCCCTCTCTCCCTCTCTCTCTCTCTCCCTCTCTCTCTCTCTCTCAACTTTGCGTTCAAGTCGTGATCTAAGGTTTGGGTGCTTTTCTGGGACCCCGCCCGGGCTCTCTAGGCGAAGGTTTGAGGAGTTCTGGGGTAGGTGGAGAATGGGCTTGGCCGGAACTGAATCGGTGGAGGTAAAGGGAGACCGCAGGAGCTTCAGCGCTGGCCACTTCGCCCCGGAGAAGCCGCTGTATTTTTAGCACAGGGAAGGCTGCAGTGGGAGGATTCTTTTTAGGAAGTCGGCTCCTCCGCCCCGATTCGGGCTTGGATGCTTGAAAGCTTTGTTTCCCTTGTTCTGAGGGTGGCCCAGCTGGGTCTAAATCGACTCCCTCCCTTTTCGTTTTCCCGATCCTTTTCCAGCCTGGAGAAAACGGGGAGGTGGGGGACCAAGGAAGAGAAGGCTAAAGCGCGTTACCAGGCGCGCTGTCAGACATGGGCGGGTGCAAGGGGAACAGCTGCTTTTCGATCAGCTCTGGAGTATGAGTCTCCGAGAGGACTGCGTGAGCTCCGGACACTTCAGCAGTCATCGGCCAGAGGCATGGGCGGTAAGTGACTCGGGAAAGAAGCACTTTCGTGTCTTCAGTCTAGGTTCTAATTCCCACCACCCCCCCCCTCAGCCCGCGCGCGCGAGCGCGAGCGCGCGTGTGTGCCAACCGCACACACCCACTTGTCTTTGGGTTTTAGCAGTGAAGTGGGATGGGGGAGACGAGTAAGCAGAAGGGGGTAAGAACATTATGGAGAATCAAATTAAACTCAGTGGAAAATGACTTCCCCTAAGGATCGTGGAGACTAAGAGGAAGGGTACTTCAGGGGGCCTTGTGGAAGAATTGAAAGAGGACACGAATGGATAGGTTTGTCTAGTTCAGCCTGTCCTGTCTAGGTGCTCTCTATCCTCCTTAAATGGTAAGGTTCGTTTTAACCCTGTACATCCAAAGTCTCCGCCGCGCGAGAGAAGAGGATTTGGAGGAACACTGATCCCACTTACGTCACCCCCTCCCTTCCCCCAAGCAGTAGCAGGTACCTAGAGATGCTTCTAAAACTGGGGAGGAGGGGAAGGGAAGAGTTAAGTTGGGAGCCTAGCCTCTCGGTACTGGCGGCTAGATCCCTTCTGCCAGGGAGCTGCTTAGGGCATGCCCCTCTTTAAGGAGGGGCCGAGCTTGGTTGCAGAAGGAAGCCAAAGCAAATCCCTGCCTAGGCTCTTTAAGATGTGGCCAAAGGGTTAGTTCGTGTAGGTGGAAGATCAGCCAGAATTACTGTGACTACTGGAGCGAAGGGACTTGCTTAGCCACAAGGTGAAGCTTTTTGTACTTTTTTTGACCCTAAGAATTTTATAAAAACTAAACCATGTCCTAACAGGTGGCCAGGGGAGCAATACCTTCTTTTCTCTAATGTTGTTGTAATTTCGGGGAAAAATTATAAAGTACTTGTATGTCACTTAGCATAATAGTGATGGAGAAAAGAGAAAAAGAGACACATCTCTAGATATGGATTTTTGATTTGAAGATTTAACCTGAAGGTTTGTGATAATAAGAAAATTCTACTTTGAAACCCTCCTACCATCACAAACTAGTTATATGACCATGCACCTTGCTTTTCTCCTCTATGGGATGCATATTAAAAATTCATATTCAGAAGATATGTAGCTGTTCCTACTCGCCGTTCTTCACATTCATTTCCTACTCTGGGGTTTCCTCTGGCTCGCTGCTGGTAGACTTTGTACTTAAAGCACATTTCAGATGAAGGGGAAAGAAGGCCTGCTCAGTTTGAATAGCTTGCTTAAAGTCAGGCTAGAATATATATGCCTTATTTGTTTGTGATTTAACATTGTTCCCACTGGATTTTATCAGCTACAAGAGAAAAGGCCACCAATCTGCCTATCTTCTGATTCTTCGGTTAATTTAACCAAGATGATATAACCAGCAAGACCTTTGGACATCAAATCAGTGGCTCCCAAGTGACTTTATCCTCTTCTTCAAAGTTTGGGGTTAATCCTTGGAAACTGTTGGGGAGACAGGCTGGGCATAGTGCCTTTAGGTTAGCTGAGAGGACAGATAGGCAAAAGATACAGAAAGGGTGGAAAAGGAACTTCAAAAGTGTCAGTGACAAAAATAACTGCCCAATCTGTTTTCCAGACCAAACTGCATAAATGCTGTACTTTCAAGGACCCTCTCGCTTTTAGAGCATGCAGGAAAGAAAATCCGGGTGAGGGGAATGTTCACTGCAGCCACCCTCATTTTTATACTAGATGCATTTCAGAGATGAGGCTCCTTGTGGTTCCTTCTGGTTGTTTTGTTGTTGTTGTTGTTGTTTTGTTTATTTCCAACGTATCAAGACTAGCCTATTTCTCATGTGAGGAGGTAGAGATTGGCTGGCTACTCATACCTTTTTTTTTTTTACTCTGGCAGGGGCTTGCTAATGTTTGATACATTTAGATCATTTAGATGTTTTCTTTTTTGTTTTCTTTTGATTTCCATGTTTTTGTATGTGTATAAGTAAATGCTGCATGTGTGAAGAAGCCAGAGCTATCAGTGAGCTGCCCAACATGGTTGCTGGGAACTGAACCTGGGTCCCCTGGCAGAGCAAAAGGTGCTCTTTACCGGTAGCTATCACTCCGACGCAGTGCACTTATATATTTACCTTAGTTTGGAGTCACTTGTGCTTTATGGGCTCACTTAAATTGTTGAAGGAAGGAATACAGAGTTCATTTAGGAAATTGACATATTGGATGTTAGGTACTAAGGAGAGAAAAAAAATTTTCCCCTCAGTAGACCGTGAAACCAGGAGTTTAAAAAAATGGCGACAGGGTGTAGTCAAGCTGGCCTTGAACTCGATCCTCCTTCAGCCTCCTGAGTGCTCAAACTTATCTGTGTGAACTGTTATAGCCACCGAGAAGTTTTGAGAGCTCATTTACTGTTTAAATTCTTTTCTTTATCCTCCCACTGTATTTGCATTTATTTAGGTCCTTCCAGTGTCCCTGTCCTCCACAGATTTTTCCTTACTGCCCCCCCCCCAGCTATTGTTCAGCTGTCTCTATATATTCTTTTGTAACACAAACCGTCTTATAATTTGCTTGCTTTTATGTGTGTCCTGATAAGTATTTATAACAATCCATCCATCATTCGTTCCCACTTAAAATTCATTACTGTGAAACTTATTTTTCTTTTGCACCTGTAAGTATTGGTTTGAAGCACTACATAATTGTTTCTGAATTTTCAGAGAACTTGGTTGATGTTTGCTGCATTTGTGCTTATTTGTGTTTATAACTAGGCCCCTAGTCCCCTTTAAGACTCAGCTAGTTGATGACACTCAGTACCACCGTGTCTTCGTAGCACTCACCTTTCCCTTACAACCTTTCCCTTACAACCTTTGCCTTGCAAACATGGTACATATTTTGTGAGATTCTGATCTAAGGTCTTACTCCTGTTTTAGTTTTTCGAGACAGGGTTTCTCAGTGCAGCCCTTGCTGTCCGGGAACTTGCTTTATAGACTGGGCTTGTCTCAGAACTCACAGATCTGCCTCTGGAGCACTAGGCTGCCACCACCTGTCCTGTCTAAGGTCTTATTCTAAACTGCTTTTTGGTGAGTGAAGAGAAACTGATCAGTGTGATTGATCTAATCAATCATCTGTTTGGTTTTCTTTCTGGTTTACATATGGATATCATTTATTTTGATTTTATGACTAGAAGTTAGAATTCTGATCTGTTTATGAACTATAATTCAACTTTATCCCCTAGCCTCACTCCTTATTTCTAAAATGATGTAGTACTTAATAGTTATAAATAATGTATTGAAATGAGGGATTCCACTAGTTTTGCACTTTTGAGTGTGTTGTTTACTTTTTAATGTCATTGTGTATCTGAAGGGAAGAACTGTAAATTATTGGGCAGGAAGTTAGTTATAAATCTCCAGAACTTGATAGATGCTCTGTATAATATACTAAAAATGTTATCTGTGTATTTAGATTTTTTAAAATACAATGTGGCCTTTTTTGCTATGTTAGGAATTTAATTTAATTTAAAGGTCTTATACATGTTATATAAGTGTCTTGCTGCTGAACTACATCCCTGGCCTAGAGTTGGAAGGTGCAACATGTAGCTCTAGTACTATGTTAAAATATTTCAAACATGCCTGCTGGTAGTGGGGGTGGCATGTCCTTAATCCCAAAACTCCAGCAGAGGCAGAGGCAGAGAGGCAGAGGCAGAGAGGCAGAGGCAGAGAGGCAGAGGCAGAGAGCCAGAGAGGCAGAGGCAGAGGCAGAGGCAGAGGCAGGCAGATCTGTGAGTTCTAGGAAAATCAGTGCTACACAGAGATACCCTGTCTCAAAACAAACAACAAAACCACTCCTATTTTGACCTTTAGTTTTAACTACCAACTTACCATTTCTGAAGTAGAACCTACTTTTTTTTTTTTACCACTAGACCTACCTCTGGCTCATTCAACACTTTTCCCTTTTCATCTCCGTGTTTCTACAACTAGCCATTATGATAACCTTGGCAAAGTTACTTAAACTATGCACTTGAGTGTTCTCCTCTGTGATCCTTGTGGAAACTACTTGAGTGGCACTAAGGAACACAATTGCTTTAATCTTGTGAAAACACTTTCAGAATTTATGAAAGTATAGGAAGCAGTGAGAAAATGCAGTTTTAATTGTGTTTCTCATATCTTACACACAGAATACAGGCTTTTCTGTCTTTCATTATCCCAAAAACTGCCACAACCTTAATTTAGGCCAGAGACTTAAATAATTACCCTATATATCATTTACAGCTCACACAAGTGTTTTGTTTTCCCTAAAAACTTTAAACTCTCTTTGAACAGATTATTTTATTTTTTTCTTAATGAATGTATTTTAAATTGGTAACGTTCTCTCTGGATCGCAACCCCATATAAACAAAAGGCTACAGGGTGAAAATTCTCCCTCTTAATTCTTGGTTATTTGTTACTTATTCTTCCTCACCAGAGGTAAGTAAAACTACTAGTTTTTATGATTCTTTAGGAAGATATTTGAGGTATATCAAATAATGAATACACATGTATGCATTATTCAACATTTTAAAATCTGAAGTCATTTTTAATTTTTTTGTTTTTATGCATTTTAACTAAAATATATTAGTTTCTTCTTTTACTTTCTCTACATCTTTATTTACCTTTTTAATCCTTTAATTTCTAAATTTAGTTTTGAGAGTGTAATTGTTCTTCCTATTTAAAAATGTACTTTGGAGATACTTCCCTATAGGTTCATAAAAATGCCTCTTTGCTCTTTTTTTTAATATAGTATATGGTTAAGGCATGCTTTATTAAGCCAGTTTTCTATTGACCAGCATTTAGGATATTTTGAGATTTCTGTAATGTTTCTAATAGGAATGAAGACTCTTAAGTAGTATATATAAAGTTCTTATGACAAAATCCTACTAACTGGGTGCTTTAAACAACAGAAGTTCTGGGTTTTTAGTCGCAGGGACTATAATTTGGGGCTCGGGGTCTCAGCATAGCCAGATGTACTGCGATTGTTGCCTTAACTCACATGCATTCGTGGCTGTCTACTTTGTGTAAGTGAAGAGATGGAGAAGCCTCCTGTGAATTATTTTCATAAGGGCCACATCTCAATAAACAGTCACCTCAGGAGTGACAGCTTCCGTATGCAAATTGGGGTGGGGGCATTGAGCCACTTTGCCTAATCTCATACTCCTAAAAATTGACCAGTTGCCAATATTTTAAATTTGGATTTCATTTAAAGTGTAGATTCTATTTTCTCTAATAATTAGATGAAAGGATAAGGTAAGATTTTATACAGTGTTACAGATCAATGAGTCTTGTGGCCTTGCATTCTTCTTCTTAACTGGAACTTAACTGCTGTGTGCCAGTTGTATTTGCTGCACATTTTGTCTGATGATTAATATTACAATTAATGGGTAACTTTACTTTCTTTATCAATTACTGAGCTTATTATAAGGTATGAAATTACCTGTGTTATTGTTTCCAACTTTACAGAGTGCAGGGTTGTATTTTTTTCATCTAAAAATGTTCTGTTTGAGAATTTTATACATGCATATAATGGATTATGATCACATCCACCTCTCATTTCCCTACTTCCAGTTTTCTTCCATCTGTTCCCCACTCAACTTCATTTTTTCCCTTCTCTTTTAAAAAACAACTCAGTCTAACGCTATGACCCGTTTGTGCATGGATGTGGAGCCATCTGCTGGAGGGAGCATGTGCAACTTACTGATGGCCACACCCCCAAAGAATGCTCAGACTCAGCAACTGTAGCTTCCAAGAGGTGGAGCCTTGTGGGCGTCTCCATTCAAACTGGACTTTCTAGCAGGTCTTGTGCAGGTCACCACAGCTGCTGCTTATCAGTTCATGAGTGTGGTAACTAGATCATGTTTAGAAGAAAGTATCCAAATATGTTTGGGTAGAAAAAGAACATCTGTATTGAGCTTCGAACCTGGACTCGGATCCCAGCCCAGATCCCAGATCTTTGGCTTTAGCATTGCTTGATCTCTCTGATCCTGTATCCCCTTGTGTGTATACGGTATCAACAGTAGTGTGTGTTTTATTCTTGTAAAAGAGAGGACAAAATGGACAAAACCCCTCGAGGCTATGTTACTTGCCGCCTACGTGACTGGGGAGTGTACATGTGACACTGCAGAACATCAACCTCTGGGACTGCTAAGATGAACTGATAAAAATTATGACAGGTGCCGTTTCAGTAACTGGTTTGGATCTTTACAGGGTGACTTGACTTTTGTACCTTCTGTGAGTTTTCTAAGCGAAGTACACAGATTAAAGGAGTCTTAATCAAATCCTTAAAACTTCCATGGTAGTTGCAGCGTGCAGATTCCACATTATGATTTATCTTCTTGACAACCATATGGGAGACAGGGTTAAACTCACATATCGGTATTTTGCATAGAGGAAAGAAAATCTGGGTATAGAAAGAGTCAGTGAGTCCCCCAAAGCCACGTTGTCTCTTCATTTTTTTTTCACAGTGCTTCACTACTTGAAATGTAGGCTACCATTTGTGAGCAATGTCATTTTTTTCACACTAACATTTCCCATGCTACATATTGCCAGCATCACTACTTGTCAGAAGATAGAAAGGAATGATATCTACTCAAGATTCTCCTGAACAATTAGGCTGTTCTCTTCAAATTGTCCTCTTATGAGACATTTTTCTTTTTTACAAAGAAGGTAGGGTACCATAAAGTGATAAAGTATATTGTGCTTGGTCTCAGAGGATAAAAGTTCTATTGAGTCAATCCTTTTAAATGCTGTGAGCCGGGGCCTTCAAGCTCATTATCCTTCTAATGCAATGGGAATTACAAGAAGTTGTCCCTTTACAGATTATAATGTTATATAGGTGGATATGTGACTCTTCCCATTGTCTAAATGCTCTGTCCTCCTAAGAAACTAGGTTCTTCCTAAGTACAAACTGGGTGGTTTGCATATAAGGAACCAAGAGATAGCAACACAAAACAGCAAAAAAATGAATTTAAAATTCATTATTTTATCTATTGAATGTCAGGAACTGAGGAAAGCGTTCCTAGTAGAAAAAAGCTGTAGTTCTCAAGGACACTTCTTTACAAAATAAAAGGAAGAATTTAGAGAATTTTCCCAGTTGAAACCTGTTGTTTCCAGTTTCATTTGAAAACCCAGAGGCTTTGTTATCAGGTTGGATGCTGGGCACAAAGAAAATGCAGCAGAGAGTACTGATCTTAGAGTCGGATGCTCTTGAGTCACGTTGTATAACTCGAAAAAGCATTTTTCTTTGTCCAACTCAACTTGTCCATCTAGAATTATAAGATTTTACATTATCATCTGCAGAGCCCTAATGCATCTAGAGAGCTTCCCATGGTTAGAGCTGTGGAGGAAAATATACTAAGGAATAAGAACAGTTAGGGCCAGATGAAAGAGAACGTTGACTTCTAACCGAATTTAAGCTCTTACCACACATCCCTGGATGTCTTCTGAGGCTCAAGAACATTGTCTGAAGTTATGGTAGATAGTCA
Organism: Micromys minutus; assembly: GCF_963924665.1. Classification (NCBI taxonomy): domain Eukaryota; kingdom Metazoa; phylum Chordata; class Mammalia; order Rodentia; family Muridae; genus Micromys; species Micromys minutus. Next base: position 17,207,996 of record NC_137970.1, on the reverse strand, counting down.
ACAAATTTCTGAATGTTTATCAGGGTAGTGACAAAGCGAAGCAAGGGGTCAGCTTACCCTTATAATCTGCACCTGGGTGGGTAAGGCAGGAAGATTGCTTGTGTTTGAGACCAGGCTAGCTACGGGCAAGTTCCAGGCAGTGTAAAACATTATCTTGATCTCACAGAAAGAAAGGGGGAGTAAAGAAGTGGGGACCTTTTAAAATTAAGAACAAGAAATGAGAAAATGCAGGAAACGATGAGATAAAATTAAAGAGGTTTTGTATGAAACACTGGAGTGGCGCCGTTAACATGAAGTGAGATGTGTTGCAGGGAATAGCTAAGGGTTTTCCAATTCCTGAGTTGGGAAAGGGGATGATTTGGGAAAGGAGGTGAGATGGTGGCAGGGGAAAAAAAAATGTGTTCGGTCAGGTAATTCTCTTGTAATCCAGAGGGGGGCGCTCAATAGCTAGATGAGCTTGATTGATTGCTGCCAGGAAAACCTGTAGGAGTGTCGCAGTTTATTTCCTTTGCAGTCACAGTGTCCTTATTTCTAGTGAGGATAAATTACAAGTCACGTAATGTCGGTTTTCAGTTCCTATGGGTTAAAACAAGGCAGGGTAGAGGAAACATAAGTGTGATCTGAAATCTGACTGGTTAATTTGTAGGTAAACTGTAGATTTGACTTTGTATCCTTAACCTCTCTGCTGAAATTCAACAAAAAACTGTTGCAGAGAAAAACATCGGTACTTTTAATAGGATGACTGATGGTTCAAAATATTTGAATGAAGCCATTAATACCATCTCTTTATAAGAGGGGCAGCTATTTATAGAGGAAGATGAAAACTGCTTTTAACCATGCTTGGCTTATAGATTTAAGATGTGTGGACAAAAATGGTCTGTTGGTTTGATTTTGGACATATACTGCTCCGGTAAATATTCATACAGTAATTTCAAAGTCCTTAGCAAAAACAAAAACTGGACCAGGAATGGAAAGTTTTTGCAACCATAGAACTCTATTGATCATTGCCATAATAGGACAGGTCAGGGATCTGGATTCACTTACATGAGGGGATGGAAGGACTTCTTTCTATACTCGGAGTCGGAGACAAGTGACGATCTTTTCTGAGTAGATTAACTTACAGTGTTTTAATGACTTCTTAGTGTACAGTTAGTGTGAAAAACTGTTTATAGAGGACATATGAGTACAAACCAAGTGTACATGTCATACTGTGTGCCTAAAGTGGGTTCCATATTTTGAAATCTGTTTCCCCCTTGTATCTTTTCTAGATATGGATAAATTCATAAACAACATGGATGTCCGAATTAAATCAGAAAGTGGTTCGATGCAGGTATTCAAACAGGTGAGCTTTGTGTGTTGACTAGCTCTTAAACATTGGAGAACGGAGGCTCCATCTTCAAATGACATGCATGGGAAATGAGAATGAATAAAGGAAGGTAGATTTTTCCAGAAGGACTTGAATGTCTAGTGTGAGCTTCAACTAAGGAGTCTGCCTAGCCTTGAAGAAACAGCTTCATATTGTTCCTGTAGTCTTTAGTGAAGAGCCAGAACCATTTATTTTGCACTGTCTCATATTTTAGGTATAGTAAAAATTGTGTGCTTTGTGTTATTTAATGTCTTTGGTGGCCTTGCTCAACAGTGTATTAGGGTTCTCTAAGGAAACATCCTGTTGACTCTTTCCTTGTCAACTGGTGTGTGTGTGTGTGTGTGTGTGTGTGTGTGGTGTATAGTATATTACATGAAATGTATAATATATATATATTAAGAAATTGATTCCTGTCATTATAGAGGTATAGTAAGTCCTAAACCCGATGGACTAGATCAACACACTAGAGTTAAATTTCAGTCTCCAAAAACTGCTGGCAGAATTTTTGTACCAAATGTGGTGCAAGTCTATAACCCCTATACTAAGCAGATTAAACCAGGAAAATGGGGATTTTTAGCCCATCCTAGGCTACATAAAGAGATCCTGTCCAAAAGAAAACAGACAAACAAAACAGAAGGAACAAAGCAATTCCATCCTTCAATGGGAAAACTAGTCTTGGTGTCCTAGTTGGCTTCTCTGGTGCTATGAAAAGCAGCCTGACCAAGGAGGAAAGGGCTTATTTGATTATAGTTCACAGTCAAAGAAGGCCATGGGAGGAATTTGAAAGCAAGAATCTGGAGGCCACTGAGAAAACACTACTCGTCTTCCCTTCCCTTGCTTTGCTTATAACCCGGGCTTCACCTACCCAGTGATGCCCCCCCCCCCCCCCATCAGTCATTAAGAAATGCTCCCACTAGCTGCTCACAGACCAATCTGATGGAGAAACACTCTCAGTTGGAATCTTATCTTCCCAGGTATGTCTGTGAGGCTTAGTCTTCGTTTTATGAAGGTCTTTAATTATTGATTGGAGCCTCTTCTTCACTTTATGGGAGCAGTTTATTCCAACAGTCATGTAGAAGATTTGTTTTATTGAGGGGTAAAAGGAAGTTGGTCGTGGTATCCCACATCTTAATCTGAACACTCAGGAGGTAGAGGCAATCGGATCTTGAGTTCAAGGCCATGCTAATCTACAATCCAGCTCCATAGTGAGGCCCTGTCTCAAGCAAAAACATCTAGAAAAAAATGTTTAACCAGCCATCTGACACTATAACCCTGCTAAATTGTCATCTAACATTAAGTTATCTCCAGTCTCAATACTTTACAGAAAAGCAAACTGGTTGTAAGTGGTGTGAACAAGTGTTTGTTCTTTAGATACGTTATTACTATTCCATAGACCAAGCTGAGCTGGAACTTGCTGGAAAACTTTGGGCACCCTCAAACTCAGCAAACCTTCTGCTGGGACCTTGAGTTCACAGATTATCATGGCATGATGCCTGTTTGTTCAGGGATGAGTTATAAGGCATTACATAGTAAGTGAGCCCCAAAGGGATACCTTGAAAAATCTGTCAAAATTGCATGTATATTAGATATAGAAATTTGTTTATAGTACTTACTCATCTGATTCTTTGGGTCTTAGTAGTATGCCCATGATGATCGATTTCTATTCCTTAATTTAGGAGTTATATGTGCTCTCTCTCTCTCTCTCTCTCTCTCTCTCTCTCTCTCTGTGTGTGTGTGTGTGTGTGTGTGTGTGTGTGTGTGTGTGTACGCACATATGTACATTTTTGTTTTCTTAAGGTCAATCCTCAGTATATAACTCTTGTTGGCCTAGCACTCAGTATGTACCCCAGCCTGGCCTTGAATTTAGGGTGCTCTTCCTGTTTCCTCCTATCAAGTTTTGGAATTACAGGTGTCTGTCATAATGCCCTTAATCAGTGAATGATTGCTCTATGGCATATAATTGGATCTAACTTACATATGCATTTGGATGAGACTCCTTGTAATGTTTTTAACGATGTTAAACTGAATTGAATATCTTGTTTACCTTTGTAGCTGCTGCCATTTAAAAGCTATTAGTACATCAAAAACTTGCTAGTTGTTGCAAATTATCACTGGAGCTTGGTCATAGTAATACAAAAGAATACTAAAAGAAAGCTTTCTAACTCAGCACACTCATGCTGCTCTCTGTTTTTTGGGTTTCTGTGATCATACCTAATACAGGGGAGAATTTGGCTGTCATACTCTTATTTCTAGTTCTGGTTGTTTTCTTGTTTGAAACTTGTGTCTTATATATTGTCATACATGTCCCTTCGCATGTATGTCCTTTTAACATTGCATATGCTTTGCTTCTCTCTCTCTCTCTCTCTCTCTCTCTCTCTCTCTCTCTCTCTCTCTCTCTCTCTCTCCCCCACACACACACATTTTACTTTGAAAGTAAGCTGCACCAAGAAACTTTGCCCCTCAATATCTGGGTATCACCTGCAAATAATCACACTCTCATCCAAAACTCCATAAGAACTGCCACATCCCAAATGAACAATATTTCCATAATATCTGTCTTAGTCAGGGTTCCTACTCCTGTACAAACACCATGACCAGGCAGCAAGTTTGGGAGGAAAGGGTTTATTCAGTTTACACTTCCACATTGATGTTCATCACCAAAGGAAGTCAGGACTGGAACTCAAGCAGGTCAGGAAGCAGGAGCTGATGCAGAAGCCATGGAGTGATGTCACTTACTGGCTTGCTTCCCCTGGCTTGCTCAGCCTGCTTTCTTATAGAACCCGGGTCTACCAGTCCAGGGATGGCTCCACCCACAATGGGCTGGGCCCTCCCTCCTTGATCACTAGTTGAGAAAATGCCTTACAGCTGGATCTCATGGAGGAATTTCCTCAACTGAGGCTCCTTTCTCTGTGATAACTCCAGCTGTGTCAAGTTGACACAAAACCAGCCAGTACAATATCTAACATATGTATATATGTGTATATGTCACACACACACACACACACACACACACACACCAAGCATTTCAATGGCATATTTTCTTAAGCTTCTTTATCCACCAAGACTGTAGCTAAGGAAGTCTGTCCAAGCCACACCACATTTGGCAGCCCAGATTTCAGACTGATGCCCATAAATACCTAGTACACTCATTCTCCTGGAATACTAATTTGTTTCTATCAGTCATTCATGTAGTTCTACTCATCTCTCATTCTGTGTTGTCAGCATCAGCATGGGAATAGCTCATATCTTATTATCCGTAATTTTCATCTTCTAAAATTCACATCCACTCTCTTTGCATTAAGTCACACATAACTAACATTTCCTTTGCTTTTTTTTGCTTTTTATAAGATTTACTTTTTTAATTGAACGTAATTGTGTGTCTTTATGCGGCTATGCATACTTGAGTGCAGGTGCCCTTGCAGGCCAGAAGCATTGTATCCCCTTAAAGCTAGAGTACTTTTAGGTAGTTTTGAGCTGCCCGGTGTGACTAATAAGATAACAGAAATCTATTCTTGAAGAATCCTAGAAACAGAAGTCTCAAAGCAAGTTGTTCCACTGTCTTGGACTATCAAAATGTTCATGTCAGAGGATAAGTTCCTCGTCTTTTCACACATGTGGTAGGTGCAGGCATCCCTTGGTGTATGACCCTATCACTGTGCTATTTGACTGTACATTCACATTATCTTATTTTGTGGTCTATATAAAGATGCTGACCACTAAATCCCATCTCCTTGGTAACCCAGAATGGCTTTGCTTTAAGATTCATAATTCTGCCTAGTGCTGGCACGTGCCTTTAATCCCAGCACTTGAGAGGCAGAGGCAGGTGGATCTCTGTGAGATCAAGGCCAGCCTGGTCTATAGAGTGAGTTCCACGATAGCCAGGGCTACACAAAGCCTGTCTTAAAAAAAATCCATATTTCTATCTGCAATGATCCTTTTCCCAAATTGGTGATATGCATTGATTCTGGGCAAATCTTTTTTGGGTGACCATTCTTCAGCTTGGTATAATGTTTCTTTTCTAATATATAATACAAGAATGCAGTTGTTAAAATAATTTTGATCATGTATCATTTAAAGCAATCATACACAAAAAAGAAATTGTTTGCTCAGTTTTTCCTTTTTTTTATTTTCAATTTCAAGCTAGATACTAATATTTCCATACCACGTACTAAACAAATACCTAGAATTCATCTGTGCATATATACATCTGTGTATATGCATATGTGTGTATTCTATGGTTTTTGTCTGTTTTAGTGTTCTGGGAAAGGCTCTTATGCCTTGAATTTTGGCATTACAGGTGTATGCACTTCTGATCTTATTCCCACCTCCCCCTGGGTGTTTTTGTTAGTATTCTGGCCTCTTGAAATTGTCACATTCATTAGTGTGTATAAAGAGGAACCGTCCAATAGTGCTTTATTTCCTAATGCCGTTGACATGATGAGGATGTAAGATCCAAAATTCCTCTAGGTTTAGATTAAATTTAGCCTTTTAAATAATATTTATCTCCATCCATTTTTTTTCTCCTAATACTGAAACACATCATGGCATTATTAGAGAAGGACTGGAATTTCGGGGGTTTAAACTGGCTTTTTGACCAAAATAATGAATGTGCATAATATATGTGTACGCACACACAAGTGCACCCAAGCATGAAAATGATTAGTCTAAACCCAGAGCAAAGCTAGAAGAGACCTGTGTACAAAAACAGCTTTTATCTTTCTCTTGGGGAGGAGCCTGGGTTTTATCTTGTTACCATGACAACACTCCTTCCTCTCCTTTCTACTCACTGCGCTGCCTGCAGTATTTTGTTCTTTCATTTTCTTTCTTGTCTCGCCTTCCTGCTTTAAAGCTCCACATCAGAGCTATTTGAAATAAAGGAAAAGTAACAGTTTGGTTTCCCTCACTTGATTTCCCTTCCTCTCCTGAAGTCAAGGCTGTCTTTATCAGATGTTCGGGAGCTAGGATTTTATGAAAGTGACCATAGTTTTCCCCCAGATTTTTTTGTAGAATTGCCTTTCTCCATGATCTCTGCTAATTTGTCAGTAACAAACTTAATAAAAATGCAGACAAATACTATTTTTTGTTTAATTTTTTAAAAAACTGATTAGGATCCTGGGCATGTAAGAAGGACTGTGGGAAGTAAAAGGTCTTTCACACCATCCCCAAGTTTCTGGACTGTCCACACACAGCCTTCTTTACAGAATCAGAAATCCTGGGATTCTGTAAATGGGGAAAGGCAGCAGCCATTCTGTCTCTTTGGAGAGTGGTTAATTATTGACTAGTGGACACTCAAAACCTGAAGCCGGCCCACACAAGTGAAGAAGGAAAGGCGTTAACATGGAAACCCTCGCAGCAGAGGTTTACGTCAAATTTCCTGTGGGCTTTCAAATCGGTAGTCATTGTATTCAATGAAGAATAGAATGGGGCGCCCATCCTTAGTCATCCTAGCGAGTCACCGAAATTCTAGGACGGTAAACTAATTGCTCGCATTACTCTTCTTTATTGTCTCCAACTAGGACATACTGGCTGTGTAGAACAAGAAAATAAAGCGAGTAGTGCATGGGGTTTGTTGTTTTTGTTGTTTCTTTTTTCTTTTTTTGTACCATAGGACCTGTTTTATACAGAATATAGGATAAATCATACTGCTCATCAGGATTCTTACTAGAATTATTTTAATCATATTTAAAAGGTAATCATTGGTACATGCACACAAAAGCATTGCTTCTGCTGGTGAATACATATAGAATGAATATCTTTTTTCTCATAAAAAAATATACCTTACATCCCAATTGCAACTTTCCCTCCCTCCTCTCCTCCTAGTCCATCTCTCCTCCCTTCCTTCATGAAGTAAGACTAAGTGGATCTTCTCCTATTGTGCATAGGCAAGGCAGCCCAGTTAAGGGAAAGGGATCCAAAGGCAGCCAACACACTCATATGTAGCCCCAACTCTTGCTGTTAGGGGACCCACATGAAGAGCAAGCTGCACAACAGTTAGAAGGAAAGTAAGAAGAACCTTGACAGCTACTCTCTAGTACATTCTCTTAAGATGCTTGCTTGGAGAAACCTTAACACCCAGGAAATACTTGCAATAGGTTGGATTCGTTTCCACATAAAAAGCACGCATGAAATTACTATGTCCAGAAGGCAAATGTGATGATTATGGAAGCTCCTAAAACAGTAAGGTCAAAGTAACTACCTAACATTTGCTTCAAAGCCATGGATCAAGAGAGAGCAGTGATTTTAAGCCCCATCACAGATCATTTGGGTGGGAAATTGATAAACCACAAAGAAGTCTTGGTGTATAGACACACAATCCAGGATGGATTGTTTGAACAGGGCCTGTAACGTTCCCTCTCATTGGAGCAACGAGTATGTGTTTCTGTACTTTCTTTCTTCTGTGTCCATTTTGGATATTTTTGAATAATGTGTTTAGCAGAGTGAGTTACTGTAGATCATGTACTAGCCCAGCATAACCCTCCTGCTGATAGTGTTACGTTAGGCAGCACTCCCTGTCCTAGAAATGATCTTGGCAAAAGAGGGAATTTACAAAATACCCTCCCTTTTATATTTAAAACTCAGAAGTTTGGCTTCTTTAGAATTCTAGGCCTAAAGCATCGATTCTCAAAAACCCATTACAATTTTTAACTAGGTACTCCCTTGTTGTGTCTTATTTATACATCAGCACCAATGAGCTTATTAAAGAAAAGATCATGTGTAGGGCTGAGGAGATGCCTCAGTGGTTCATTGTGCATTCTGTTTTTGCAGAGAATCCTGAGTTCAGTTCCTCCTATATCAGGCAGCTCACAGCCATGTGTAACTCCAGGTCCAGGGAATTCAATCTCCTGTGCTTCTCCATATTCATTTCCTCTTTCCAAATACATAACTGAAGACTTAGCTTAGTTTTATGTAAAGTAGGCATTTTGAACATCTCTTGAAGTTTAGAATTCCCATAACTCAAATACCATGTTGTCAGAGACTGAGGCTTGCTCTGATTATTGGCTGAAGTCGCACTGTCCTCAAAAGGGCCATTCTCATGATTTATGTTGCTTGGCCTGTGTATATTTATTTATACACAGTACACAACATTCTTGACATTTGATTAGGTACAATTTTTAGAATAGTTTAATTAGGTTAAGACTTTATATGTTGATATAACATATTTAATAACCATTGATTAGGATTTTTAAGTGCCTTAACTGATGAATTTAAAACAAAGTTTGTATATATTAATATGGTACCATGTAACATTTGGATATCTGTATACATTGAATAATGTGCTCAAATTACTCAAACATTTCTCATTTTTTCATGAAATTTTCCAAAATTTTTCTTCTGTTTCTTTTTTTAATGATTTATTTATTATTATATGTAAGTACACTGTAGCTGTCTTCAGACACACCAGAAGAGGGCATCAGATCTCATTACAGATGGTTGTGAGCCACCATATGGTTGCTGGGATTTGAACTCAGGACCTCTGGAAGAGTGGTCAGTACTCTTAACCACTGAGCCATCTCTCTAGCCCTCTTCTGTTTCTTAAATGTATATTTATTTGTATGTATGTGAGCCTACATGACGATATGTACATGCAGCATGTTTGGAGGTAGAAAATGATGTTGGCTGTCCCTAAAATTGAAATTACAGGTTCCTGTGAGCTGTCATGTAGGTAATAAGAACTGAAACCAAGTCTTTGGCAAGAGCAATAGGCATTCTTAATAGCTGAACTGTTTCTCTAGCACAATGTTGTATGTAGCCACACAGTATGCTATGAGATGGGATTCACATTATCAGACCAGATTGGTTCCTATTGATCATTCTTTGCCAATCCTTCTTCCTTCCATTGTCCCCAAGCTCTGGTAGTCAATTATTTTGCTCTCAACTTGTACAGTTTGAGCTTGTATAAGATTCCACAGATGAGTGAGGATCGTGCCATGCTCATCTTTGTGTGCCTCCATTATTTTTATTCAAAATAAAGATCTCTACTTCTATCCATGTTGAAGTAAGGACAGGATTGTATTCCTTTTGGGAATGAATACTATTCTATCATTTTACCAATTGCTGGGCATATTTTATATTTTATCCGTGTCTTGAGGCTATTATGAATAGAGCTGCAGTGAATATGGGAATACAAATGTCTCTCTCTTTCTCTGTGCGCCTCTCTCTCTCTCTCTCTCTCTCTCTCTCTCTCTCTCTCTCTCTCTCTGTGTGTGTGTGTGTGTGTGTGTGTGTGTGTGTGTGTGTGCGTGCATGCACGCGCACACACACGTGCTGAGACCAAGTCTTACTGTATATTCCAGGCTGGCCTCAAACTCAGGATCCTCTTTCTTTAGCCTCTCCCTCCTCAGCCTTTCAACTGATGGGATTTCAGCCATGCATTTACTTTAAAAAAATTTTCCATAATTTAGAATTTTGCGTGTAAAGTCAACAATTCCCCTGTATCACATTTCCTGTGCATAGTACCTGCTAATATACCATTGCAAATAGAATTGTTACTCTTACCTCTTTTCTCTCCCTGAGAAAGCCTATTAACTCTGACTCATCTAAAATGTCACCGTCTCCTTAACGCCTTCCTCTAGATAGAACAAATTACCTACCTCCTCCCCCGCCCCCCAAAAACACTTCGCCTGTTGGAAATGGAACCTGTGACTGATTTTGCCAGGCAAGCGATGTACCACTGTCCCACATCCACTTCCTCCTTTGTTTCTCTGAGGCTTCTTGTTCATATGTCAAATCACTTAATTTGGCATGATTTATAAGCTACTCATATTACCACAGCATTACAGTTTGCATTCACTGCTTAGCTGTGTCTTAGTCATAAATGCTGCCAGTGGACTTAGCACAATGCTTTTGCAGAAAGATTGTATAAAATGTTTTTTCCCCTTTCTTCCTTGTATTCTTTCTTTTTATTTGAAGAGCTATTTTCCAAGTGAATATCCTTTTATTGGATTTTCCAAGTTAAATTTGAATTTCATTTTAATCTTTGATTGTGAAAAATTAAGTAAAGGATTTTTATCAGTTGTATGATACCACAATGCTACTACTTAACAATGGTGCTTCATAACAATCTCTTTCCTTTTTATTCTTCCGTGTATTACTGTTTCATTTCTTCCAGCATCATGTATCTTTTCCATGAGAGTGGAGCTTGCTTTCTTTCATTGCTTCCCATGTCTCTTTAGAGTTATCAACGGTGGCTGTCTCTCCTTGTAATTGTGTTTTAGGTCACTGGCCCTGTTCCAGCCAGAGATCCTTCTGTGAGAGGAGACAGGAGGAATATGGCTTCTCCATCATTTCGGGCTGGCAGTCCGATGGAAAGCCCAGCTCTGTTTAATGATATCAAGATTGAGCCCCCAGAAGAGCTCCTGGAGAGTGATTTCAACATGCCCCAGGTGGAACCAGTTGATCTCTCCTTTCACAAACCGAAGGCTCCACTGCAGCCTGCTAGCATGCTGCAAGCTCCAGTCCGTCCTCCCAAGCCACCGACTGCACCTCAAGCCATTATGGTGTCTACTTCAGCCGACACTGTCACGTCAGCAGCTATTCCTACTGTTCTCACTCCGGGCTCTATCCTGGCCTCCTCTCAGGGGACCGGTGGCCAGCCGATTTTACATGTGATCCACACCATCCCCTCGGTCAGTTTGCCAAATAAGATGAGTGGACTAAAGACAATCCCACTGGTGGTTCAGTCTTTGCCGATGGTCTATACCAGTTTGCCTGCAGATGGGAGTCCTGCAGCCATTACTGTCCCACTCATTGGAGGAGACGGAAAAAGTGCTGGATCAGGTAAGAAAGCAGTTTAATGCTTCCTCAAGTCACATACCTTCAGGGATCTTCCCTTCCTCTGTCAGTCTATCTTGTCTCTTTTCACCATTTGCAATTTGGAGGGACACTGCTCCAAAGGGGAATCGTTCTAATTCTAATTTTGAAAAGGTTTTAAAAATAATTTCTATGTAATACTTAAGAATGTGTGTAATGAGCTATGTGTTTTGGCATGTATCTGTAGTCTCAGATTATAGCTTGAGAGACTGGACAGGATGATTGTGAATCCCAGGCTAGCCTTGGACTACATAGCAAGCTCCAGGCCACACTGTGTGTGGTCTGGGTTACATAAGGAGACCCTGTCACGAAGGAACATATGACTGATCTCCTTTAGACCATGTTTCTGAAACAGGGATGTATATTCTTGAGTGAAATAGTATGTACCTTCCTAGAATCTTCATATACAATTATCTAATGGTAAATCATTTAAAGCATTATAGTTAAAATATTGCCAATTTAAAGCAAAATGCAAAATCTGAACACTGAGTTAAATTTCAAACCAAACAACAAAAAGTTTACACTCACTCAGACACTGTCTGTCCCTGGGATGTCCTAGATTATTGTGCTGGTTTTTTCCCTGTGCCATTAGGTAGAAAAGCATTGGTAAAAAACTCAACCTTTCTATCACTACAGTACTTAGGCCTGCTTAGCTCTGGTCACTTCGCACACCTTCCTTGGTCTCTGTCTTAGAGTCTCTCCAATATAGTCATATTTCCTGTGCAGCCCATTAATTGACACCCATATCACCTTGCTTTTAAGATTGTATTTGATTTCAAGAGTATGAGGGCCTTTTTCCTGAGTTACAAGTTCTCTAGAATACTATGTTATAATGTGCCTGGGCACCTATCCAGAGACACCCACCACCTACCAGTTGTTTCCCCACAGACTGTTGATTGAGCAAGGTTGAAGGTGCTTGAGTTTCTTATGTTAGAGTACTCCTAGTTGAATAGAGCATCGCTTTTCATGAGTGAGTACTAAACAAGTACTCAAGTACTATACTCTATTCCCCAGCCTTCTTTCGATGTAAATAAAACAAAGCCAAAGCCAAAAACAAGCCCACCACCTGTTTAGAATTGGGATACAGTTTCATGAATTTGCTCAGACTGTCTTAAAACAGGATGCCCAAGTAGATGTTACACTTGTAATTCTTTGCTAACTTTTGAGGTGAGCTCAGAATTGAAAAGGGATAAATTAAGCACCATATTTTTTTATTGTCCTCAATAGTTCCCTTTCTGCAATCGTGTCTATCTTAGTTCATAATCCAAATTAAAGAAAGTCTGTTGTTTCGGACATGGTTTGAAATAGTTATCATCATTTAATGTGTGACATGGCAATCAGCTTTTTAGTGTCACAAGTGTTGGGGTAATGGTAGGAATTCTCTCAAGACAGGGAAATAGTCACAGACTTCAGTGTCTCTAGGATACATTGAAGCCGTCTTTTATGCAGACCCTGTTTCAGGAGCCTGAGGCCTAGAGATGGATGGATTATACTTAGATTGTGTCCTTGGGAAATTCACTGGAAGTACAGCTCCCCTTCTTTTAAAGATACCTTTGTCCCTTCCTTATACTAAAAAAAAAAAAAAAAAAAAAAAAAAAAAAAAAAAAAAAAAAAAAAAAGTTAAGCTACTGCCTGCCTTCTTCTTCTTTCTGTTTTAATGATTTTTCTATCTTACATCTACTTTTCAATATGGGGCAAAATGGGAAACCTGAAAAGAACTACAGAGATGTGTGCATCTGCTCTACCATAACCCCCTTTCTTTATTTTCAGTCAAAGTTGACCCCGCCTCTATGTGTCCACTGGAGTTTCCAAGTGATAGTGATGAGAGTGCAATTGAGAGTGGCTCTTCAGCCCTACAGAGTCTGCAGGGATTTCCTCATGAGTGAGTAATTAAAGTGTGTGTGTCTGTGTGTCCATGCCTGCACACAATTGCCAAGAACGTGTGCATGCCGGTATACATGTATGGAGACAGAGTTAACAGGACACAACAGTAAAGGTTTGAGGAAAATGAAGTGCAAACTAACTGCTTTTCCCAAGAACTAGACGACTGTGTACATACACATGCATGTTTATGCAGGTTATAATAGTTACATTCTAATTATATATATCCTGAATTCTAGCCCCGAAGAAAAGGTTTTAATGTCCTATAAATTGTAATTTTGTAGCATTTTTCTTTGTAAGTTTAAAATAGCCCGGTCTTCTGATCTTAAAACAATTTAGAAGCAAGCTTGCATTGAGTAAAACATGTTGCATGAAAAATGTATTTTGTTAAGCACAAGAATAGCACTTGTTGAAGTGAAATGTTCATACTGTTTGGCAACGTGGCTACTCAAGGAAAAATTTTCACCTCCAGAGCTTTCTCTGGGAGCTGCATTTCCTCAGCAGAATGGCCTGGGTCAAAGAATGGCTTATAGGGTTCCATCCAACTCTTCTTCCATAGGGGAGCTAGCATTCAAACTTGCATAAACGAAAGGATGGTATGAAATAGTACCAGTGTAATTGGTCTTGTCTCTCTTCCTTTGCTTAGACCAGCGACAATGGTCCACATGCAGGGAGAAGAATCTCTTGACTTAAAGAGAAGACGGATTCATCAGTGTGACTTTGCAGGATGCAGCAAAGTGTACACCAAAAGCTCTCACCTGAAAGCTCACCGAAGAATCCATACAGGTCTGCCCTGCCCCCTGCCCCTGCCCCTGCCCCTGCCCCTGCCCCTGCCAGTATTCCAGCTCCAACACATACTTGCATACGTAGATACTATGAGAGATGAGCCTAGGGAGAGAGAAAAAATTTACAAGGAAGGGAAGATCACTTACAGAGCTTGCCCTTTTGTGTTGTTCTTATCCAAAAACCACTCTCATTAAAAAAAAAAAAAAACTGTCTAGCAAAATAGAAAATCTGGTACCTTCCAGGCGAGTATGCTGCTGTGCCTTATTTTGCAGTGCTAGGGATTAAACCCAAGCATGATACATGCTATGCAAATACTCTACAAACTCCCTTATCAGCCCCTTGGATTTTTGTTTTGTCTGCCCTCAAACTTGCTATGTAGCTGAGGGAGGCTGACCTTGAATTTTGGATGTGTTTGTCTCCACCTCCTAATGTTTTTGTTGTGTTTAAGAAATTTCCATCCTGTTTTCTATGGACTAGTTCACTTTCCCACCAGCAGTATATAGGAAATTGTCATTCTACATATTTTTCTCAGCCTGTTGCAATTGATTCGTTGATTAATTGATTGTTTATTTGTTTATTTGTTGATTATAACCCTTCTGACCAAGCTGAGGTTGAATCTCAATATAGGTTTCTTTTGTTGGGTAAAAGCTAAGTATTTTTCATGTATTTACTGGAGTATTTTTATTTCTTCTTTTCAATAGTATATGCTCATCTTCCCAATTATAGAGTGAATTACTTATTTGCTGTTAACATTTTTGAGGGTTTTTTTTTTTTTTTGTCTATTTTGGATGTTAATCCTCTATCATATGAATAACTACCAGAGGTTTTTTTTTTTCATCCTATAAGTGGTTAACATCTTTTGTTAATTGTGTCCCTTTATTCTGCAGATGCATTTTAATTTATTATCACCCCATAGGTTGAGTCTTGATTTTATTTCCTGAGCTGTTAGGGTCATTTTGAGGAGATTGTGGTTTATGCCTGCATCTTGAAGTAGTTCACATAGTTTCCTCTGATAGTTTGAAAACGATGGTTCTGACATTAGTTTCCGTCCCATTTTGAGTTGTGTATTGTTTAGTGAGCACCACAGATATATTTTTAATGTTTTGTATGTGGCTATAACTAGCTTTCCCAGTACAATGTCAGGATGAACTTTCTCCAGGAAGTGTACACTAGACACTGTTCATCATGGGAACTAAACATTTGACCAAGCCAGCCTTAAGGGGAAGAGATGTACTTTGGTTCCCAGTTTCAGAAGTTTTAGTCTATGGCCACCAGCCTCCCTTGCTTCTTGTGAAGCAGAGCAACATGGTAGAAGAAAGTGGCTCATTTCATAGTGGTGTATAAGATACAGAGTTTTAAAAGCATGAATGGATTAAGCATTGATCAAGATACTCATAATTAAGTCACTCCTAGCATTACCAGCTAGGGGACATAACCTTTTAGAGTTTGTACCAAATCATAATGGTATGGGTTGTTTGTTTGTTTATTTTGCTTTAGTCAAGGTTTAGCTGGCTAGAGATGTGTGGTTTACTTGTGATTTCTTTCTGAATTCTTTATTCTATTCTGTTGGTATGTGTGTCTGATTTTATACCACTACTGTGATTTTTGTTACTAAAGCACTGTAGTTTGTTTTGAAATTAAATATTATAGTACCTTCTGTTGTATTAAATCTCCAACCCCAGTGAGCCCATGCAAAGAACACAGAACTCAGTTACAATATTTATAAGCTGTAAGTCTAGATTGGGCTGACCTACCACTACAGTACTCTATCCCCCAGCTATGAGATCCTTTGCTACTTGTGGCTCCCCTGGGCCATGTGGTTCTGTTCCATCTTCCTTCTACCTCCTCTTCCTTCATCTTCCTCTGTATCCTTCTCTTCCCCCTCTCTAAAACCTCCAGCCCTGCCTTTCCCTTCCACTGCCCAATCACAGGCTCTAGCCTTTATTTGAGCAGGTAAAATGATGAGGCAGTTCACATGAATTCACCTGAGTGTGTGACCCGCTCCTTATAGGGTCTGTACTTCTTGAAGAAATGGAATTAACATCAAAATTCAAACAGCACCAGGGCAATCCACAACAGCCCTTCATTCAGCATTACACATTTTCTTAGGACTGTTTTGACTATTTCAGTCTTTTGTGCTTTAATATCAATTTCAAGATTTTCTTTCTATTTTTTTAAGAATATGATAGGGATTACATTTAATAAGTAGATTGCTTTCAGAAATATGGTCATTTTAAATATTTACTTGACCAGTCCAAGAAACTGGGAGCTCTGTCCATGTTGGAATAGCTACAGGTTTTGTTGTTATTGTTGTTTTGTTTTTGTTTTTCAGTGTTTTATAATTCTCATTTTCTAGTCTTTAATCTTTTGGTCCTCTGTCTTCTTGCCTTGATTTATTTCGGGATAATCTTAGACATTTGTGATTGGGGTTTGTTACTTTAAAAATGACATTTATTGATTTATTTTGTGTGTATGGGGGGTGGTAGATACTTGTGCCACAGATATTTTTATGGAGGTCAGAGGACAAATTGCAGGAGTTGGTTCTCTCTTTCCACCATATGGATTCTGGGGAATGAACCCAGGTTGTCAGCCTTGATAGCAAGCACCGGTACCAACTGAACCATCTTAGCCTGTTTTTCTTTCTCTTTCTGTTTTTTTTAATTTGTTTTACCTTATTCCCATGCATAAATTTTCAGCAGTATATTTAAGAGGAATAGGGCTTGTACACATCTTTTAATTTTTTTTGCAAGAAGTTCTTTCAGTCTCTTCTCATTCATATTATGCTGGTGTTATATATACCCTTACAGTGTATATAGCCATTATAAAGTAGTAATGTCCTGCCCCACATTTATTGAGATTATCCTGGGATATTTACCTTGGATCCTACTTATATACCATGTTACATTACTCATTTGTGTACATTGACCCATCCTGACACATCAAGAATGGAATCAAGTTAATCTTGGCTTATTATTTTTATGTGCTATTTAATTCAGTTTGAAAATAATTTATTGGGGATTTTTTGTGTTTTATGGTCTTCAAAACTGTTGGCTTGTAGCTTGTTTGTTTGATTGCTTGCTTGCTTTTTTTCCCTGATGTGTCCTCGTCGTGTTTTTTGTGTATATCTAGATAACACTGGCCTTAGCTTTTTTAACCACAATAAAAGGCAAAGATCTTGAAATAGACTCCTTCAGGGTGCAGTGAGCCCGGAGTGCCACATGGTGGCAGTACTTTAACAAGCCGATTATTAATTTTGGGTGTAGTGAAAATAGGAATTCCTAGGAGAAATCCTTGAGCAATTATAATAAATTCTATACATAGCAAAACCGTTGTGAAGTGTGGAGATGGGCTACTACTATAACAAATAAAAGTTTAAAAAAATTGATATTCTCAGTAGTCTTGGAAATCCCATTCTAGATGTCAATAATCATTTGTAACCTTCCAGTCTTTCCCCTTTTAATGGTGAGAGAGATAAACAAACTAGTCCTGCCTAGACTAAAACTCATTATGTAGACCAAGCTGGCTTTGAACTCAGAGATTACCATGTCTCTTCCTTATGGATCTGGAATTAAAGGTATGTACTACTACATCACGTAATCTTTAGTCTGAAAACATTCAGGTGTGGGTCAGTCTTCTTAGAGGCTAATGCAGAAATTTCCGGATATTGAAATGATTCAGTAAGGAACATTTTTAATCAGCCAAATAGTTTCCTGGTACTACTCCAAACCTGTGAGTCAGGCTGGACTCCATTCTGTTGTCCAAGTATCTAACAGCTATACAGTTAATTAGTGAACACTTGAGAGGGTTAGTAGGTGTTAGCTGTGAGTTAAAAGAAACAAAGAAAATCTGATTGCCACCAGAAATTAACACCGCAAAGATGTAAATGCCTTGGAAGTCTTATAATGGGGAAAGGGGCTTTAGAAGAACAAAGACTGATAGAATCTTTTTTCTTCATTCATTCATTCATTCATTCATTCATTCATTTTACATCCCAAATTACTGCCCCCCCAGTCACCCCTCACAGAGTCTCTTCCCCACCCCTCCCCTTCTCCTGAGAGGGTGGGGCCCCCTGTAGGTGTCCTTCCACCATGATACATCAAGTCTCTGCAGGGCTAGATGCAGCCTCTCCCACTGAGGCCAAACAAGGCAGCCTAGTTGGGTAATGAATTCCACAGACAGGCAACAGATTTAGGAAGAGCCTCTGCTCTAGTAGCTGGGGGACTCACATGAAGGCTGAACTGCACATGTGCTAGGTATGTGCCAGAGGCCTCAGTCCAGACGGTGTATGTTCTTTGGTTGGTGGTTCAGTCTCTGAGAGCCCCCAAGGTTCCAGGTCAGTTGATGCTCTTGGTCTTTATGTATATCCCCTTCAGGACCCTCAGTCCTTCCCTCAACTCTTCCATCAGAGACCCCACCTCTAAGTTTTGACTGTGGGTCTCTGTGTCTGTCTCAGTCAGCTGCTGGGTGGAGCTCCTCAGAGGACAGTTATGCTAGGCTCCTGTCTGCAAGCAGAACAGAGCATCATTAATCATGTCGGGGTTGGTGCTTGCCCATTGGAAGGGTCTCAATTTGGGCTAGCTATTGGTTGGTTATTCCTTCAGTCTCTGCTTCATTTTTGTCCCTGCATTTCTTTTAAACAGGAGAGGTTTTGGGTTGAATGTTTTGTGGGTGGGTTGCTGTCTTTATCCCTCCACTGGGGTTCCTGCTTGGCTACAGGAGGGAGGTGGCCTCTTCAAGCTTCATATTCCCAATTCTGTGTGTCACAGTTAAGGTCATCTGCATTGACTCCTGGAAGCATCTCCATTCCAGGTCTCTGGCATGTTCTAGAGGTCACTCCCAATCCCAGCAGCTTCATAAATTCCCATTCATTCTTCTGGCCCTCTGACTCTGTCTTGTCTCTCCCCACTTCTGTTCCTGCACAGTCATTATAGTAGATGAGAAGCAGAGAAGCATATTAAGGGAAAAAAACAAATATTACTATGATTTGTGATATACACTTAAATCACAATGAATATTTGTTTATATAGCTTATTTCTTTTAATTTAAAAAAATTAGGCTGGGTGGTGGTGGTACATAGCTTTAATCCCAGTACTTGAGAGGCAGAAGCAGACAGATCTCTGAGTTTAAGGACAGCCTAGGCTCCAGAATGAATTCCAAAATAGCTAGGGTTACACAGTGAAACCTTGTCTAGGAAAAAATCCCAAGGAAAAATAGATTTATTTTCATTGTGTGTATGGGTATTTTGCCCATGTGTATTTCTGTATACCATGTGTTTGTCTGGTGTCACAGAGCCCCAAAGAAGGCATCAGGTCCCCTGGAACTGGAGTTACAAATAGTACTGAACCACATCTGGGTGCTGGGAATTGGGCTTGGGTCCTCTGTAAGAGGTCCTCTTTAACCCCAGTTAATTAACTTTTGCAACAGAAGCTCACTTAGAAACCTAGTTTAGCCTCAAATTATTGACCTTCCTACCTCAGTTTCTTTAGTACTAGGATTACACATGTTCTATGTGCACATAGATACACACACACACATACACATGATGATTTTAAAATATCGAAGCAGTACAAAGGTTGGAAAAAAGTCCTCCTTCCACCCTTCATCTTCACTTTTCCCATTGTTAATACTTTTTCTATAGTTTCCATTTCAGTGTCTTGAGATTGCCGTTATCCTGAGCGTGTGTTTGGTCTGTGATCTATGCATATAATTGTGCAATGGTAGTTCTTCTTATACCACCCCCCCCCCCATTTTTCATTCCTTGGCATGCATGTCTCATGATACAATCCATCTATAACCTTAAGATTCTGTGCATGGAGCTATTTAAAATACTTTGGCTTGACAACTCCCCTCATCCCATTTATGAATCTTTAGCCCTTGCTGAGTGCTCTTTCCACCGAGTCACCCATTCTTATTGCAGATGGCTTTATTTCAGACTGCTCATATTAGGAAGTATCAGAGGAGAAAGTGTAGCTGTAAGAGTATGGTTCCTGTGTTTGAAAACGTACTCATCAGCTAGTTGTGCTCTTTGGGGAAGGTTATGGAAATTTTGGCAGTTGAGGGTTGGCTGTAAGAAGTGAATCTCTGGGAGGTGGGCTTATAGCCATACCCACTTTCTATCTTCTTCCTGCTTCCTGATCTATGGAGATGTGAACCAAGCTCCTGATTTAATGGAGCCTCTCACCACCATGTCTACTTTGCCATAATGGACCATGTTCATCCCCCAAACTGGGAGCCAAACTAAGTCCTTTTTCCCTAACATGTAATTAATACTGTTCATATTGTACTGCTTACTAGCAGTCTAGGTTTTCTTTTGTTCGGTTTTTTTCCTCCTTTTTCTTTTGAGTTGCTATATAGCCTTGCATAGCCTGAAACTCACTTTGTAGACCAACCTGGCCTCAAACTTGCGCTGTTCTTCCTGCCTCTCCTTCCTATGTCTGGCCTCTACTGTCTCCTTTTAAACTGTTTAAAAACCTTGTGAGATAATTTTGCCTCTGTTAGAGTTGAGAAAATAGACTGGGCTGGGAGAAGGGGATTACTTTATATACGGTTAGTCTGGTAAAGGCAGAACTCAACAACTCTTTGAGTGCCTGGGTTATCCCCGCTCCACTGTCTCAGCGAATTTCAGAAATGCAAGGAGCAGTGTGCAGAAGGCAATTTTTTAAGTTTCTCACCACAAAAACAAACAAACAAACAAAAGACAATAAATATGTGAAGTAATACATGCTAGTTAGCTATATTTAATCAGTACCATAGTGTGTACATATCATGAAACTAGAAGAAGACATGCAATGTGATGTTTATTTGTCAAACTAATTCATTGAAAAGGTAAATAACAGAGCTTCTTCAAGGCTTACTTTTTAACCGAAGCTTTGATATAAATGTACGTTATGTATTTCTGCTATTTTGCTGGTAGCCAATCATCTCCTGATTACCTTCATATGATGTTTTCCTTGCAGGAGAGAAGCCTTACAAGTGCACCTGGGACGGCTGTTCCTGGAAATTTGCTCGCTCGGATGAGCTTACTCGCCATTTCCGTAAGCACACGGGCATCAAGCCGTTCCGGTGCACAGACTGCAACCGCAGTTTTTCTCGATCTGACCACTTGTCCCTCCACCGCCGGCGTCACGACACCATGTGAATATCACAGGCCACAGCAGACGTGCTGCACTGGTCTCCTGAGTGTGCTGAAGTTGTAACTACATTTGCCTCTTAGACTATAATTTGCCCCTATGATTGGGGTTGGAACAGCCTACTGAGCCAGGTTAATGAGACTGGAAAACAAGTTAGCTGGTCTCCCATGCGGCTCTTTATATTCCACTTTCACCTCTCCACTGTCCAGACTTCAGTTTTTGCAACCTCTTCCTGGGTTGAATTCTAGTGCGGCGCCCATGGCTGCCCTCCCTGATCCCTCATGCTATATTATAGACATTTTTCCTATAATAACAAACAAAACAGGAATCAAACTCAAGGCTGTGAACAAACATCCACTGTTCCCCCTCCACCCCCAGTTTTCTCTTGTTTTCTAAAGATTTTATTCATGTGCATATATGTGTGTGTATATATATACATATATGTGTATGTATGTGTATATATATATATATACTGTAACCAGTACATAATGTTACTTAGCAATGTCCTAAAATGAGGGGTTTTTCAAAGTTGTAGCTACAAGGGGCATAACAGTAGAGTTGGTTGATCAAATTTACAGAGAATTGAGCCTGAAGTACAGAGTCTCATGCTAACCCTGAAGGTTTTGTAGATCCAGTTTTACTTGTTCAGAACAGTTTGGTTTACAGGCAGTGCCAGCACTCCCTTTGACGTTCATCAAAAGCAGTGAAGGGATTCCTTGACCTCCTTTTCCTCCTCATGCTCCTTTAGAATGAAAGGTTTTTATGGCACAATTTCCTTCTTTTTTAGGTTAAGTTTGGACAAATATTCAAAGCACAGAAATATAGTTGAGTAGGGAGAAGTAGGAAAATCTGTGGGCAGTGACAGCAAGAGCAGACTTGGGAGCACCCTGGGAGCAATTTCTTGGATAAGGTGTTAGAATTGTTAATCCCAAACCTCCGTTCAGAGGGCAGCCTGTTGAGACAGCACTTTCGATGGGCTACACTGTGCTGTTTATTCTTTTGTTTACATAAAGCAACCATTCAGCGTCTTACCTGACGAGAAATTGTACACTGAGCGTGGTATAGAGGGGTGAGGGGTTGCACTAGAGGAATTTTGTTTACTTCATGCCATTTCTGGGCATTCATTCTTCTACTTCTAATGGGATGAAGACAGTTTTCTTTCTGACACTGACATATAGAAAACACTTTTGATGTTTTACAACTGCTATTACTACCCATTTATTTAGGCGTAACAGCAGGATGCATAATACACATTTGGTTGCCCAATCAGACTGTTCATAATACTCTCTGGGGCATAAAACCTTCTGTTCCTGGCCCTGGACCTCATATCTACCTCCTCGTGGCATATTTCCTCTCCTGGGGAAAAAGGAGAGGGGCTTTGTATTAGTAGGATTGGACATTGCCTCTCGCCTAAAGGTTTTCTTCACACGAAACCTTTATTTCTTGGCAGATTATTCAAAATGTTCTGGCTTGAACACTTTAGGTTACTACCTCCTGTGGCTGTACATTCTATCAAAAACCTAGAATTCTACCATCCAGAAGGGGTCCTGTCTACTTCTACTCATCCCTCACGTTTTACAGACGAGGCAAATACGGGTCAGATTCTTTCTCCAGATAATTCCTTGAGGCCTTATAGACCTGTATACTCCTTCTCCCAGGGATCACACTAGTAAACCAAATTAAAGAAAAAGAGTTATGTGATTGGTTGCAATATTTGTCCAATTTTATGTTATAATTCAGAAAATTTTAAGTCACTTAAAATTCATATATATTTGGTGACAAAGTAAGTAGGGCGTGCTTATGGTCATGGCCACTTAACACCGGGCACACAGTGTTTCAAGTCACTTTTTTTTGATAATTCTACATTTGTTTTAGTTTACCTTGTTTAAGTTTCAGTGTATTTCAAGATCATAAATTCTCTGTTAGTTAAGGCCTGCTTGTACTTCTCAACATAATATGTACGTTTTATTATTACCACTTTGGTAAGGGATTTTTCCTGACTCTGGTTGTACAAGTTCCAGACTGTATCCTAATTACTAAGCACTCATCAGTATCTAGGGCTAGTCTACGAATGGGGTCCACAGTGTAAGACAAACTGCTAAGTGTGTATTACCATACATGGGCTTATGCTTGTAATTGAGTAGTTGGTACAATAATGTTATAGAACAGAGTCTAAAGGGTTATGTACTTTTGTTCCACTTGGGATCCTAAATTTCTTTTCTGGAGTTTGGAATTGGCATGTGCCCCTTAGACTTCAAGATATTGAGACATATGCTTATTAATGAGCACTATAAAATTATAGTACTCATAAGGGTGATCAAATGAGGATCCCAGATACTGATGTTCCTAGCATCTCTGAGCCTTTATTCAAGTTACGTTCCTGCAGACTTATAATAGACTTTGCAAATGCTTTGTCCATTGTCTTTAGCCAAGAACCAATTCTAACAATATTCTCTTGGCTCTTTTTGTCCCCAAATGGCAAAAATCTTTCCAGTTACAAACATAATCTTTACAGATGTCATGATTAAGGGAGCTTCGCAGAGTAAATAAACTCAAACACAGTACAGTGCAGAATCACTGCACCAAAAGCACAGAACAGTTTGCTAGGTAGTGGAATAGAAAGGAAACCATTGCACTTCTCTTGGTTAACATCTGAGGCTTGACTACATGTAATGGGCTCACAACAGCCAAAGACTGTTAGGATGACATTTGCCTAGGATATGGAAATTTTGTAGGGATGGATAATATTCAGGAGTTTATTGTAGTGGAGTTTCTCCTTTCGTAGACATCTGAAAGCTGAACAGAATTATTGATAATTGCCATTGTAAAGAGTAACAAATGTAAACTGGTTTGATGGATTAGTGGAGTTCATTATGTACAAACCCACAAATGTTTGTAGAGAAAATTTCTTTTTAAATAAACTTTACATGTTGGAACTCTTTTTTTTTTTTTTTTTTTTTTGAGATTTTCAGGAAAATGTGAAGTAAACAGAGGAACTCTGTTTACTTCACATTTTACATTAATTTGGTACACTTGTTACAATTAGTGAAATTATATTGATATATTAATATTAACTTCAATCAATGCTTTAGTCAGACTACTTTGGCTTTTATCTGCTGTTCTTTTTCCTGTTTTAATATCTCCTTCAAAATATAACATTGTATTAATAATTACAGCTCCTTATTCTCATTGTGATAACTTCTTGGAGTTCTTTGTTCTCAAGGACCTTGGAATATGTTCTTCAGTTGGGATTTATTTGATACTCTTCTCATGAAAATTTTGTCATGAACTAGGTTAATGGAATCCAGACATGGTGGTGTACATTTTCCTTTTAATCCCAGTTCTTGGGAGGCAAGGGCAGGTGGATCTCTGAGTTTGAGGCTAGCCTGGTCTACAGAGTGAGTTCCAGGACAGCCAGAGCTACACAGAGAAACCCTGTCTCAGAAAAAAATAACCCCACCTTAATGGGTTAATGGATTTGGGTCCAAACAACCACATGAGTGAGTTACTATTTTCATAACATCATATTTCGATAACTTATTCTTAATATTATCCTTAGTCACATGACTAATACAGTGTATATGAGATTTCTCCCCTATACCCTTTATTCTATCAGCATACTGCAATCTTTGGAAGGAAGTTACTATGTTCATCCCACACAAACCGAAATGGTGAGTTATGCACATGTCCTTGAGAGCAAGTGTCCATATAAATATTTTGAAATTCTTCTGCATGGGAGCTTTGCCTCCTCTCTATTTATTTATTTATATAATTGTTTATTTGTGTCAACATGGAGTCATTGATATTTATTTTATAGTTTATCTTATAATCCAATGCAACTTTTATTTTGCTGCCCAAATTGTAGTTTTAACTGTTACTGAGTGTATTTTTAAATGATCGTGAAGTCTTTTTTACATACCCCCTTTTTCCAGCACGTGGTTAATTTTTAGTGTTGCAAGATGATCCAGGCTTGTCTTGCTTTTGTTTAATGGAGGGCAATTCTATAATCAGGCATTTCATCAATGAATTCTGATTCCTTTTACTAAAGAATTTTATCAGAAGCCAAGATGTAGGTACTATATATGTTTGCTACTTTGGGGATATTATTTAAGTCCTTCTCAGTCACTAGAACAAGGAAATATATGCATATATTAAGTACTTTATATATGCACATGTCTATAAGCATTTCCATATAATCATCTTTATGATGATTTATATGAAGTTATAGCATTGTCTTCATTCCTTAGTTATCTGTATATTTTCCATTCTATCAGCAAGAACCATAGCTCCATCTTCTGCCATTTATTATTTGTTGAAATCCATATTAATACTAAAGAGGTACATATTAACAGTGTCTTACGTGTTATCCTGTATACCTGTGAAAAAAATCAATCAACTAGAACCCGGTGCTTATGTACTTGATAGTAACATTTTTAGAACTTCAACTCTTTGAAACAAAATGATCTACAAGATTCTTGAATTAGAGATAACCTGTATTCTCAATTCTATCTTAGTCCCCAAATGAAACAAACCATCAGTGATTGACCCAGCCTTGAATAAGCCAAGGGAATATGCTGATCCTCCAGAGTATGTTAATTCCTATTTAAGGGATCAAAGAGAAGGCAGCTGCATGGATCTAATTTGAAGAAACACTTAGCACTGTCTTTTTCTCTGCTGAAAATGGATCTCTGACAAGTGGGCAGTACCTTGATTTGCCTCTCCTGTATTTTCCCCAGCTCTAGGCAAGTCACATCACCTCTCTGTGCCTCTATTAACCCATCTCGAAATGGGGATCCACATATCTACCTCACAGGAGTGTTGTGAGGCTTCTTATTAATAGATGTTTTAAAAGATATGTAATCTCTAAATGAGTAAGAAAGTATTATAATCATTACTAGAGTACCCTATATGTATCCTATTGGAAAGGAGATTAGCCTCGTTGTTAGTAAACAGCTAAAATTAAGTCAATAAAAGATCAATGAAGAGTAGCCACTGGAAGCAAGATTATTTGGTCTGTTACCCTCACTTTCCCTGTATCCTCTAAGTATAAGATTATCAACTGTTTCCAGACCAAACATACCAGGACCTAAAACAGTAGGAGGTAAAGTACATTGTCATTTTCAAATTCTGTTTTTTTCTCCCTTTCTTACTCTTGTTGGAATGCATTACATAGAACTGTGTCAGAAGCACAAAGAATTTCTCAAAGGGTTTCAGTCTTTGATCAGTTCTGTTCCATCAATTAAAAAAAATCTCTTTCTGCGTGTACTGTAAATTTAACAGTCAAGGTAGGAGGGGAGTGGGTGGGCTGGTTGGGTTGGGCGTGGACTGGGAGACAAGGGAAATTACTGAGGTGTTTTTGCAAACATCGGTTATCACTTTCCATTTCTTTCTTTTTTTTCTGGTGGTGGGTTTGGGGCAAGGGAAGAGATACTATTTTGTTAACAAATTCTCCTTCCCTTCAGTAGATGTTTCCTAGGGTCAGTACAAATAGCTGTGCTGGACCTTACTTTTATACCTATGTTGTATACAGTGTTGTTTTCATTGTGTTTCTGAATAAAGGGGGAAGAAAGTCCCTAGTTCTGGCCATCCTTGTTTTGGACAGGAGGTCACAGCAGGAGGGCAGCACCAGAAGCTGACTCTTTTTGTGGTGGGGAAAGGAGCCTGCAGTGAAGGGATTTATTGAATTTTTTGTCATTCTCTAAAGAAAAGATAAAGCAGTATATCACACATTAGTCTCTATGACTCTTCTGTCTGTGCCTCCTTATTTTAGTGCTTTAGGACAGCGCCTATCTTCACTCCATTTTATACTTGTTCCTGTTGAGGTATGGTGTTGAGCAATCTCTCATATACAAGTCTGTCATGTACCTGAAGAGAATAGCCTCAGTTAGCATGGCTACCCAGAGGTTACTCTGATGAAGCTCAGTGGGACGCTCCCATTGCAGCTTCCAGGCCAGGCTGTGTGCTTGAGTACTAAGCAATCTTGTTCTGTCTGATTACTGTACTTTTTTAATAATAAAAATATTTTAAACCAGAAACCGTGGGTCTTGTGTTCAGTTCATCTTCTCATTGTATTTTCTTCAACGTGGGGCAGGGAGCTTCTTGTGTTTTCGAAACTAACAAAAGTTGTTGCCCAGAAGTGGTAGCACACACCTTTGATCCCAGCACTTACAGGCAGAGGCAGGCAGACCTCGGAGTTGGAGGCCAGCCTGGTCTACAGACTGAGTTTCAGGATGGCCAGGGCTACTACACCAAGAATCTCTGTCTCAAAAAGCAGACAAACGAACAGTTGTGATGGAAGTACTGTGTATTATTGTTCAGCAACAAAGGAAGCTGGACTATCTTAAACCGTGACTTTCCCTGCTTAAGAATAGGCTCCCCTCCCAATTCTTGCTGATACATTCAGACATAACTATGACTTGAGGAAGACTGCATGCTCTGTTTTTGTATTTCCTATGTAGGATCCCTCAGGATTTTGGCAGGAGGGGCAGGGATGGTAGAGAGGTACAGATGTGAGAATGCACTGGTCCCATCTTCCAAACACTGATTCAGAGCTACTGACCCTGTGCTTCCAAAACGGAAATCTCTTAAGGCATCAAATGAAGATTTTTACCGTTGCCAGTTTCTGCATTGAGATGGATTGTCATTACAATGTCAGGGGTGGATCAGAGGTGACTCATCTCTGCCTCCGTGCTGCTGCTGACACTGGTACCTACAGCAGCTCTCTTGTTTTCCACCATCTCACTTCTGCTTTCAGGGCATAAAGATTTAAAGGTTTTTCAACCTTTTCTTCATTTCTCAACCTCTTTTTTTTTTTTTTTTTTTTTAAGGTTTCAAGTCTTGATAAGTGTTCTTTGTTGCTGGCTGCCTAATAGGGAAATGGCAAGTTTAGGTGTCTAGGAGAAACATTTTTCTTTTTTTAAAGATTTATTTATTATACATGAGTACACTGTGGCTGTCTTCAGACACACCAGAAGAGGGCATCAGATCCCATTACAGATGGTTGTGAGCCACCATGTGGTTGCTAGGATTTGAACTCAGGACCTCTGGAAGAGCAGTCAGTGCTCTTAACCACTGAGCCATCTCTCCAGCCCAACATTTTTTCTTCAATCTAGATACAGCATCAAAACTTTGGGAAAGAGTGAGTAAAATTTGTATCTGTAGTTGAATAGAATCAACCCACATGTATGTACTCCTCTGACCAAAAAGATGACGTTCACTGCTCAGACCATCTGAAGCCACCACTACTCTGGCCACATGTTGTTTCCCTTCTTAAGAGGTGACCTCCATCCTATTTCAGTGACAATCATGTTACCCCTCTTCATTTTGAAATGAGTTTTTATTTTTGAAATTATACATAACACAGTCATTTCTCCCTTCCCTTTGCTTCCCCAATCTCTCCCATATATTCTTCCTTGCTTTCAAATTCGGGTCTTCATTTTTGTTAACTATTATTATTTTATACATGCATATTTCTGAATACAATCTGCTCAGTCCATAGAATGTTACTTGCATGTGTCTGTTTTGGGGCTGATCACTAATTTATTGTTCCCTGAAGAAGACTGCTCTCAACACTCCTTAGTTGCATGTAGTTTTTTGTCTAGGGTTGAGGTCATGGCCTTCCCCTGCCCTCCACATAAACATGTTTATGCCTTGTTCAGATCCTGTTCAGACTCCATAGATGTGGCTTCTGACTTTTCTGGAGGATACAGTCTCACAGCAAATGCCCCATTGTCTGGGTCTTACAATCTCTCACCTTCCCTTCATCAATGTTATCTGAGCCTTAGATATAGGAATTGTATCTACTGGTGCTGGGCTCCACAACTCAGTATTTTGATGGCTAGTGGCTTTCAGCAGGGGTCTCCAGCTGTTGCAAAAGTAATGTTTCCTTGATGAAGGGCAAAGACTATACTTATGTGTGTATGTGTAAGGGTCAGTTTTTAGAATATATTCATGGCTTCTGCTGGTTTAGTAAAGGGTTGGTTGTAGGTTCTCCAAGATCCATGACTTCATTTGCTAGATTTCAGTATCAGGCACGATTTCCCTATTGTTGAGTGGGGCTTAAATCCGGTTAGAGATTTAACTGGTGCTTGTTGCCAAGGTACAAATGACACTACTGGAACTTAGTGTTAAGCTGCCATGCTGGCGTTGCATAGGAATCACAGCGGGTAGGACTGTTGGTTGCTTCCCTTTGGAAACTTCCATGGCTCCTTATTTTTGGTGAGAGCTAGGCCTCCAGGAGGAGGCTTTCAGCTCAGTTCCAGCTCAGGGGCTGGTCTCCTACTTTAACAGTCATCATTACTCCCATCGATGAACACAAACCCAACCTTTACTTTTCTTGTTTGTGAACCTGAAATATGTGTAGGGTCTGAACCTTGATTCCTTTACTTAGAATTATGTTTATAAAATCTATCCATGATGGTATGTGTATAACACTAGTACTTTTATTTTTGTTGCTGTGAAACATTTCATCATATAACGACAATGAAATAAGTTCTTTTCTACTCAACACATACTATTCCTTTCAGGTTATGGAGTTCCCCTTACACTGAGTTTTCTTTTTTTTGGGTTTTCCTTACACTATTTCAGATCTAAATGCAAAAATGCTTAAAAACACAACTTTGGTCAGTGTTCTCTAAACGCCTTTTGATGGCCATTTGTAAAAATTTCTCTTAAGGAAAATATCTAGGAAGGCAATCCTGGTTCATAGGACAATTGATTTTTAAGCTTAGCTTGGCAATGTAAAATATTTTTTCAACACAACTTTACCAAGGTATTCACTTATACTGTGTGAGGTTTATAATCACAGCTCTGATAATGTATGTCATGATTTGTTTTTTTTTAAGGGATTCCTGGGAACAGAAGATGATGAATGTAGTATCATTCATACTAGCTATAGAATAAAGGTTGGTACCAGGTGCAAAAGCTCATATCATATGTTTTTATTCTTTATGTTATTGACTTGGTGAGTTAGATTATCAGTTTTCTAGTGTTGGGTTATTGTTTTTATTTGTTCGATGAATTCACTTGGACTATAGTTTATAACAAATACTGTTAGACACCTTGGAGTTTTCCACTCCAGTCTTCATTGTTTTGTTGTTATTGTTGTTTTGTCTTTTATTTTTGTTTTTTAAGCTTTATTTTTATGCACATTGGTATTCTGCCAATATGTCTATGTGAGGGTGTCTGGTTCTCTGAAACTAGAGTTACAGACAGTGTAAATGTAGGTGCTAGGGCTTGAACTCAGGTCCTCAGGAAGCCAGCCCCTCTTTTTAAAAATGTTTTTCCAGGCAGTGGTGGTGTATGCCTTTAGCCTCAGCACTCAGGAAGCAGAAACAGGTGGATCCCCGTGAGTTCAAAGCCAGGCAGGTCTACGAACATGGTTAACAGTAGTTTATTATACATTCCCAAACTGCTAAGCATAAATTTCAAATGTTCTCACCATAAAAATGACCAAAGGTGATATATATATTAATAAACTTGATTTATTTTGTTATGTGTGTAAATTATATGACTTTGTATCTTATACATATACATGGTCTTACTTTACAGTATAGGCTGGTCTCAAATTTGTAATCCCCCTGCTTCGACTGTACTAGCTAGCGAGGTTGCATGGGTACATCATCATGTCTGCCCCCCCCACTCCATCTTTCCCTCTCTTCCCCTACCTCTCTCTTTTCTCTGTGTGTAAAATTGTTGTCTCACTATCTAACCCCAGCCGAACCTCAATTCTATCCTTATATGTACCAGCCCACCCAGATTTTTCTACTGAAGACATGTTCATATATCTTTATGAAGTATATTTTGGTAATCTAGTGCATGTACACAATGTGCAAATCAGATCAAGGGGTTGGGAGGATTAGATCTACATACACACATGTATGAGTGCTCATACAATACAGACATATGCACAAACGCTTAAGGAATTAAATCAAGACAATAAACATTTTTATCTCAAACAGTAATTTATGTTGTAGATTCTGAGTACTTTTTTTGTCTAGTTATTTTGAGATACATTATATATTTTAACCTGTTGTTACTCTACTGTTTAGGGAAACACCAAAAGTACTTTCTACTCTCCAAGTATGCTTTAGTGCCCTATATCAAACTTCTTTCCACATGCTCATCCCACCTGCCTAGTCTCAATAACCACTGGTCCAGTCCAGGCATCTATAAGATTGGTTTATTAGATTTCAAAAATGATTAAGAATGTGTAGTGTTTGTTCCATGTCTGGCTTTTTTCACTTAGCTCAAAGCTCTCAAGTTTCATCTGTGTTATTTGAAAAAACAGAGCCTCTCTCTCTCCCTCCCCCCTCTCCTCCTCTCTCTTCCTCTACCCCCTCAATACTAGATTTACTGAAGGATATGTGTGAAAATCCTATGTTTTAGATATTGAAAGTAGTGATGCATTAAAAATGGGCATGCATGTATCTTTGGTACTTCATCTCCTTTGGCTGTATGCCCAGCTGTAGAATTGTTAGATTGTATGGTATTTCTACTTGAGGCTTTTTTTTTTTTGGCAGGAGGGGGAAGGTTTTGAGATGGGGTGGGTGGGGTCTGCTCTATAGCCTTGGCTGTCTTGACAGCTTGCAGCCTTGGGAGGAATCTCTATCCTGATTTCCGTAAAGCTCAGATTCCACTCCATATATGAAAGTTCTCCTGCAGCTGCATGCTTGCGGAATTTATTATTTCTTTTGTTTTAACCATAGTTTTTAAAGCGAAGTGATACAATATCTCATTATGGTTTTGTATTTGTTTGCAACTACCTGATGCTTACTAAGATGGAGAATTTTTAAAATATACTTTTTATCCACATGCCTATCTTCTTCTGAGAAGGTTCCCTTGCTTAATTGGACTGTTTGTGCTGTTCATGTTAACCTCTTGAGTTCCTTATTATGTTCTGGATATCAGTCACTTGCCTGAAACTATGTTTTCTATTCTGTATATTTATCTAACAAAAAAAAAACCCCAGCTCTTTATTGTCATTTAAGTCATTTAAAATGAGAATTTTAGCAGGCACACTTCTCCAGCACGATGTGTCCTCTTTATATCTACCTTTATTTCATGCATTTTTTTGTGTGTTTTTTAGCTAAGAAATTTGTATACAATATATTTTGATCATACTCCCAACCCCTCCTAGATCCTCCCCACTCACGTTATTGTTCTTGTTGTCTTCCTCCCTGTCTCCGCCCCCTCTCTCAAAAGAAGCAAAGCAATAAAGGAAGAGTGACGGCAGAGTGGGGCCCCCAGCCCTAAACTGGGGGTCTTCATCAAACCCCGCCCCTCGAGGCTCAGGCGTCTATGTGGAGGAGGAAACAGAAAAGATTCTTAGAGTCAGAGGTGGTGAATCACCTACAGTGTCTTCCTGGAAACAGTGCCTTCCAAATTATTCTCCCTCCCATCAGGAAAGAGACCACTGCATTGACTTTCTGTATGCCTATTCCATAGAGTGCTTGGTTAATTTGTTATGGGTTTATCAATCTTATCTTTTCAAAGAACATACTCATGGTCACACTACCTTTTTTCTACTTTTTAAAATTTCTGCTTGGATTTTAACTATTTCCTCCTGTGTACTGGTTTGGAGGTATGGTTTGTTTTTGGTTTTCTAAGATTCATAAATAAACTCTTTGAGAGATCTGACACG